>NW_005187548.1:1360220-1403057 GCF_000239375.1 Pundamilia nyererei | reverse complement strand
CAGTGGTCATGTCAGTGGGGGGATCCGGGGGTTTGTGAATTTCACATTCCCGTGAAAACGTGCACGGTGCTTGAAGTTTAATTTTTCGCTCTAGAAAGAAATTTTCTTCCCACACAGAGTGTACAGTGGATGCTTTTGTCACTTTTTACAGAATCAAACTCAAAGTAATGTCAGTACTTCCAAACTTTAAACGCTGCATGGTCGTTCTCTCTCCATATTATCCATTGTTGATCTGCACACGTCTTTTGCTGCCACAGACGTCGCACGCTTGTACGTCATTGTCATGAGACACTCTCACAAACAAAATCATGGTTTAGTAACGCAGCGTGTTTACAGGAAAGTAACACTAATCTAATTTTTCTTTTGCCATACTAATCCCTCACTTCACTCGTTACTCGAAAAAAGTAATTGGATTACAGTAACACGTTACTGCCCATCTCTGATGACGGTAGTTTGTCTGAAATGTTTTTGGGAGTATTTATTTTAAGAGAACAATAAGTTTCCACAAAGAACTCTGTCTACATTAACACCCTCACTACACCAAAAAAGTCACGACTCCAAGTTGTGAGCCCTACACAACGTATATAATGAAAAGTAGATTTCTTCTTTTTGTAACTATTCAGATGAAAACAAATAAAATAATATATTTCAGTGTGGATCAGTGAAAATGTTGCTTATTTTGTATTCTGTACTGTGAATGCCGGGGTAAATCCCAGTTATATGATTAAATGTGGTTTGAACAAGGCTTTTAGGTAAAGCCGATCTTACTTATTCAATATATGTCATCCTTTATAAATGAAACCAATGTGAAAACACTGCACTTACAATGCAAACTTGAAATAGTGAATATAAAACAGAAGAAAAGAAGCTACAGTACAACAGAAGGTCAAAACTTCCCAAAGCAAGAAATTTCAGACATTCCTGTTTTTGATATCTTTTGATATAGAAACTTGAATCAGTCCATTGGTGTCATGTCAAAGGCTGTAAGTGTATTTATAAAATTCATTGAGGTAATGTTGAAGTTTGGAGCCACCAGTGTGTGATTCTGCCAGGAGCAGCTACAGAGGAAAACACACTGCATGAGTGTGCACCAGCATAAAATAATCTCCAGTGAGGCGGGAGACGCAAACTAAATGTCAGTCTAACCCTAAAAAGAATGTCAAACATGTTTAAAGGTTAAAGTTTTTAGAGTACCTCGCAGTCAGTTCCCGGCCGTAGTGAGGCAACAGGAGAAGGAATCGCTAACTTATTGATCATCTATTGCCCATTGATACTTGAGCGAAAACACATATAATTGTAAATGCAGATGAGAAATGGTGATTGAAGAATTAAAAAGAGTTCAGGACAGAAGAGACATGTCTGGAAAGCAAGATAAAATTTTGAAACAAAGAAAGGCCCATAAGCCTGTGGATGTGGGGGACCCAACTCACATGGCCTCAAGTATTGAGAATTCCTACAATAATATTCATGATTTGAAAAATCCCATTACCTGAAATGTTAATAACTATTATTAATAAATTAATTGTTAATTCGGGTGAATTTAGCTATTTGCTTAACCGCCTGAGCCAAGGTGTGAAACTGGGTGTGGGTCCCAATCAGCCAGGGTTTCGAGTGAGCTCATTGTGAAACCTGGCCCCACCTTATCATGCGAATTCCTGAGGTCAGATGGCCCAGGATGTGAGTGGGCGTTAAAGTGTCTGAGGAGGGATCTCAAAACTGGATTATAGATGGCAGAGAGTTGGTGTCGTAAACCACCGCCTCTGTTCAAAGATGGTCGCTCACAGTGGACATAGATGGCTTCTTTCACTCCTCTTTCAAACCATCTGTCCTCTCTGTCCAAAATGTGAACATTGGCATCCTCGAAAGAGTGTCCTTTATCCTTAAGATGCAGATGGACTGCTGAGTCTTGTCCTGTGTAGGTGGTTCTTCTGTGTTGTGCCATGCGCTTGTGAAGTGGCTGTTTGGTCTCTCCAATGTAGAGGTCTGGGCATTCCTCGCTGCACTGTACAGCATACACCACATTGTTAAGTCTGTGTTTTGGAGTTTTGTCTTTCGGGTGAACCAGTTTTTGTCTGAGCGTGTTGCTGGGTCTGAAATGCACCGCGATGTCATGCTTGGAGAAAACTCTACTGAGTTTTTCTGATACACCGGCTACATAGGTGATGACAATGTTGTTGCATTTCAGACCCAGCAACACGCTCAGACAAAAACTGGTTCACCTGAAAGATTCGCATGATAAGGTGGGGCCAGGTTTCACAATGAGCTCACCCGAAACTGTAGTGCATCTGTAAATAGTGTCAAATGGTTATATTAAAACTTGAAATTTAGACTATTACTTTATACTAATTACTGTATAATCTACAGAACAATCTGTTTTAAATCAGTTTGGTTTGGTTCTCTGTTACCTGAGGAACGCACCAGGTGACCAACTACAATGTTGCTCTCTGATGTAATTTTGTTCCGTCGTTCACAAAAGTGCAAATCAGAAGCAGAATGTTTACTTAACAAGTGTTGTGTTTTACTTTGAAAACTGACCATATTCCCTATTCTGGCTCCTTGTTTGACCCCCTGCTTATCTGCTGTGTGCAGTGTGGCTGCACTGAAAGCTGAATGTGATGCAGGGTTATGTATTGATAACACTGGCCAATAGCAGGTATTTCCCAGCCAATCAGTATTGACTGACAAATACAAATTATGCAAGTAAGACACAATTTAGCTAACTAAGGAGCTTTGGCATTGCATAGTTTGTCTATTTCAGGAAACTCTGCAACTTTCCTGTTGGCCATATATGTTTTTAATACCACAAACAAAACAACCAGTTGATCCAAGCAGAGTCAGGCAGAGCATGAACAAGTAAAAAAATAATTACACATAGCAAATACTAGGGAAAGCTGAAATGATTTCACTGTATATCAGTGAGTTAAATATGAGTTAAATATAAATACAGGCAGTGATCTTAAAAATCCTATATAGGGTGGGCTCTAATAATTGGGGTAAATATAAATTGTAGAATGTGCCTTATTATTATAATTTCTCATCAGTTTTAATTTTTTAAAAATATAATCATTTAATTGATAATAGTAAAATAACTACTTAAATTTACAAACTCTACTTTGTTCCATATAAAAGTGTTTCTACACTAGGCAGGCAAAATGTGCCCATGCATGTCTTACTCCCAACAGTTCACGACTGTGCCTAAAGACACCTTTATTCTCAGTCAGCTCTAGTGACCACCCTACTACAGCTTGTATTTAATTCTATTTCCATGTTTATGTCATACTTGGTTTTCCTCTTGTGCTCCAAAATCTTTCCAATTTCCCAAACGCATCAGTAACGTCTGATTATAGCTTGTGGTGTGGTCTAATATGTCCATTAGAGAAATAAATGAATGCTTTATGAAGTAAACGACCTCCCAACAAACATTTTCTTCTTTTTTGACTTTTTGTCCATTGTAGCAAAGTACTGATGACTTTTTTTTTTAATTACTTTGTGGTGACGGTGGTCAAAGAAACCTGATTTTGCTTCGTCCCTGACCTCAGTACATGTGCAGACCTTGAATCGGGTTAGACAGATTAAATTAAGGTTTATTCTCAGACGAGCATTCATCATTCTCAATGTAATCACCATTATCTGTCTCCTAACCTGCCCAGAGCAATAATGAGGGGCTCTCATCCATATTCAGACAGTGTCATCAAGACAACACTTCTACTCCATTATCTTGCTCACTATCATTATGTATGGAGTGAAAGTGGAGATAGAGTGCTGGCTAGAGGCAGACGCGTGAGAAGTGATGGTGTGAACAATAATGAAAGTGAAAATGTGTAATTAATGAGAAAAATGAGAAAGAGAGATGGGAGGAAGGGCAAAAAATATTCATGATGAAGAGATTTGCTGAATAAAATCAGTTTGAGGAAATCTCTGACAGCACACTCAGTTCAGTCACAAGAACAGTATTCAAAATGAGTTATATGGTTAGTTCTGATGCTTAAAACTAGAGCCAGGTTTTTTCTAATATGTCAATCTAATTTTAAAATACATTTTAAAATGTCTATTAAAAGACATTTTAATAGACAAGACACATTTGTAAATAACTGGACGTGGATAGGTTAAGCCTATTATTTACAATTATATTACAGTATATTTACAGCTAACTAAGGCAATCAGTCTCTTTCTTCTTCTCTTTCTTTAAAGAAATGCATTTTGGGGTCAACTTGAAAGAAATACAAAGGCAGATGTGAAATGTAAAGGTGAGGTCAGAGGTCAAATGTGACATTTGATCCAAACTAGACAGTGATATTTACAAACCTTATCGCCATATCATTTGCTAAATGTTGCAAATGCAAACAAAGGCAGCAGAATTTGCTTCATAACAATTTGTTTAAGTGTTTTAAAGATTAAAAAACATTTTCTGAACATTTGAGTTAATAAAAGTTTGACCTTATCTCAGCTTAAAGAGGTGGTCAGAGGTTCAAAGTAATGTGAACGTTTAGAATCCCCATATATCATTCCCTTTTTGACCATATGCTATCAACACTAACAGTAGCAGACAGAAACAGTTTCAAAATACCTCTATATAGTTTTATTGTCACATTGACTTGAGGTCAATATATTGGCCTTGACGGAGAGGTCAGAGGTCAAGTGTGATGTGATATTTTAAATACTTATGCAGTACGTTCTATATGTTAACACTACCTTTTGACCAAGAAAGCTGACCTTGAAGACCCTGTTAAAATTTTAATGGATTGCTAACATGACCCAATTCTAGACTATTACAAAGTTTTATTACAATTTATTCAAAACTTTCAAAGCTGGTGGTTTACAGACAGAAAGACACACTCACTAATAATAGAATTTTATATCAATACAGTGTAATGTAAAGTTAAATGCATGATCAGATATCCCTCTGGTGTTGTTTCTACATCGTCCTAATAATGTAGTTCCAGGATCAACATCGTAACATCGTAACATTCAGTTACCATTAGCCAAATAGTTAGCTAATCGCTACTGTACTAAACCTACATAAATTTAGTAAACCTAAAATTAATAAAGTAACCAATTGAGTCTTTATCATTTGACCATTTTACTATTAGATTGATTCTTCAGTAAAGCCATGCTAGTATTTGCAGCTCTCCTCTCACTACACTTGTCAGGGTTCCTCTTCATTGACCCGGTGTTTTCTAATATGTTTAAAGCCAAAACTGCAGGAGCTGACTGAGAAAACCAAATGATTTTAAATGTGACCTATAAAATCAAATTTTCTAGATTTTTATAATGATCAGTCTGTTATAATCATATGAGATGTCACAGCCACTTTGTTTTATACAAATGCATTGTTATACACTGTGTTTAGCCTTTCAGCCTATCGTCAAGCTGCTGAACATCAGTAATGAAAATACAATTTGTTGTAGTTCCCAAAGAAGCCTAAAAAAACAAAAGCATTCACAGAACTTTAAACCTGCCAGACATTATAAGAACAGACCAGTGATAAGCTGACAAATAAAGGATTGGCTTTTATTCATTTAGCAGCAACTTTTCACATAATGTCAAAATTTAAACTACACTAAAACATTTGTGTTACAGCATCAGTTAAGTCAAATGCACAGCCTGCATCAGTAAGTGGATGCAGTGACTGCAGTCTTTAGCATTGATGGGCATGTTCAGACAGTGTTCAGTTTTATTAATCCACACCCGAACTCTGACAGACGCCGATCCGTCTCCAACAGCTGCCTCTGATGGCATGGAGGGTAGTCCCGGGTACTGGTGTTAGTTGTTTTGCTTCATGTAACCACAAATGCAAGAGAACAAGCTTTAACCCTCACTTCATTCCAAAGGCAGAGACACTAACACACTAAAACACTAACAAACCATCCCACTCCACAGCAGGCAACCTATAGGAAACATGGAGCATTTTAAATCGCTAACTGCAGGTACAGTACAACCTGACACATTACTCTATATGCGATGCTTTTACAGGTAATAGCTCAGCAGCAGCCAGTGTGATATCATGCGATAGTTCTCACATTATGCTTCTGTGGCTTTGGCAGTCACATGGTCATAATTGTTTCAGTGTTAAAGACTCATTTGTACATGTGGAGAAAGGTGGAATACATTTTTCTTGACAACAACAAATAACAAACCATCCACCCATCTTTTTAATAGTGTTTCCAGGTTGGGTTGTGGAAGTGCTCATCCCTGTTCAGCTGAAAGTGGACAGGAGGCACACAGATTGCCACAGAGCTAGCACAGAGACCCCGATTAGAATCAACTTTACGCTTTACTTTGGACTGTGGAAGGAAACCTGGAAACTTGAAATGAAACTGATCGCACAGGGAGGACATGCAAAGTGCACACAGACAGGATCCAGACAGGTTCAAAGCCGGAACCTTCGTGCTGTGACTAGATTGCAATGAACACCGCAATCGAGGAATTGTTTGAATTATGAACATTAGCTCTTTATCTTTAAGCGTCCTAATCACAGTTAAGAAATCCAGCATTCTATTTTATATGCATTTTATTTTTTGATCTTTCATTTCAACTTTCAGTGCACAATTAGGTGATTAAAATGAGTATAACAAGTGAAATATTTTCACATGGCTACCACTATGTATATAACCTGCTGTGTACTGTACAATACAAAATGCTAGTTTTAGGAGAGATCGTCTTTTTTTTCTGCTTAAATCAACTGACAGACTTTAGGCAACACCAGCACATATCCACATTCCATTTTTGGGTATTAAACTGGTGATAATTGTTAAATTACAATACTTCCGCAGAGCATAATTATTCTTAATGAAGCGGTGTAAGCAAATGAACTCTGGGGTCACAAAGTAAGAAGGAGCCTGTAGTTCAAGTTAATTAAAGCCAACAAGTGTTAGAACTTCCTCTTAAAACAGGCTTTGCTCAATATTTGAAATCCTTTTTCCAGCTCCTAATTCAGCTTTCGAACTGTGCAGTCATGATAAGAAATTAAAAATTAAGCTTTGACTTTATGAAATGATGTCCTGTCATTTTTCAGTCTGCAGGGTGAAGCTGAACTTTCACGATTCTCAGCAGACAGTGATTGGGTTGTTAATGGCCTGCTTTGCATTGTACTACAACAGTGTGAGCAATGACCGCAGAGAAAGAATTACAAATAAAAAGCAATGGCACATGAAAGAATACAAGGGAAACGTTCACGTTGAGCATTCCACGCACAGAAAAAGCCTCCTAGCGATGAACCTGTCAGTGTGTCTACTGGGACACACACAAAAAAAAGCCACTGAGCCAAAGCAAATCAAATGAAACAGGACATGCTAATGTCATCTTCTATTATGGGCTCTGTATCACTCTATTACTCTGATGATAGGCGTAAACACTGGATAGATAAGTGTCACTAAAGCTGCCTACCAGTATGCTAGTAAAAGAAAGGTGTGCGTAAGAGCTGTGACAGAAGGTAAATACACAACAATCAGCCTCAATTTAAACCCACTGGCAGGGCAAATGTGAAAAACATCGGTTATCGTGATACGATTGCATGTGTCAAGGGGTTAGGTGGCCAATGAACTTTTTCAGTTCTTGAAATCCAACATAAACAGCTCAATTTCACTCGTGACGCTATAGAAATACAGACACACCAGCAGCACAGGAGCATGAATGCAAACAACACCCACGGCTCTGGGGATTCAGCTAGGTCAGCAAAGCAAATTGCTTTTGCTCTGATCCAAGCTCACTACCACAAGCACCTGCAATGAACATGTGAGCATTGGAAGAAAGTGGCTTGCTCTGGTGAATTACGCATTCTCTTTTGTCATGTAGACGGCTGGATGTGTGCGCATCTCTCACCTGGAGAATAGACTGCAACAGGTTTCAAAAAAATAGTTATCAGGAAAGCGCTGTGATGCTCTGAGCAACGCTCTGCTGGAAAACCTTTGATCCCGGCATTCCTGTTTACGGTCCTTTGACATCTACCACCCACATAAGCGTAGCTGAAGACCCCATAAAGCCTTCATAGCAGCAGCATTTCCTGATAGTGCACTCTACCACACTGCAGAAACTGCCCAAGAGTTAAGAGTTCCAGTGTCCAAGGTGTTGAGTTGATCTCTCAATTCCCATCATGCCAGCCTGATGGAGAAATCATGCCATGTGCTAGAGAAACAGCACTAATCCATGGAAGCCTCACCTTGCTTCCAGGACTTTAAGGATCAGCTCCTAACATTTTTACACCTGATATGGGATACCACTCAGCGGTCAAGCAGTCATTGACTTGAAAAATCATAGTGCTCTGGCAGCACAGAGGTGGGGGGGCTCCATGATGTTAGGCAGAGATGTTGCAGCCTATTGTACAACAATCACTCCACCAATCAAAGTGGCTGCTTAATTACTTTCCGATTCTTACGCACACATCCACATCACCAGCAGAATCAAGTGACACACAACTCCTGAGCATAAGCTGTACCCCAGCACACTATACACTATAAGGTCAAATGGTGAGGCTTTTTTGCCAAAGTTTACTACTTCTCTTCTGAATGAACAATAAGATGGTGAGAGAGTGTGGGTGCGAGTGAGAAGGTCCAACAGAGAGAGAGAGATGAGTTTGTGTCAAAGTGATACCACGGGAGAAAATCTGTGCCTGAGGCAAAATAAACCTCTCAGGGCGAACTGTCTTCAAGAATATAGAAAGCTCTCCTTCAGCGCTCTCTCACATGCCAACTTTTAAACAGACAAGCCGTGGTGTGCCCATCTCTTCTTCTTCCTAATGCAGTGTCCTCGAGACAAAGTGCTCATTATTTGTTTTTTATTACTGCCAGGATAAAAATTAAGTTAGGAAATGAATTTTGGGGTAATTCCAAATTGTGCTGTACTCAAGCACAAAAAATAAACACTCTAATTAGCACAAGCTCTTATTTGGAGTGAAGTGGGAATTATTTAAAGCCAGGGATATTTCACTTTAAGACTGGAAAATTATGTTACAGTTGTTTGTTCACAGCTTGTTCAAGCAGATGGGTGGTGTCTGAAAATGCAGTTTTGAGGTATTAGAATTAGCTTAAAGTAAAACTACGAGAATATGAGCAGTGTCTCAGAATTTATGTGGCCTTAATCATAGTTGCAATGTCAAGGTAGCCACAGCAGACATTTTTCTGCAAAATGCTGAATGTAAAAATAAAGTTTTGCTAAATGCTAACCTGTAGTAGCATTTAGCTAAAATGCTTGTTGCCATGACTCCTAAGCTGTGATTTTCTTTGCCACCATTAAAACTTTTCTTAACCCTGTAACACAGAGTTTTTTAAGACCTTCATATCATCATTGGGTTTTTCACATGCACTGCTGCTGTGAGCAATAAACTGCACAAAAAAGGGTGATAAATGATAAAAAATGATTTAAAAAAATGAAAAAACTCAAATGCAAATTGCTATTCAGTGTCTTTGTTTTACAAATTTATCAGATGTTTCAATTAATACTCCAATTAAAGTTTTAGAAATCCTTGTTGAAACCATATGTGCTTCCTAGAAGGCCACAAGTTCTGCTCCACATGTCCTCAACATGTCCCTTATTGAACTGAAGACAAAAAACACTGACAGCACTCAGGTTTCTTATGTTGCAAGTCTTTTGCATCTCATTTCACTCCCTCACTCTGCTCCAGCTCTGTTCTTCCTGTGCTCGTCCTTTCCTCTTGAGCACAGAAAGCTCCCCATCCAGAACGAGAAACACAAATGAGCGTTGTCGTTTTATGTCGCCAGATTTCACACTGTCAGGCAGCCAGCTCTTGTTTGTGTAGGTTTTCCTCTGTAATCATCCCCTCTCTGAGCTTCTAATGAAAGTCTCAGCAGGGCTCCAGGCTTCCCCCAGTAAAGAGCTTTTGCTGAGAGGATGAGGCTATGCCACTAGAGTCTACAGTAAATTGAGAGAGAGTCATGAGACACCGGTCTCCCAGGATAAGTAATCCAGGCTCCAACTTTGAAGAGACTGTTTTTGGCCAAAGTGCCTCAAGTCCAGACTTATTGCTGCGATTGGTCAGAGCGGTGCAGGGAGTATAATCTGTGTGCTCACTGCGAAGGCTTATTTTCAGCAACCTCAGATACTTTCAAATATCATCGGTGTGTAATTTTGCACTTTTTCATGAGTTAATTCCTCCTGACTCTTTCTGCCAGATCGACTTGTGGTCCTCTGCTCTCATCTACCTCTACTTTAAGGCTGTTGCAAGTCTTTTGTCGGCAGATGAATCTTTGAGATGTTTTGTAGTGAGTAAGTGTAGGTGGAAACTGTACTGTAATAGCAGTACTCATACTGATAAGAGCGAGGGTGGCTTTTCAGTTGTGAAAAAGCTAGTTGTAGTAGCTTTTTTAACATTACAGACATTTGCAGTCAAACTGTCAGGCTGAGAGTAAAGATCTTCAAACCCTACCAGGTAAAGTGACAGAAATGCACCAACAGTTCCAGCCTGTTGTGAATATCATTCTTGCAGCTTCAGAGTTTCGACAGTAACCAGCAGCAAATGATCTAAGCAGATCCCAGTGACTTAAAGTCATCGCTGCTCTCTGTCACCCTGTGAAGCTTCACTCCTCACTCACCCAAACACAACAAAGCACCGTCCTGTGCCAGGAGAGCTAGAAGTTGCTGGGGAGCACTAGGGCATTGGGCATTTTATATTTATCTTATGCCTAACAAATCATTGGGCTAGGTTACCTCTAATTAATGATAACTTCTACACGTGACCAATCTATGCTTTCAATTTGTCAGAAAAAAACTGGTAACTCCAAACTGCATTTAAGAGGATCCACAAGGCCCAAAATCCCAATCCTTTAATCAAAAGCAGCCAGGAGTCAAGCATGGAAAGGCAGGGAGAGCTCAACGATCCTGAAACTGTTCAAACAACCGTACATGAGACAATGAAAATGAAAACTAGGAAACAAAACACAAGGGACACGAAGATCTGTAAGAAAGTTTGAACAAACAAGGAGATGTGAAAGGGAACCAAAGGAAACTGGGGAGTACAATTGTTCACAGGTGAGCGATTAGCTGATCGTGAACTGGTGAGGCAAATTAAACGCAGAGTGATCCGGGCAAGGAGGGAAAACTAACAAAGTGAGAGAGTAAAACTGACAGGAATACACAAGAACCACACAAAAGAAAACTGCAAATTACCCTGTGCCTATAAGGATACGCACACAAGCCTCATTCCAATATATAGGAAAGATTTTTTCTTAATGAAGTTTGCTGCTGAGCTGCCATGATGGAATGGAAGCAAAAAACAGGTGAAGATAACAATCAGGGAGGGAATTTCTTTCAGCTGCTTGGTTCTCATAATAACCGATATAGTGCCGGCTGGCACATGAATATGCAGAAACTCCTGTTTGTGCCCTCCAGCAGAACATCTCCACTTCAGCTCAGCCGGGGCTACGTTATCAGAGGCTTCGATCATCAGAGACTGATACCTAGAATAGAAACCACAGTGCTCAGCACGATGAGTTGGGAGCGTTACTAAGGTACATGAGAAGAAAACTTTGTTCCAAGCATTATTTTTTTAAAGTGTAAAACTGAAAGGAAAGAACAAAACTGAGCATGCTTGCCATGTCTCCACAGACAAATGTCACTTTGATGTCATTATCTCAAGCTTCTCTGCTTCTATGAATATAAGCCTCTCAGGGGGGTAAATCCCTTCAAACGATATTTTTTTAAAGCTGCATAACGTATTTGCAAAGACATGCAAAAAGAACGGCTCATATCTAGGTCAATAATGTTAAAATATGTGATGTGGACGAGTTGCTAAGACTTGCATTCAACAAGCACCTAAAGCCTGAATAATGTTATTCTTTGTTCTTTACTGTGGGGCAGAGCGTAAAGGCACTGTTTCGGCATTTCCAGCTTAGAATCAGGTCTGAGTTCAGGTTCAACACTTTAAAGTAACCATTAAAAATATAGAAAGGACTAAAGAAGTGAATTATATGAATAGAGGTCCTTACAAAGACAGTTGTATAATATATGCATTCAATTAACAGAAATATCTAATTAGACAATCATATAGCAACAACTCAACTGCCTTTAAGCATAAATCTTTAGGCAGAGACAACCAGCTGAACTTCAAATGAAGCAAAACGGAGAAGAATGTGGGTTTTACTGACATTGAATATGGCGTGGTTCATGGTGCCAGTCTGAGTATTTCAGAAACTGCTGATCTGCTGGGATTTTCTCACTAAATCATCTCTAGAGATTACAGAGAAAACGAGAAAATATCCAGTGAGCGGCAGTGCTCTGGGTGAAAAAGCTTTGTTGATGCCAGAGGTCAGAGAAGAGCAGCCAAACTGCTTCAAACTGAGAGGAAGGCAACAGTAACTGAAATAACCACTTTTTCTACAACCAAGGTATGCAGAAGAGTATCTCTGAATGCACAACACATCAAACATTTAAGCTACACTGGAAGACCACAGAAGACAACACTCCTGTTAGCTGAGAACAGGAAACTGAGGCAAAAATTCACAAGCTCCCCATACCTGGCAATAGAAGGTTGGGAAGACATGGCTTGATTTGATGAGTCTCAGTTTCTGCCACACAATGTGGATGGTAGGGTCAGAATTTGATGTAAACAACATGAAAGCAGGTCTCATATCAATAGTTCAGGCTGCTGATGGGTTAATGGTGTGGGGAGTAGTAGACTTTAGGCCACTTAGTAGCAACTGAGCATCATTTAAACACCACAGCCTGCCTGAGTATTGTTGCTGACCATCTCCATCCCTTTATCACCCCAGTGCACCCTTCAACTCATTTCATTTCACTTCACTTCCCTTTACCTCACTTCACTTCACTTCTCTTCACTTGATGCGTATAAAGGATCCACGGTCCTGTTGTTTTGAGTTGGGCAAATTGCACTGAGATGGAGACACAAGCCACCCACGGATTCCAACATATAAGTCGCCCAGCATGCATCCAGAGTTAACAACGGCAGTTTCTTAAAAACTGTACCAATAGCACTAGAGACATTTTAGCATTAGCTTCAGGATGTCTATGTACCACAGTGAGTCTCTTGGAACTCTTGATGGAGGAAAAAGGGATGCACATGGACACTGATTCAGTGTCCTCTGTTCATACTCTCTCAGTCACACCACTGCCGACTGATGTATGTGCAGACTACTGCACCATGGCATTTCCCTGTCACATCGGTGTCTGTGTCGAGCCAAATACGAGGATTGAATGCTGATTTCAGGGGAGGATGCAAGAATTCCGAAAGCTTAGCAAATAAATTACATTTGGCCAAATAAAATCCATCTTATCAGAATCGGAATATTTTATTAATCCCCAAGGAAACTGTGTACTGAAATAGGCATGCCAGTTGATGCATGTGCACTAAATCATTATTTAGTTATTTCTAATCAACTGAACATTTGCCAAAATCACAGCAGGTAAAAGGATACGACTATGTATTTTACATCGCAGTCTCCATGTTTCTACACTTTAGCACCATGATCAGAGGGATCTTTAGTCCTAATCACCTTATTAAAATATGTTCTAATAACATTATCTCTATAACTTTCTGTTTTACAATTCCATGAATCTTTCCATAGAAATAGAGACTCAGGTGAATACTGAATCTTGACCGATGCTGAAAATACATGAAGGCTGAAGGCAACAGAAGGAGGCCCCATTTAAAATCCATTTTAAGAAAAAGATCAGAATGCACTTCATCTTAGATAACACACTCCGACACAGAAACAAAAGAACTCGAGCACACAAATCCAAAAACAATCATCATTCTGCTGCTTCTTGTAGGACACTGTGCCACGTCACAAAGGTCAGATCATCTCAAACTGGTTTCTCGAGCAGTTCAGTGAACAACAAGTTCACTGTACTCCAATGAATCCAACAGAGCACCTTTGGGATGTGGCTGAATGAGACAATTGCATTGACAAATCTGCACCAGCTGTGCGATGCTTTCATGTCAGCGTGGACCAAAATGTCAGAGGAACATTTCCAGCAACTTCATGAATCTATGCGACAAAGAATCACAGCAGTTCTGAAAACAAAACGGAGGCCAACCTGGTTCTACCAAGATGTAAATGGTAAATGGTAAATGGCCTGTATTTGTATAGCGCTTTACTAGTCCCTAAGGACCCCAAAGCGCTTTACACATTCAGTCATCCACCCATTCACGCACACATTCACACACTGGTGATGGCAAGCTACATTGTAGCCACAGCCGCCCTGGGGCGCACTGATGTACCTAATAGAATGTCTGGTTAGTGTATATACTCAAGTGTGTTTTTAACATGCTTGAAGATTTTGAAACCGTATCATGTTCTTAGTACATAAAACGTTGAAAAAAAAAACTTTTCTCAAAAGTCCCAAAGTTAGATAAAGAGAACTCAATTAAAAAAACGAGACGAACATTAGACTTTATTAAGTTCATTTATTTATTCATTTGGTTTACATATCTGTGAGTGGCAAGATTATGTGATCCTTTGCTCTCAGTATCTGGTGTAGCCCCTTCAAACCTGGTGTTTGTTTAAAGTTGGAAGAATTTTCATTACGTTATTCAGACTAGCTTGGGCTCTAGGATGTTGGTGGGTTTTCTCACATTAACTGTTCACTGTTCATTAAGGTCAAGACTTTGACCTTCCAAAATAGGAAGTTCTTTTTTAAAGCTATTCTTTGGTATGGTGTATTTGTGTCATTGTCTTGCTGCATGACCTGCTTTTGTTTGAGATTCTGTTCACAGACAGAAGTCCTGACACTTTTCTTTAGATGCTCACTGTGGGATATGTCCCTGAGCTGATACAGTATATACTCCATAAATAAAATATTAATAAAAATAAAGCAAACAATTGATGGGCCATCCATGTAGAAGAGCCCTACTAAAAGAGGAGCTTTTTAACAGTACTTGCTTGTTGAGTGATCTTTTTTTGATCGATGGCTCCTGTGGAGCGTTACAATGCTGTTTTAGATTTTCTCCATTGTGCACAGTCTGATTGTTGATTGGTAGTTTCTAGACCAGTGATAATTCTGTAACCCTTTTTAGCATAACAGGCATCAGCAATTTTTTGTTTTCTGAACTCTTCAGAGTCATGCCATTACACACCTGCTCATTTAAAGCTAAAATCTGAAAGGTTCCTGTGCATCTGTGTGTATATTTGTGTATGTTTTTGTGATCTGCAGGTCAGTCATGAGCAGCAGAGCTTCAGGGAATCAGATCAAAGAGCCGTAACATGCCTCAATGTATATTTCTAATTTGTTATGTTCTTTGTATGAAAACTCCCAAATTTATAGAGTCTGTGTATAATAAATCTGGCATATGAATAAAATTTCAACTTCTTGTGCAACATGAGCTTATACATGCCAGCTTTTGTCTACATGTACAGCTTTGATCATCTGTTTAATTATCCTTGACTTTTCCTGCTGTGCCAATTAAAAGCCTTCATAGAGTAATTTGGGGCTTAAAGATGTAAGAAATAAAGATTCCCATGGATTTGGCTCTGCGATAGTTTTCTAGGGGTTGATCAGTACCAAAGCTGTCCTTGTGAACCAGAACTGAAGTGGTAAGTCGGGACTGTGTGCTTGTTGTTTGATCAGGTATGAATGCAAATAGCTTGTTAACATAAGCAGACAACACAGAAACAGATCATGGAAGCAGTGTGACGAGCGCATTTTTCACAATAAGGAATAATTAAATAAAAACCAAAAAGAACCCGATGGTCCCTCATCTTAATGGCTCTCAGTGAGTTTCGTATTAATTTTGACTCATTAATATGGATGTTGCTTACCAGCTACCATCACAGGTTGCATGATCAAAGAAAATTAGATTCCAATTTTAATTAACTGCTTTAATTTATTTTCTTCGATCAGGCTCCATTTGGTCACTGCAGATAGATTTTAATCATTTTCTTGGTTGTCCCTTCTCAGAATGAGGGAACAACTGTGTTAGGTTTTTACTCCACTGACTGCCAGTCCATATTACGGTCTACTGGAATACAATTTTAAAGATAACAGGCATTTAATTCAATAGTCTTGGTAAAAATCCCAGAAGAATTAATGTAGCTCTTTGATTTTGATTCAAAACCCTGAATAAGAACCTGACTTTTTTTGATAAATGGATCTTATGCACAAATTCAATACGGTAATCTGCAATCTCTCATCTGCCTGCTTTCTGGGTGTTCAGCCACTGGTATATTCTTTACATCATGTCCATTTCCCCATGCTGTCAAGCTCATTACTGACATTATTACTCTGATCCAATCATTTTCTTGCTCGCCTTCTGCAAGTTAATTTGACTCCATTCTACATACATTAAGTCTCAATGCTCTTTTGTCATTCTGATTTTCAGACTCATTTACTCAGTCACCCGCCTCCACATCTCTGCCACCCCCCTGGTCACTCAGAGCCCCATCCAATGAGGGTCCTGCCCAAACTCATATCACCTCCAGGTTTTCTGGTCTGCTGTGACGAGTCACTGGAGTCTATTCTGCATCGACAAATCAGAGATGAAAATCATGAACATTATGACATTTAAATATTGCAAATGCATCCATCCATTTTCTTCACTACCACACAGCTGCTGTTGAATTATTCCACACCTAAGTTACCTATTTTCTATATTAACCCCTTTTTTCACACTAGTTCAAAACCTTTTAAAGAAAGATATGATTTAACAACACTGTAGATTTGATAAACATCAACTTGTTCCCTAATTACGACATGCAAAATCTCTCACTTCTCATTCTCTCAGTGCACACGAGCAGTGGTCTATCCGTAGCCTGCAGCTACACCACACAGCTGTTCCAGCTTCACCACACGGCATCCAATACTGCTGATGGGCAGTGTTCAGTTATTACAGACTGTTAAGAACTTGTTAGACAAATTTGCACAGCCACTACCTGAGTTTGCTAAACTTACACAGAACCTGCTGAGGAAATCTTTCTGTGTCCTCTAGCACTCCTTCAGTGTGTTAACAAAGAGACGTGGAGACAAACTGAGTGTGCATCAGTGATGAACTGGAAGCTCTCTCAGCCATGGGCAGACTTTTACCCTCCTCCTCCAGGGAAATTTGTTGTTTTAAAGGGTACATCTATATCTCAAGATATTTGCTTTGATCTTCTCTTTGATGTTGCTTAGAAACGTACGTACGAACAACTATTAGCATGTGAAACACTCATAATAAGAAGAATCAGATGTGGCACAACACAGAGGTCCACTAACCTACACCTTATCACCTTATCAATTCATCCATGTGACTGAAAAAGCATATGATCACAACTTATAATACACAATATCAAAGCACCCCAGCTTGTAGTAAAATGAAGCAGACTGGGAAGCTCTACAAGCCCAAAATCCAGGACATCACAGGTTATTCATCAAAAGCAAGCTTTAGCTAAAAGCTGTGGAATTTGCAAAACTAAGTCTTGAGCACAAAGGAAGAAAAAGGCATACTTATTTAATTCAATTCTAAGAATTGGAGGCGACTTCTGTGGTGCATTAATCAGGCAAATTTGGATAAGAACCATATACATACATTGCAGTATTTTTTCTCTAGAGAGAGAGGAGACTTTCTTGGGATTTTGTTTTTAACTGACTTCACATCTCTTTTTTCCTCAAAGACCGCTCTCACGCAGCACTTTGAAGCCGTGACAGCGTGCCTTTATCTTCTTCCTTATAGAAACACACTTTATATCAATCAGGAGCTTGACAATCCTGCGGAAACAGTCATTTTTCAGTCAGGCGGATTCCAGGCCCGCTGACAGATAGGCAGTGGATGTTGATTGAGAGGAGGGCAACGGTCATTAATCACAGACTGAGGAGAAGAGGGAAATTATACTCATCACTGGAGTATGCCACTTTTGAGTCATGCTCCTGCTGCGATTAAAAAAAAAGAAGCTCTGCTGTACAGAGGACTGAAAGCGAGATATTTTAATAATAACAATAAAGGGCTGCAGGAAAGTAACGTAAGGAGGGGAGCTCAGAACCAACAAAAGTTGGGTATGGGAAATCTCTTACATTCATTTTTGGGATTAGGGATGAAAAGAAGGAAAGATAAAACTGTAGGTTCAAGGAAGGAAAACACACACAGACATGCAGTGTTCACTTCATTGAAAGCAGCAAAGGGTGCTGAAATGAAGCACCCAGACAAACACGCCCTCTCTTTCTCTGAAATGCACGCACTATCTGTTGCTAACTTAGAAACACAGAAAATGCACATATGCCCTCTGTCTGTGGCACAAACAGGCATTTACAAATAATCTGCCTGCTCCCTTTGATTGGTCTAAAAACAAACACGGCAGTCACACACTTGTTGCTTAGCAACAGCAATGCTCGGCTGATCAGTCGACTCGGAAACGCAGAGTGAGTCAAGAGGTAGAAAACAGCTAGGGGGCGACACATGGGGGGGGGGGGGGACAAGTGCTGAGAGGACATGAAAAGACAGTGGAGGATACAAAAGGACATCAAATGACAGAAAAGCACATGAAAGGATGTGTCCAGAAAGGAGGAGAGAGGATTAGATAAAAGGAGGAGAGGACCAAATTCAAGGAGAAGGGAGAGGAAAGGAGAAGAGAGGAGGCCAAAAAAAGAGAGGGCATGAAAAGGAGAAAGAAGCGGAAATGAAATTAGGAAAGGACACAAAAAGATTTGTAAAGGGAGGAAAGGATGTGGGGCTGTGCAGCAGTCCAAGACATGTCAGTCATCAGACCACCATCTGAAAGACACACACACACACACACACAGCCCGAAAATCAGAAGGCATCAGCTGAGAGTATCTGGAAGTTGCCTTGAACCACTTCCCAACACATGTTCAACACTCACTGAACTGCTTGTTGGTCTCTCTCACTCTCTTTCAGAGGCTGTCCAAGTCCAAGAAAAGATCACAGTTGTATTTATCAATCCAGCAATACTTCATGATCTACACTGAATGTGAACTCCAGTCCAGCCAAGAAAGGCCAGTTTAGTACCTCCTCATCATTACTGTGTTTTCTGCCTTGCTACATGCAGTGATGGACGCACAGCCAACCTGTTGGAGCCAGAATTCTGGCTGGGTTGTAGGGGATCAGACACTTATTTCACTCTACGCCACGCCAATCAATTTATAGCTTCATGTAATGTGTATCTGACTAATACAAGTAAATAAGCTAAACCCTTCCTCACATGTAAACTCGGCTGTTTAACACCTGCTGTTGTGACCAGGCCACAGGCTTGACAAGCATTTAAATGTTTCAGGTAAATTGTTTCCAAAAGACAAATTAGTCTTAGCTGGGTCATCCAGGAATATTAGCAATCAACATTTCATTATCTCTTTACAAGGACAACACAACCCCTTTAAGCAGCCAGCCTTGGGGATGAAATGTTTTTTTGTGTTAGCCCCTCTATTTAGCCCCGCTAAATAAAAGACTAGTCTCAGTGGAGCATTTAGAAGTATGAGCTGACTCTCTGCTCATGGCACTTTGTATTTTGGCTCCACAATGGGCCTGAAGGACAGCCTAGCTGCTTGTTGTTATCTACCATTCCTGCTGTAATGTGTGTTCATCTGTTTCTCTTGATATTAAGTCAACTTCTATAATAAATGTATATATACAACATTTTCAAACTCTTGACGTGCCTCTCTTAAACACTTATTTCTACAATAAATACATTTTTAAAAGATTCGTATTGTCACATGCAAAATGCCTTTAAGATCAAAGAGTGACATATCTAACCTTAAAACTCTTTAATGAGAACTTAAACTGGTCTTTCTGCTGAGTCAGAGAGCAGATAATCTCAGACAGTAGAATAATCCCAAAATCACAGCATAGTAAACAGTACGCCCTGAATCTGTGTCTTCATGCACACATTCATGTAATCATATTAGCTCTGACAGCTTGACAGGACCAGTAGGAGGAGGTAAACACTGTAGGCACTTGGAGTGTGGGAGTTCTGCTGGATCAGTGCTGGAACGTTCATGCCATGTAGATGTGATGCGTTTTGGTTAGAGTTAATCTCCATCTTTCTAGTGCTCCTGTTTCATGTTTCATGATCTCTCCCACAATGATAAACATGCCAAAACACAAGTAAGAGCCTAAAAGTGTCAGCAGCAGCAGTGCTGCTCATACAAAAGAATGCTGTGTGCGGCTTTTTGCATGCCCTGTTAGTCTATCAATAAACAATCTGCTGCTGCTGCTTTTGTACTGAGCAGCATTGAACCAGAAATTATACTGAACTCTCTGGAATGTAATAAATAGCTGTGTTTTATGAGAAATTTCAGATGGATTTGTTCTTTCAGATGAAATTCACAATTTATACCATATTATCTATGCTTTATTTAAAATATATGAGAAAAATAAGTTCAACAGAATTTGTAAGATATAAATGTATAATTTCTGGTCTAATTTCACATCAGAATGTGTTGTACTTGTGTTGTACATGAGCACTCTATACTACACCCATATTCTACGCATAAATTTGATCTAACATTCACTCTCCAATGAACACACCAGGAGTAACTTAGGGTTCAGTATCTTACCCAAGAATACTTTGGCATGCAGACTGCAGGGATAGAACCAGCAACCTCTCGATTGACAGGCACCCTCCTTTACCTCCTGAGCCAGAACCACTCCGAGGATGTGGTCCATAACACTAACACAGAGAGACAGACAACCATTCATGCTCACATCAATTTAGAATCACCGATCAACCTAACATGCATGTCTTTGGACAGCAGGAGTACCCTGAGAAAACCCATAAGGTGAACATGAAAGCTCCACACATAAGTGTCTTGCTGTGAGGCATCACTGCAACGCTCTATCGCCCTGTCCTGCAAACAGTAAAAAGAAAAACAGAGCCTTGATATGAGTTAATGCTGTGAAAGGGTTTATTTAACCCAAACTCTGATGTGAAAAATTTCCCAAATATCACACAAATTTCTTACATTTTCCTAAATCTAACCAAAGAAGCATTTGCAACAAAAGTAACAGAAAACCTATGAAAGCCTAACATAGCAAATGAACAAACTAAATCTAACACTGAACAAAGTGCAAAAATAATGGCAAAAATCTATTCATATGACGCCGTCAATAAAGGTCTACAAAAAAGAACAAAAAATGCTTTTTAGAATTTTAGAGCCTTCAGTGAGGTTAATACATGTTTTTGACAATGTAGCTTTTACACATTTCACTGTGAGACTAGATTCTTACTGCATTCATGGCTGTGTGAGGAGGTAAACGTGTGTCCCTTGTTGCTACTTCCCAGCTGTAGCCAGAACATTGTAGCTTGGATACTAACCTTCATCGCCTTACGGTTATTATTTAAATGAAGTAAGAAAATTAAAGACCACTGCCTCTCATCACTCTAGACTTCCATCAGGCTCACCTCATATCTCATTTAAATTCTGCATCCATGAAAGAAAGATCCTACAACAGTTTCACAACAAAAGTTTGCCTCAAAATGTGAATTCTGCCTGTTAGCACTTTAAGAATTCGTACAGGGAACTGCATAGTTTAGAGTATATCACAGTACCAACCAGAATACAGCAGCCAGGGTGCTACACATGCAGGAGTATGCACATAGACACAGCATTTGTATTCAGTGTTGGCCATTTGTAACACAAATGACAAACAGCTACAGCTGAGCAATGAATCAAAAATGAATCAAAACCAACATTAGACATTACTTTTATTTTCATTTCACAAAAAGACGAGAGTGATGGTGAAATGCAACTGAGACAACTGCAATTTGCTGCTAACACAGCTCGGCACACATCTGCACAGACAGCATGCTAATGTGAAACTAGCCAAAAACCCAGAATGACATTATAGGTGAATGCATGTGGACTCCACCCCAGCAGCCAGAACCTCATATCCAACAGGTAACAAAAGCAATGACTCCGTCATGGTCCTGGGTCTGGGGATGCTTATGCGTTTCTGGTTTATGAATATTCTTTGATTTTTTTCATGGTGTAGTCATTTGTATTTCAAGTTTTCCTAGTTACTATCTGCTTATATTTTGTAGTTTCTAATCTTTAAGTTTTGTTATTGTGCCTCTTCTCTATTCCACATTTCATGTCTAGTCTCCCTTGTCTTCATGTTCGTTTTGTGTGTCTGTTTTCTCGTTCCTTTCTGTTTGTTCCCATGTCGGTTTCTTCCCCGGTCCCTGTGTCAAGTCCACGTCTTAGAGTTTGTCTCCTGTTTCATGTTTTATTTTGATAGTCCCTTGTCCTGTGTTCAAAGTGTTCAAATTGTGTCTTATTAGTTCCAGCTGTGTTTCCCTCCTGTTTCCCATCCCCTCGTTATCCTTGGCTTATTTAGTCCTCTGTCTTCCTCTGCCTGTTGTTGGATGGTCTGCTCATCTCCTTTCATGTTTCCAAGTCCCAGGTGTTTCATGTTCCAGGTTATGTCTTGTCGTTCCATGTACTTAGTGTTTAGTAGTTTTCACTAACTAACAGTAAAGAGAAAATAATGTAATGTATAATAGCTACTTTTTTGTGTAACTGTCCAACAAAAGTTTTAACAACCAAAGTAATAACACTAATCTGTGACCTCACTTGGAGCAAATCATTATCCTAATACACACACCAACTTAGTCCTAAGCTTTTTCAGTGTCAAGATTTACCTGTGGTGCTATTTATTATCCCTTTTTCTACTAGTAAAAACCCACCCTATGGTTTTTGCCAGGCCTGCATCAGACTACAGTTAGAGTTGAGAAGACAACAACAAAAAGCAACTTCCAGGAAAAGATGAAATGTCAACAGCCCCATCCTACATGTTTACAGCCCATTTCATCGGCAGCTATATTCGTTGATTCCTTTACATATGCTTTCTGTTTTTGTAACTGTTGATCAGCCTCTAAATAATAAGCCTAAATAGCTTAATTACTACTGAACTAATAGTAAACGTGATTTGCACAGCGTTTAAAACTACACATTTACACAGTCAATTAAAGAGGAAAGAGCACTACTTTTGACATTTTGCTACAGGTCAGAGATAGTCTAAAGAGGTCGGAAAGAAAATCATCTGGACTTCTTTAAGTTCCTTGAAGATGTTTCATCTGAGAAGCTTCTTCAGTTCTAAGAGCAAATGGTGGAGAGTCCCAGATTTTTAAGCCCTATGGGAGTGTCCAAGAGGGTCATGGACCCCCTATTGATCCTGTACCTAATCACACAAGCCAAGGTGTCATTACGGGTGTAGGTCACAATCAGCCAAGGTTTGGAGTGAACCCACTATGAAACCTAGCCCCACCCTATCATGTGATTTACTGAGGTCAAAAGGCCCAGGATGTGAGTGGGCGTTTAGGTGTCTGGGAAGGGATCTCAAAACTGGATTATAGATGGCAGGCAGTTGGTGTCGTAAGCCCCCGCCTCTGTTCAAAGATGGTTGTTCACAGTCTTCTTTCAAACCATCTGTCTTCTCTGTCCAAAATGTGAACACTGGCGTCCTCTTTGTCCTTTAGGTGCAGATGGACAGCCGAGTCTTGTCCAGTCGAGGTGGCTCTTCTATGTTGTGCCATGAGTTTATGAATAGGGGGTACACTCCCATAAGGCTTAAAGTCTGGGACTCTCCACCAGTTGCTCTTAGAACTGAAAAAGCTTCTCGGATGAGAGGTCAAACGTCTGCAAGGAACTTAAAGAAGTCCAGACGCTTTCCAATCTCTTTCCACTCAGCCTGAATGACTGAGAACCTTCACAGAGATACAGATCAGAGAGTTTGACCCTCACATGAATATCAGTAACTGTGAGCATAGAAATTGAGATGGAAAACACTGAAAAGGCATGGTAAGACTTTTCCTCGTAAAAATAAACGACACCCGCTGTTTGCAGTGACTACTTGTGGACTTTTATTTTGGTTTTGGTTCTTTGGATATAAATTCAAATCTTTCAAAAGATTCCCCTCTCCCTGCCAGTCATGCTCATTTTTCTCCTTCAGTTAATGGCAAAGATAGCAATGAAAACTTGGCAGTTGTTAAACCTTCTGATGACCGTATGTGTCACATGCACATGAACATGCAAACATGAACATGCAAACATTCACTTTGCGTGTGTAAAAAGGCCAGACGCTCATAAACTGGCCTCAATCCCACAGTTTCTATATACAAATACAGAGAAAAAGAAACGTCACTTTATATTTTAAGAAAATAATTTAATTAATCACTATATAGATGTTACGAATCTTGGTACGCTTGGTAATTTTCAAGAAAATTAAAGAAGTCCAGATGCTTTTCTTTCCAAGCTCCTTAGACTATGATGACCTGGATGACTGAGAGCCTTCACAGACACGCTTGGTAAAGTTCATCAAGATTGAAGCTGTCGTCTTAGAGGAGTTTGGGAACAAACACAAAGACATGAATACACTATGCTGCTATCATGATGGTAAGGAAAACGATAATAATGATAGAAGACTGGAAATAGTGCATGAAAAAAATGATAGAAAACTATAAGTTGCACTCCTTTGTATTTTTTCCTTCCTACTTCCTTCCACACTGCACTGCAGTTTCTCTGGAAACTACGAGCCTGGAAACATGAGCATCCATGCTGTTAATGTTAAGCTTTTCTGTAATGGCACTTTTTCTCTAATGGTTAAACTGGTTTCTGCACTCAAAGCATGTTCCTGCTTGAGTTCGCTGCTGGCTGGGTAAACATAAATATTGAATTTTAACAGATCTGAAACATTGCACTAACGCAAAGAGGCTAAAGCTTAAGCTGTATCCAGAGCAGAGAGCCAGCCACAAGCCAGCAGCCTTGATAAGAGCTAAAGGATCAAAGCAGTTATGGGGAAAATTAATAAGATGGGTGAAAAAATGTATTGAATTTAAAAATGTATTGGAAAATGGTGTAATATCTCAAATACCTGACATTTGTTTTGTTATATATAAATATGTTCCACTTGCTTTTGTTTGGTAAGATCAAATCTATCACACAAAGGTGGATGTACAGCAACCTTTTCAATGAATTATTGGCACCTCTTTATTTTCAGTTGTTTTACTGAAATAAGTAACAATTTGGGGAAATTTATAAGGTTTGATTTCTTTTAATTATTATTATGAAAATAAAGATTGAGGGTTGAAGAAAAGTTGATTTTGCTTTTCATATGCTGTTAGTTGTACTTGGATAGAAAACTGGAGTTGACAAAAAATCCCTATCACTAGCTCACACTGTAATCGGTGCATCTGTAGTATATTTATATAGTTTTATATATTTTTTTCTCATACACCATTTAAAACCACTGGGACTAAAACTGAAAGAACAACACTAACATTGTCTTATCACAAGAATAACTTCATTTAGGCGTCACATTAACTTCACAGTGTACACTACTGTAATTTTAGTCAGATCTTCTGGTGTCTTGGTAATGGGGCTTTGACATGGCTACTGATAAATCTATTAACAGACACAGTCATTTTTCTATATTGCTTTTAATGAATGCAGCCCTTTTGATATATGATATATGATATATGGTACATTATACAGCACTTTTCCCATCAGACTCATTCACAGATCACCACTTTGGATGCATCTATTCTTGCTTGTGTGGAATTCAGCCTATATTATGTATTACAGTTGGTGCTTCATTTAAAAAGCAGCTTTTGTATTTCTAGCCAGTCGGGTTATTTGAAAAGTGCCCCTAGCTGACTTGACGCCCCGGAAAAAAGTCGTAAAATATGCTCTCGATTCTATACATTTTAAATGACTGCAGCTAAACTTAGCACAAAGCATAATGTCATTATCAATAGTTGATGATGCACAAAGAAAACATGGATATAAAGTAGATATATTCATTGTTTTCATGCAAGACAGAACTGTTAGTGTTAGAGTATGTTTAGAAAAAAAGTAACATCAGGCAGTTATTCAAAGATGCTAAAACTTCAAAACATGAAATCTCCCACACACCAAATATGTGTAGATTAAAACTAGATTATTACCGGTGTTAAGTCCTACAACCAAGAGTTCTGCCATTCAGTTAATAGCAAGGAAATTTAGTAGAGTCCAATTCCCTCCAAACACTTTAGATAAAAAGAATCACTGATCCAAAAGCAGAATGTTTGACAGTGTTTCTAATACATCTCTCTGCATATTTCACAAAATTACTGCATCATAGCTGCACAATGTTTCATCATAATATACCCATAATACTAAACCATGTAAAGTTTTAATATTCATTTGATAACACATTCCAAAAACAAGCTACAAGGATCAAACCGATCTGCAGTTCCCTCATCAGCAGCACCTGTGCTCTGTCTCTTGCATATTTAAAACAGTATAAGGCATATATACATGCACATCAGAGAAACATTCCCTTATTCTGTCTCTATTACCTTGAAAGGTCCTATTGATTCCTCAGTTTATAAGGCCAGTGCTCAACAGAAAGCAGCCTGAGATGTAAACAAAAGAAACAGCAGGAAGAAGCACTTCAACAAGTGGATGTCTCTTTTATTCTCCTTCTGTTCTCAGTTTTTTTGCTCCGTATTGTAAAAATGTGAATCTCTCTGGACTTTTTGGCTAAAGATATGCACTCCATCTTTTCCCCTTTATTGGAAAGGAGATCAGTTCATTGTCTTGTCTTCTTTCTCCCTCAGCCTCGCTTTCTCACGACTCTCCCTTCCTCCTGCCAACATACACAAACTGACAGCCAGCACACGCCTGGGGAATGAGCATGAAGTCCAGTATGTTTATTCAGTGGAGGCAGACCGCGTGATGATTGCCTCTGCACGAGCTACGTTCGGTGACATTCTGCGTACACGAGGAAGCATGCACACAGTAGACATGAGCGCAGACACCCACAACTAATCTACTGACCATTTACATAATCAGAACTTTGGGCCTGGCCACGTGCAGTATTTACAGAACCTAAACAAAAGCTAAGCACCAACATCACGACTTGTGCGAGCAGCAATCGATCTGAGCACCACTCAGCTTTAATCACAAAAGAAAAACCTCCCACTCAGGAGACACTTTAGCATCTGAAAAGCTTCTACCAAAATGTGATGCTAATTAGTTAACTTCGACACCTCGGAGAATTGAGTTTGTTTCTGCTGTGACTGTTTTAAAGCCTTACAAATACGTCAAAGCAGCTGCATACTCTTCTTCATCAGTTTTTAATGAGCCTATGTAAAGATTTTTTGGAGTCACTGAGGGAGGGCATGCAAAATCAAACACAAGCAGAGGAATGCTCTGCAATTAGGTAAACCTGTCAAACAAAGACTGGACACGCTATCTCTATGATCTAGCTTTTTTCAGCTCTGGTGAAATGCTGACTAACTTGGCTTTGTGTATCTGCTGATACAAAGCATTGTATCAACAGATCAGCATTGTAAAAAACAATGAGAGTAAATGAAAAATAAAAATTAATGTCATCACTTGCCTTTTGTTGCATTTTTCTCATTTCAGCTAAGTGTGGGAGTCTTTACTGTGTGCTGCTGTTATTTCTGCTCATGCTAGTTTCTCCTCTCCCTGCTCTCACTGTGAGTGCAGCTCCTCACACAAAGGCAATGTGCGTGGGAAACGGAATTGACCAGCAACAAGTGAAGTGAAAGAGTAGTTATTTTGTTGATGGCAATAAATCTAACTAAAAGCCAATAAATCAAGCGCCCCAGGAAGTATTACATCACACATAATAACACAAGAGAGAAGAGCCAAGGAGAAGTGGACTGGTTTTTATATGGTGCTTTACAAAACATGCCTCATCACACAAGCACTTGTTTCTAAACCTAAATGCTTTCCATCTAAAATTCACCATCTGATAGATGCATCAGAGGGCAACTTGTGGTTCAGTACTTTGCCCAAAAGTACACCACCATGCAGACGCAAGTAACAAGGAATCAAACCACCAACCTTCTGATTAGTAGATGACCTAAAACCTGAGATACAGCCACCCAAACCCACATGCAATGTGTCATCTTTAAGCTTTTCATGTGTATCAGCTCACTAAACCCCATTTGGTGGATACATCAAAAACACTGACCAACATACATAGAACACCTCTTACCTGCTAGCAAACAGGAAAGCTAACATAGCTAACATGTGGCAAAAAAAGAGAAAAATACATTGAAATTAACAGACTGGCTGCCTGTCACCTTTATGCTTTCTGGGACATCCTTACTAGATGGCACATCAGTGATCATACACATGAAACAATCCAGTCATTGGATGAATGGAAGTAGTATATGGAAAGAGGTAAAACTTGAAAATGTAAAATTAAAAGGATTGCCCATCCTACAAATATTTACCTGTAACCTCATCAAAGCTGCAGTAAACCAATAACAAGTACATCTTTAACTAAACTGGTTACAAATACTAAGCCATGATTGGACACTGCTCTTTGAGATCAGCAGATTTAAGTTTCAAAGGGAGAAAACTGTGACAGTGTGACAACAATATCACAAAGCAGAGCAGCGCAGGTGGATTACGCTTTCTTACCTTTCTCCACTGTGGTGACTCCCATGGATGGCTGACCCAGACTCGCCTTTGTCTCCCATTTGCCCTCATCGGGGTGGTACATTTCCACAGAGGCCAGAGGGGTCTGCTGCTGATTCATTCCCCCAAGCACCATAACCTGGCCCCCTAGCACCACAGCTGAGGCCCCCGCCCGCGCAGTAGGCAGTGGAGGCAGTTGGCTCCACGTCTGGCTCTCTACATCCAGGACTTCAACGCTGTCCAGAGGCATGCCGGTCTCACTGCAGCCCCCGAGCACATAGACCAGGCCTTCGTGGTAAACAGGCGTGCAGTAGACGCGGCACTGCGACATGGAAGGGAACTGCTCCCAGTACAGAGACTTGACAGGACTCACCGCCATCTCCTGCACAGGCATGTCTCCAGGGCCGAGAGGAGGGGACGCACCATCACACACACACACCACACCGTAGAGGAGGTAGAGAGAGAGACAAGGAGGGCAAGCAGGAGAGGGCACGCAAAGGTGGAACGCAAGAAGTAGAAACAAGCAGAGTCACAAGCTTGTTTCTGTCTGTCTGAGTGACCACCTGAACTCCTGTGTCCACAGAGAGAGCGAGGATGACATGAGAGAAAAGAAAGATGGATGGGAGGGGGTGAAGAAGACAAGGATGTAGATCAGTGAAAAGAGTGAAGTGAACAAGGAGAAAGGAGGAAAGCAGCAACGCGAGTCACTCACTCCTCAGCCAGATGTCACGACTCGCTCTCTACTCAAATGTTTTATTCATCCAGCTGTTGGTGTTTTCGAGCAGTGAAGCCATCTGCCCTTCAGTCTCCTTTATTCCTTCCTCTTCCAGCCCTCTTTTCTCCTTCACTGCTTCCTCCTGGGTGTTATTTTGGTTAAAGTTTCAGTCTCAGTATACTCCTGGGTGGGAAATGACATTTGAACAGGGGTTTCTGAGGGCCAAATATTTAATCCCACAATAATCTGAAAGTCAAGGGCTGAGGAATTTAAAAAAGAGAGGGGAAAAATGAAGCAGCGAGACGGGGCTCAAGGGGGAAGAGGGGTGAAAGGATAGTGACCTTTAATAATATGCTGACAATCCAAGAAAAAGCCTTTTTGGCGCCTTCAGTCGAGGGGCAATTATTCAGGGCTACCAGTGCCCCTCAGCTGTAGCTCTGTAGTTCTGTTTGCACCTTTGTGACAGAGCGCACAGCGGAAAAAAAATCCTTGCTCATGAACCAGAGTCTTTAAACAAGACTTTGTCACATTTCAAGAAAGAATGTTTTCTTTTGGTTAAACAAAAATTCCAAATCCTGATGTCGAGCGCTGAGACTTGTCATCAGACACAAAGTGTGTGCTGAGAAGCTTCCTGGTAGCTTTGGAGAGGCCCAACCTGGAAGAAAAGACAGTGCAGGATTAGACATGCACTTGGTGGTATAAATTAAAAGCTAATATGATGACAAGCTTATAATTACAATATAATTCAGTGAGACCAATGTGAGAGGGAAAATTATCAAAGTACTGCATGGCAGAATGTATTTAAAGCCCTGTTTGTGCTGGTGTAAACAGCATACAGTATGTACAAATAGACAAAATAGAGAATAACAACTATTAACAAACAGCTGGAGTAATGGTAGTATAGTAATTATATGCTACCCATGTAAAGTTGGTAAGACCTGGCTAAAGCGTGCCTCTGGTGAAAGGTTTTAATCTTTCTGTTATTATTAAAGTAAGAAGTAAAATGAAAGAGTTTATTTTTTATTCTCGATCCCATCACGGTCAAGTGATCATGGAAATTTTCCTACTCCAATCTGACTAAACTAAAAACAATCAATTTTTGTTTTGTTTTGCCTGTTTTTAATAGAAAATGCACAATAATTAACAACAGTACTTGGGTCAATCGTATAAATGTGCCCAATTCAGCCACGCAGACATATTCCCTGCAATTCCTGACAGTTTGAAGGCATTCATGAATACTATAAGAAAACCAAAGGCACAAAAGCATCTGTGCATAGAAAAGAGCGAGAAGTCTATGAATAATAAAACAAAGACATAACCATATATATTATTAAACAAACAGACCACTTATAATGCTTAGAAGCAAAAATAAAAGCACATGAAAGCACCAAAACAGAGAGAGTAAAAGAGTGACTTAAACACTATTTTGGGCTATGACAGCATGTCTGATCATCCAGCAACCACAGTTTGGTTTAGAGAAATGCTAAATCATTTGTATGAGTTCTGGGGGCTTATTAATCTAGCTCTCTATTCCCAGGTGGAAGCAAAAAAACACCTTACACAGGAGGTGTCTGGGAAGCATCCTGGTCAAATGCCCAAACCACCCCAACTGGCTCCTTTTTGATGAGAAGTGGTAAAAGCTCTACTCTGAGTCCATCCCATATGAGCGAGCCCCTCACCCCCTCTAGAGCTCCAGCACCCTTCAGTGGAAGCTCATTTCCTTCGCTTTTTCCCACAGTACCTAAAATTGTAATCTTTTGAACACCAGTCACAGTCTTAGGTTCTTCCTTAATAAATGTGAAGTAAACGTGTACAATTTTTCTATAGAAAGTCTATTTAGTTTGTCACAAGTGTTCTTCAGTGTTAATTTATAAAATATAATCACAGTATTGGTGAAACAAATTGCAATTATTGTCCTTTAAATCCTTCAGCCCCATTTATTCTACTCTGTATTTATCCCAGTCAGCTCATCCTGCATTTATCTGCCTTCCAGCAGCTCACTTGCAATGCAACACCACCAACAACCAGCAGCAGGACTGCAGTACATGCAAATAGGACAATTACTGCTGCTGATTGAGTTACAGGGTTCTGTTACCAAAAGTGGGAATTAGATGCAAATGGATCCAAAATCTGATAAACATTTAATCAATAAAGATTTAAATGAGCAAATGTAACATCTGCTGAATCGTAATTGCTTAGTGCTCCTGACACAAACGTGTGTCAGGGCTGAGTTCAAAGTATAGAGAGTTAGAACAACGAATCCAATCAGATCTCAACATAAGAGCACTGCATTCATATTTCAGTGTATCTTAGAATCACATTCATACTGTTGCCAGCAATGAGAAGCCTGTCTGTGCAATGAGTGTGTGTCTGTGTGTGTCTGTGTGTGTAGACGCAGCAGGAGGCGAGCACACCGTGACCTGAGGTATGACAAGGAAAGCAATGACATTTAGCAGGTGGGAAGAGAGAAAGAAGGCAACCCAACATATAGTGTCGCTCTACTCCACACTTTCTCCTCTGCTGTCCTCATCTTCTAGCTCTATATGTTGACACTGTATTCATAATTAATGATGCATTCTTCCTCGGCTCAATTAGTTGGCCTTTAGCTCACCTTTAGATCAAGTGAGAAGGAAAGGGAAATGAGGTGAGTGCGTGTCCATACTTGTATGTATGTGTGCATGCATTTGCATAGAACAGCTATGTAAATATCTTTGTGTCTGCATCAAGCAAGACAAAGTTATCATGTAAAAGTTTAGTTTCACCACGCTACCTAAATACTGGGTATTCAGTTGTGAAACAGCTTTCTGCTATACACAGCGCTCATTTTTTATTTAGCTAATATATGTTACACTGCCACTGATGTCATGAGAAATGCTTTCCATCTTATTAATAAAAAGAAGCACAAAAGGACAGATACAGCACGTGTAGTTTTCACAAACCAGCCATCACAAACGGGAGATGCACACAAATGCCAATTAGAAAAATGCTTATTTTAAATTAAAGAGAACTTTAACCAATCATGGCATGCGTGGTCAGGACTGTCAGTGGTGTGAGTCAGTTATTATGGAGATGCTGCTCAGTACAACAAAATAGGTCAAGGAATAACCAAAATCCAGAATGATGTCTCAGGGAAACAAGTAAAATATTATTATAGGGTCTGCCTTACAATATAAAGCTCCTTGAGGCGACTGTTGTTGTGATTTACTGAATTGAACTGAATGAAGGTTTTTGTAAAGCACACTGTACTCAGATATTACCAGTGTTGTTGATTGGAAAAAAGCCACAACTCATTTCCAATGCTGCAGAAGGGTTACACAGACTCGCTGAAAGAAAGGTGAGCTGTAGTGGGTCATCTCACCTCTGTGATGGTTTGTGTTGGCATTTCAGCCAATGGTGTCAACATTGATGGAATTATGTACAAAGAAAAGCACCGTCAGATTTTGATCCATCATTCAATTTTTCCAGATGACAGTTAACTCAAAAATACTGGCAACTGAATAAAGACTACCTGGAGAGAAAAAACACACAATAGAACACTATCGGCTCTACAGAGCAGGGTGTGAACATTATTGAAGCATTGTGGGATCATCCTGACAGAGAATGGATCAAAAAGTAGACAACATCCAAAGAAGAGCTTTGAATGTCCTTCAAAAAGCCTGGAGAAGTACTACTCAAAGAAATTACAAAAAAGCTTTTTTACCCTCTGTACTCTTGCCTTTTAGCAAAATGACTGATATGGTGATGATCAGATTTTATGAAGGTGTATGAGTTTTGGCAAACAACCATTTGACTAACATGTGTGTCTCACCTGCTCTTGTTCCATCTCTGTTCTGTCGTCATTCTCTCTCTCCCTCTCTGTTCCTCTCTCTCCCTCTCTGTTCCTCTCTCTCCCTCTTTGTGCTGACAATCAAGCCAAACACCAACATCATCAAATATACAGTTGAAACCAGATATTTATGTACTCTTCAGATAAAAACAATTTTTTAATTGTTGTAACATCAAATCAGACTGTTTCTTTTTTTTAGATTGATAAATATAAAAAACATATTTGTTAACTTTAAGAGTAAAGAGAGAAACTATCTGTATTTCTTAATTGCAAATAGCACCAAATTGTATTCAAACTTGAGCCACACTTATGGAGCTCCACAATTCTTTTCCTGGTGTTTTGGTTGACATCTCTTGATTTTCCCATGTCAAAGAAACAGGCTCTGTGTTTTGCCTTATATGCATCCACAGCTGTGCCACCAATTTACTCACATGGACTCTACTAACCTATCAGAAGCTTCTTCAGCTCAGAATGGAATTGTCTGGAGTTCTCTTATTAATTAACAATAAACTTAGTGTATATGTACTCCTAAATTTGATGAAAGTGATTAAAATAGACAGCTCCCTCTTTTTATTCTGATATTTAACTAATTCAAAAGATATTTCAACATTTATTTATCTAAAACAAAAGTTTACTCTAAATTGATGTTTAACAGTAAAAAAAAAAGTTTTTATGTTTTCTAAAGTGTATGTAAATATCTGGTTTCAATTGTGAATATACTGCTGTGTATTGAAATTCCTCTTGTTTTGCATAGATATATTGAACAACATCCAAAGCATAATATATAAAATAACATCTACCTGAGTTTTTTCAGAAGCTCCTTATGTCATTTGTTGTGTTCATCAGTACACAATTGAAACCGATTTAGAGAGTTTGTTTAGCCGTGGAGGGTAACAACTGAAAATATGAAATGCAAGCTAAGACTCAGACTCAAAAATCAGGACGAGGACTGAGGGCAATAACATTTGATTTGGGATAATGATAAATTCAGGCCTTTAACGGAGTAATAAATCTGATGACTTTTTTGTTTTCTTTTTGCTGTCTGAGAGGAGTGTATGTTCATGTAGTATTTAGAATGTTGGACTGTTTGTAAGTCATTAAAATGTAAAAAAAAAATAATAAAGATATTGTTGGGAAAAAAAGACTCTCTAAAGAATCAGCATTGCTGTTCAGCTTTTTATTTATCCATTTGTTGATTCACTCGAAGAGCAAGTAACGCAACCAAGTGATCAGTTTGATATCAATCTTTTGTGATACACCGTCATATTTACATTATTAGTTCAGTATGAATGATTTGCTTTGGTACCTGGTCAAACTTAAGCTCTCCTCTGTCTGCAGCAAACTCGCAGGCAGCAGCTTCTCCCCCCTCGCTCACATGGGTGCTGTGCTCAGTCGCCTAGTGCCTGAGCTCGGATCATACCAAAATTAGGGGGAATTTACGACAGTGCGCTCTGTGCTTCGTGTGTTGTTTTTGTTTTATACAGTTGTCAGTCAGGCATCTAACCAACAAATTACACTCCAAAAGACCCCATGCTTCTGAAAAAATGACCCGGGCTTAAGCCCAGTAAGCCCCCCCCCCGGCTCTGCTGATGGTTGAAATCTCCCGAACACTATGTCGATTTGAGAACACAAGACCGAAACATCAAGACCAAGACCGAGACCAAGACAAAAGTCCGTCAAAATCAAGACAAGACCAAGACCACGTAAAAGTGGTCTCGAGACCGGTCTCGAGACCAAGACCGGTCTCGAAACATCCAACTCTAGTTTGGTGGTTGGCAGGTGAACTGTAATTGTCTGACTGCACTGTGCCAAGTGTAAAGTTTGGTGGTATGGCGTTGTTTTTCAGGAGTTGGGCTCAGACCCTTAGCTCCAGTGACAGGAACTCTTGATGTTTCAGCATACCAAGACATTTTGGACAATTTCATGTTCCTGACTTCTCATCTTTCCATCAGTGTCTGACCTCACAGCTGCACTTCTGGAAGAACCTTGTGGAAAGCCTTCCCGAAAGAGCTGACGTTGTTACAGCAGCAAAAGGTCAGGCAGCATTATATTAAATGCTGCATTAAGAGTCAGATGATTTTCATGCTTAAAGACTGAACAAGGTCGAACAGCGAGTGAGTCAAGTTAAAAATAAATAAACAAAACCACTAAAACTCAAGGTTAAACATTCAGCATCTACTTTTTAATTCTTTTACATAAACTGAAATGCAAAAGAATGGCATACCAGCCTAAAGGGTTTGACCATATCAACTCTCATTTATCCAGTGACAGATTTCCTTTGTTTCATGCCTCACATTCAGGTGAAAATACTGAATGCATTCAGCAGGGCTAAACCGAACGAGTCACTGCAGAAACAGCAACTGAACTCTATCTCAAGCAGATGAAAGCATTTGTTGTCTTTGATGTCATAAGCTCTGTGTTACCTTGGCATCCCACTGGTTATAAAGGCAACTACATAAACAACAAGAATTCTATTTTACTATTAGTCTCCTTTGATTTTGGGAGGCGAGCTGCGTTATTGTAACACTATAAAAGCATTTTCCTAAGCAATGAGGAAAGTAGTTTGGTGAGATATTATATGAAATGCCTCCAACTAAATTTAACATCTACAGCTTGCCATATCATAGAAACTTTCCCCCACTTCCTCCATTTCTAAAAAGAAAACCTTGCTGAGGCTCTGCATTACTTCTCGTGAGTCTACCAGGGAGAACAGCAGACATGGCAAACTCAAAGTTATGCAAATGTATTTGATTTGGCTCAAAGTTTATTACTAGAAAACATCATCTCTGTCTGCTTAGACTCATTTCTTCTCTCTCCTTTGATGCTGTGGCTAATGATGACAAAAAGATGGCTCAAAAGCCCAGACATTATCAATTTGTAAACTGGCTCTCTTTGAACTACCATAGGTATGTCATTTACACATCTAATTGAGCTGTTTCATTATATAATACCAAAAATAGTACATACCATTCTCCCAATGCTCAGCTGTTGGAGATTATTAAATTCTGTGGTAATCAGCTGTGAATGGTGTCGTGTTAGAGCATGCATGGCAGATGTGACTATGACCAGGACTCCCTGGGGTGCTCTGTCCCTACTAGCAACACATGCTGACAGCCTAATACAGTGACTTGACAACACAATAACTGCATTGCAGCTACATGCAAAGAATCATGGAAAATTTTAGAACATTTACAGCACTGTATGTCTTCAGGGATTGTTGTTTTTGTTTTGTTTTTTCTTTCTGAAAATGTGAAAATGTGCAAATCTTTCTCAATGAAATCATTTGTCAAAATACAAGTCTGACTCTGCCCTACAGTGTATAGCTTTTTTGGCAGCGAAGCATAGGCTTCACCACCACACGCCTGAGATGTGTCCCCTTTTCTACCTTGAATGTGTTATGAATATTTGTTTATGTCAAAATGTTGCCAGTGGCATATTTAAGAGAAAACTGTCAGTAATTAAAATAACATCTGAATAACATGAGAATATAATCGCAGCCTGCAGATCTGCCCAAATCTCACAGGGCCCTAGCAACAAAAAAGGACAGCTATAAAACCAGAATACAAACATGTGTGAGTATTATTATCATATTATTTGTTCTCATAAACCATATTGAGCTGTTGGTGTTTAATTTCCAGTTATAGAGTGCTAGTTTTGCAAAAGTTGCAATGTTTGAAGAGTTTTTAGGTCAAAAGTGAACTGGAAATACATCAGAGATCCCAGAGGTTTAGACAAACAGCTACCAAAATAAAACAGGAAGTCAGTGACTAAACCAGAGACAAGACCCTAACACACCAGAATAGAAACTGGAAAATAAACAGGAAAAAAATCTGAAAGAACAGTAAAATCGAATCGAAATTATAAACAAACTCAGAACCAAACAGAACATCAAATAATAAACAAGAATTTAAAATCCAAGAAAACTCAAAACCTGCAGTCCAAAAGCCAGGGCCATTACAACAGGCCTGAGTTATCATGCTCTGAATGACAGGTATGGCTTGTTTGGAAAAGTTGTATGGAAAAAAGCTTGAAATACTTGGCACGGGTCTGGTCACTTTCAAACCAGTGACGCCATAACCTCTTTGATTGACAGGTTCAGGTTACAGAATTAACACTGTGACCACAATGTAAGCACTGTTTTATACTGTACTTCTCTACAATTTGGAAAGCTTTTCCTAATCAACCATCAAAAGTTACTTCTTGCTGTGCAGTAGTAAAAATACAGAAAACTCTTTCATATGAAGAAATGCTAAAAAAATTTTTAAAAAGGCAGGTTTTGGGCACAGATTCAAAATAGGACATTAAATAAAGGGAAAGGATTTGTGGAAGTTGGCCCAAAGGTCTCTAGTAAGATATGTGTAATCATCAACTGGGAAACTTCCTCTGAGACTACAGTGACTTCAGCGGCATACTGCCAAAAACCTCCAGGGGATACTTTCAGTACATCCCCAACAAAGTCATTAAACTGCTGCTACGCTGCTACTGCTGCTGTTGAGATAAGGACAACTGGAACCACAAGAAGGTACAAAGAAAAGTTGCATAGCAGCACTTATTCAGCTCTGACTCTTTTTTCCCCACTATTCACAGTGTTGTGGGTTTGAACCCCAGCATGTGTCCTTGGGCAAGACACTAAATGCAAGCTGCTTCAGATGGCAAGCAACCACCTTACATGGCAGATGTGCTCTTACTAGTATACAGGTGTATGCTTTACAGATATATGCAAGCTTGTGTTATAGATTTTTTAATCATTATAAAAATCTTAAACAACATCCACGGTTGTGCTGCAGCGGAGTTTTATGTTGGAACTCATGCAACAGAGCAACAACAGAATTGTAACCACTAAACACCAAATAAATTTCATTTGATTGCAGTTCAGCCTCCAGCCACAAATAATGTTAATTGCAGTGAGAACATCTAAACTATGAAAAATTCTGATTGCTGCATGTTACACAGCTACATCACTATCTCATCAAGCTCACAGGGGTCTAAGAAAAAACTGAGACAATATGATTTCTGTGTTTCAGTTTTTCCAGACCTGAGTGGGGTGCTGTTTGCTACAGCTGTTATGGCTGATAAGCTAGCACCAAATCCCCTCGATTAAATATTTTTGGATCAGTGGAAGCAGAATATGACAGTTACAGAACTCAAACCTGAATCAGTTTGATTTGCCTTTGTGGATTTAGGGGTTAGTAATTTAACAGAAGAGTTAAAGCTGCACTTACAAAATTTTTCTGCCTTTACCCTCTCAAACTCTTTAAAAAAGCAGTTTTATGGTTTAATAAATGAGATGGAAGCTTTCCAGGGAAACTGGATCACTGGAAACCAAGAACTAAACTGCTACACTCAACTTCAAAGTTTAAGAACAAAAAAGGTCAGTTACATTTAGACCCCACAATTGTAAAATACTTAAATAATGAATGAAAGTACTTGCTTTGAACCTTGAATAAAATCAAACGGTGTGCTTCAAAGACTGCAGATGTGACATGTGTGCTGTGTTCCTTCTTCCAGTCCCTGCAGCTCTTTACCTTAAAATAACACTGTGTTTATAACACAGTGTAACATACAGCTGTGAATAAATAAGGACATGTAAGATTTCATCAAAGCTTAGGATTTCTTTTATATTATGCAAGATGAGAAAAGTCTAATAACTTAGCTAAAAATGTAATAAAATCAAGTCAAAGCCAAAACTCTGAAATAAACATAACAGTACAGTTTTTTTATAGTAACCGAATATATATGTGAAGTGGTCGCAGCATTTCAGGCGCAACAACAGACTGTGTGAAATTTGTTCCCCCATCATGCCAAAAAAAAAAGAGTTAAATCGAGAGATAGTCTGTGTTTGAGCTGAATAACCAGGAACAGTTGGTAAACCAACAGTGTCTTGCAACCAAACGCACAGTACAAATTTATTCTCAAAAGGGTGACAAATGTGTATCATATGATCCACAAGCATAACTGAAGATTTACAAATGTGTACAGAGATTTGTGTGTAATTTTTGAGGACTCCTAAAATGAGTATTCCAATCCACGCACAAATAAAACGCAATGTGAACGCAAGAAAAATAAAAACAAACATTTATAAATGTGTCTTAAATAAATACTGATCATTTAAGCAGAAATTTTCAATATTCAACCAAACAAATCTGATCATGTTTGCTTCCAAAAAGCTTCCTGTGAATGCAAATGTCTAATGTCAGGTGTAACATTCTTGATGCTCACTTAAAAGAATGATAAACGCAGAGATACACACAGATCACGTTGCATGTGCACATGGAGTTTTGAGTCTTTTCACACTTTAAGCCATCATTAGGTTCCTAAATCTTGAACTAAATCCGGTTTAGATAACAATAGCAGAAATGGAGATTAGATCCTTGTGGTAAATTTTTTAACAGTAGCCCATATTAATCTAGCAAATACCTCATAATGGTTTATCATAGTTCATTACCATTTCCTCTAACAAAAACACATGAAATTAGGAAATGGCATTATGGAACTAATGAGACATAAAATATTTTGCTGCTTTTGGATGATATCATCTAAAAACAATTCAAGCTAAGGTTTACATTTGTTAGCATTAGATTGACAACGCATTTTGTTAAAATGTTTCCAAGTGGTTTATCTAGTTTTTCATCTGTTTACCTTTTGAAAATAAACATACCTTACCATGAGCACTAGGCAATAAAATGATCAAATATGAGGACATGGTCAATATAAACTGGACAGAACTCATTCCACCCCCGTTTTGACAGACAGCACAAAAGGCTAATGACAATGAGAGTAGTGCCACACTGAACCAATCGCAAGAAGGGAATATAGTCAGAGTTAAATCAGGTTAAGTTAAGGAAATGTTAATGAAAATTCAAGCGACAGCGTTACTGAACACCCCAACAGATCCTCGTCTTTTCAGCCCAGGGCTCAAAAGACGAAGACACTGTTGAAAATAACGTTCCTGAGGAACAAACAGAAAGTCAGACAGAAATAGACTAGCATACATTGCTATGTGTGTCAAAAGCGTGTTTCCACAACAGCATGTAATACCAAAAAGCATTTTTTTACCATCTGAAAAAGAGCCAATGCTGCACAGCTGAACAATGTAAGACTTTACAGCCCCCAGCACTTTCTCCCATACCATGCCTTATGACGGATAAGAGACACGGTGTTATCATGAATGTAAAAGCCTACTTAATGTAAAGGGCGAAACGCCAATGAGCACAGTCGCAAATGTTGGATTTAACTGCCTGAGTAAAGGAAATGATCCAACTCCTGTGTCTTAAACATTTCTCCTTCAGCTGAGTGTAGAGAGACAGCAGTGTCATACTTTGCTATCACATTGCATTTGTGGTCAAGTCACACATTTGATTCATATAAGCCTCAGCATAAATGAGGAGGGTGACAGAATTAGTGATTTATATCACAATGCAGATCAGTATTGGCTGATATGAAAAATGTATCATGATAAGATTTTGCCCAGCTCTACATACCATAGGCGTTTTGCAAATTGCAACAGCTGCGCCTGCCGTCTGACACAATGTCTCTCATTTACTTCTGCATGTGGAAATATTTTTGCCTCGCACAACAAAAAAGTGTGCACGCAAAATTGCAGTCAGATTCATGGAATGGAAACCAGCCTATTTTGTTCTTCTTGTCATTTTATCTTACGTGATGTTAGTAAGTGAGAATCATGTAAATGCTGTTTTGGTTAGGATTATATCACCAAATGTTACTGTGTCTCTTGACAGTTTTCATGTGGGCAGGGATGTTCTTTAAAACAAACTGAACACTTTTGTACGTTTGGATGTAACTTAAGCCAAAAAAGTATATGAAACTACAACTGGCTGCATTATGACAGATGATGACACCTTTGCTCTCTTTATTCCATGTGTCCATAGAGTAAGCCAGGGAAGGCACAAACAACCAAAAAGACAAGGCTCCAAATAAGTAATGAAGGTTGTGAATATCACTTCCTCTGATACAATTACTGCCTTTGCAATTCTATTAAGTATACCTTGGGAATGTTTGTACCAAGTATTTATTTATTTATTTCATTTTTTTACCTGTTGCTATCATTTGGTTTTATAAATAGATGTTTTGGGTTTTTTTACCCCTATGCATTTTTTTTGACTCCAGCTGAAATAACAGAGGTTCTGAATAGGCTCTGGGACTAGCCAACAGACAGTAATACTAGTAGATTATTCCAAAAACTTCAATCAGACAGAGGATTGGAGCCACTGGAGGGACAAGATTAGTGGTTAAATAACCAAGACTAAGGTAATTTTTAGATTACCTTAGCAAAATAAATGTTACTCACCAAATTGAGAAGTATGTGACTGCTATGTAGATAAATGCTAATGACAGCTGCTACTGAGAAAACAGACAGAAGAATACAACCCTTAGTTCCACTCAGTACTTACACACCATAAACTCAAGCTGGATGGACTAGATACTGATGTTAACATCCTTAGCCTGCCATAGGAAAAGTTCCCTTATTCAGCAACCCTTGCAATTCAACCAAAAAGTAGATAAATTATTCTTTTTTCCGAAATGTCTTTAGCATAATCACAACACGAGGATTTCCATCTCCAGCTGTCTTTGCATTCCCCTGCATCTGTTAAGAAAATCCATTTCTTTTTATTGCGTATTCTGATTGTTGGATTGTCCCACGACAAGAGAAATTTGTCTTGCTGATATGCAAATTTGTAAAAAGGGAACATTTCAGATAGAGCTGATCAGCTGATCAAACCACGTCACAAGAGAATTCCCTCACAGCAGTGAGGCTAAATATGTATGCACTAGTATTTTAAAACAGGAATAATGGAGGATAAACTTTTGGAGGTTATCGTGATAACACGGAGAGGAGTAGGTTTTAAATAACGACATTGGTAAGATAAAGTTTAATTATAATTGCTTAAAATCAAAATGCTGAGGCGCATTGGTCCCAGTGGTTTGCTTGGTATCTGTGGCAGCTCTTAGTTTAACAGGAGTGAAGATGAATGCCAAATCTCTGCCTGATTTCTGACATGAATTTCAGTCACATTTGTTACTGATTCAGGATTAACACAGTGAATGCTTGAAGGCAGCTGAGTGCTTGAACATGATCATTTAAACCCTTCCTCCCCTACAGTGAAGGAATCCGATGGCCATTTGCCTGCTTGACCCTCTTGTCTGGGTCACTGCAAAGTTGTTTTGAGTAATCGGCTTTATTCTATGTTGCAAACACTTTGCATGAATGAACCTTAAGTAATCATTATGTAATTAGGCAGGCTTACTGAGATTATTATCATTATTATTTACTGAAACACAGCTAAAATCATCTTCATCATCATTACAGTAACAGGGAGCACTCGGAGCACAAACCTCCACCAAGAAAGCTCAATCTATGTACAGTATTGTATTTTGTATGCATTTGTTTTGTTTTCTTTATTCTTTTTAAAGGTAATTTAAGATTTTTCATTTTAAAAAATTGTGAAAGTTTGACCTTATTTGAGCTTGAAGAACAGGTCGGAGGTCCAAAGTAACGTGATATTTAGAATCCCCATTCATCTTTTCTATATGTATCTATTTGTGGTCAATACAAACAATGACAGTAAGAAAAATAGTTTTAATAGCTCTATATAGTGTGATGACCTACTGCACCCTGCCTTCCTTTTGGCCTACTTGTGTCTTGTTTGCAGGCATTGGTAGAGCTGGAGTTACCAATTAGTGACACTGGCAACACCTGGGCCCATAAAAAGCCTTTAGAGAATGGTTATGCGCTGCTCATTCCCTGAGACACCCTGTTGGATTCTGGTTGCTTTTGGTTTGGTTCTTGCATTTAACAACAATACATACACCATTTTTCCACCCATGCACTCCTTCACACCACTGATGGTACTAACTACACACACCATAGTTTGTGTTTTTGACAATAGGTTTCTTTTTTCTGTTTTATTTACTTAAAATAAAATCGTTTGGAAGACATTCCTATGCATC
>NW_005187548.1:1359368-1360200 GCF_000239375.1 Pundamilia nyererei | reverse complement strand
TGTTGTAGCTTTAAAGAAAGTATTGTCAAGAGAAAGAGAATGAGCTGCCTAATTAGTTATACTCTAGTATAATATCAAATAAGCTCAACTTAGAGATGCCAACAAAAGAAAACTGCACCAGCCTTACCAGTTATGGGTGATTTAGCCTTCTGCAGTGAATCTTTGTAGAGCCTACAATGTAACCTACATAAGTGGCCAATGCTGTTTGCAGCATTCATGTATTTGCGTAGTGTTTAAGTCTTAATTAACATGCTGATGTGTCCCGCTGTTTTATTTGCAGTGCCAGACACAATAGAAACAAATATAATACTGGGACTTTTTTCCTGGGTCCCCTATCTTTGTTGTGGTTAAGTTTGGGTTTTATTCTTTGTTTTTCCAGATACAAGCACATCATGTTACGCCGTAGGGTTTCAGAGGGGTTTGAGGTTACACTGTACCTACAGCATTCATTTAACACAGAACGGTAAATTGCAACTGTTAGGAATCTGGCGTCTGCTGTGTGCAGCACGCTTGGAGCAGATGGAGCTGAGGGTCTCAAGGGCCCTAGGGGCAGTTTGCCAGTACTGGGGTTTAAACCCCCAACCGTCTGGCCAGAGCTTGGCTGTTGAGCCACCACTGCCCCAGGGTTAAAAGGGTTAATATGCAGTCACGCTTTAGCTAATTATATGACAGTAACACAACATGTTTTCCAGAGCACTGCAGCCAGGAAACGGGGTAGAACTTCAAATGAGTCAACAGGCCTCTCTGGTCTTCTTTGTTTATTGTTACATTTCAATAAATAGTAAAGACTTGCACCGCAATGGAGGTTAGAATATTAAACTGGGAACTGTGA
>NW_005187548.1:1350113-1358758 GCF_000239375.1 Pundamilia nyererei | reverse complement strand
GATAAAGTCACAGCAAGGTTAAAAGAGAAAATCTTCCACCATCTGTGTCTTGAGAATCTTTAATCCTCCCGTTCACACCGTTCAGTGTCCCACTTTTTTCAAACAGAGAGAATTTTTACATGAGAAAGAATTTGGCGGACAGAAAAGCAGGGTATTCTTCATGCATCTTTAGACAGAACAAGAAGCTTAGAGGTTTAGGGAAGAGGTTTAGCTATTTAAAGAAGTGCTCATGAACTTTGTTGCAACTAAATATAACAGCAAGGACAGGGTTTTGTCTCACGCTTGAACAACAAAAACTAAAAGGATAGGAAGAGGAAAAAGCCATTCTAATTCAACAGTTAACCTGTTACAGGATGTGGGTAAAATGAAACATGGTATGCCTTATATGCTTCACATATAAGGATATTCGTTTAAAACTTTGATAGAACAGTGGCAGTATAATGTCCTCGTGAGTGGATATCAGGCCCTTGTAGAGCAAAATTTAGTATTTTGGTCTAAATAACACAAAATGCAATGTCCACATATGTGGATGCCAGGTCCTAGGAGGTTAAGGGTCAAAACTCCTCTTCAGGTCCCAAAATCAAACAAACACTGTGGCATCACTGAGAATTAAAAACTGTCAAAATCCTTTTATCTGTAATAAAGTGATCAGTGTGGCTGCTCTACCAGGTGTAACAATTAACATCCAGGCAATCATGGGAAACAGGATGGAGTTAGCAGGAAGTTAGCTCGCTAGTTTTCATCTAAAGATGATATTTAATGTTCTGAGTGAGGGAATTTTGAAAAACTAAAACGTAAAGCTCTGCAAACACTTCCAACATAAATGAAGACAGAAAACTACACAGCAGTGACATTTGTAGGGTTACTGAAACTGGGCTAGCTGGTATATAATGATGTGCTACTTGGTGGCTAGCTACAGAGTTAGCAAAATTTTAAAAAGTGGTAATAAAAGCAGAGAGCAGCTGAAAGTGATCACTGACTTTTTTTAGGGGCTTGTTTAGATTAAATAGAACAAGATATAAAACACTGCAATATTTTAAAAACACAACAGCCTTAATAAATGCAGAGTAGTTTAGACCCAGAAGCAGGATTCATATTTCATCACTTCACAATCAGATATGCTTCAGCCTGAATTGAATAAGCGGAAGAAGATGGGTGGATGGTGGAGGATGGAGGGATGAGTCTTTCCGTATGTTTTTCTAGAAATTAGTGGATATAAGTGTGTCTGTGTATTACACATGATTTTGTTTATTTCATTCATGAATGCAGCCTGTTTTTCAAGCTTGTCAACATTCCAGTCTTTTATTGAAATACGGCCACCTTTGGCTCTGAGACACTAACTTGGCAGCAACCAAAACATCCACTTCAAGGATTCAAAGTCTGGACCGTGATGTGGTCCACATCAGAGAAACAATACACATAATACACATGCAGAAACTGATAATTGCTTAAAAATCAAGAGTAGTCATTTGATTCTTGCCAGCAGATCTCATCTCTACAAAGGATGTGTGCCAACCTCTTGAGACATCTTGTGCAACAAAAAGGTCAAATATGTTTATGTTTCACTTCCCACAATTCAGAGCTGGAGAGTCTCCATGCAGAAACTGTGAAGTGCGTTGAGACAGGCACGTAATCGCAGCAGCTGCTGTTTCCTTCGCACTCTACTATGAATACTTAAAAATCTTTTAATTTCCTCATGGCTATTTCATCAGTAGGGCTGTTTTCTCTTGTGCTGAACAATAGGTTGATAGTCAAGTCCACCCCAAACCCCAAAAATAATCACAGACAGCTTTTTGCTCTTCTCTCTCTCCCTGCCTGCTGCTCTTCTTCCACATTCAGTCTGAAAATTTGATGCTGCTTGTTATCCATAATTTAAATGTGACGTACATTGTGTTTTGGTTCCCCACTTCCACGTCCTCGTCCCATGTCTCATTTCTCTTCTGAGAATTCTTTCTCTCATTTTCATTGCACAGTCACATTCTAGCTTATGTTACATAATCATGGCTGCAATGATTGTTGTAATGTTTATACAATGTCAGCAGAAGGGCTACTGATGTGATTCATAGGTAATTTAATAAAATAGTATGATTACAGTCCTAGGCATAGCCCAGCAACTAGGTCGCTCAGGTTGCTACATGTGCCCCTCTCCTCCCAAACACCCCAGCAACATTTTCTTTTATTATCACATGTATGACTGATAAGTGACTGAAGGCACTGCCAAAGATAGATAGCTGATCTTATCTTGTGACACAGCCCTGGACAGGATACATGTGAAAACACACATTCACCACATATCAGCGCAAGTGTAAGAGAACTAATGAGATGGTGTTTTTTTCACAGCGCTGCTTTGCCCAAAATATCTCGTCAGATCAGGGAACAGTGAGCATAACTGGAATGGTGCGCTTCATTAGGGACTTAGTCTTTTCTTTAAAAATCAAACAGTCATTTGGTTTGTGTTTCCATCCTTCAGTGAGCAAATTGGTGAGGAAGCTTAAACTCAAGCCAGACTGGAGGACATTTGATCAAATAAGATGATGAGAGGGGAAAAAACATCACTTTGCCTCACAGAGATCTTGTGTCAGTTACATAATGTGGCCATTATCACAGTGGCTGGCATTTTGAGTCTGCTGCAGAGGCTCAGTCTTTGTCTGTGAAAGTGTCCCTGTCTGCCTCGGAGAATAGAATAAGTATTGTTGAGCTGAGGTGTATCCAGACCCTCAGAGAAACACTTGTGGGATTAGGTAAACAAAGTATTATCTGTTAATTAAGTATTAAATCATGTACAATAGGTTCGGACAGTTTGGTACATTTTTCCAGCTGGCCTCAGTCCAACAAGCAGCAACCACACAGAATCCTCCCCCCACATCTCACACACACACACACACACACACACACACTTCTACATGTACAAGCAGGTGAGGGTAACATAGTCTACTAAATAATTAAGGTGCACAACTGTGATGTGTGGCAGTGTCAGTAAAGCTCAACTTAGCTGTTAGCTTGGAAATTTCCGACTGGTGCGAACGTAACATGATGAATAAGTATCACCTACATTATATCTTACCTCCATACTCGCAGTGGGAAATTGGCACTAATTTGGTCCTTTGATCTCCATTAAGACATCTGCACCTGGAACTGTTTTCTGTAGAGTATTTGTGCATAGGCTGTTCAGAAGATTTGCGTCACAGTTTATTGGTCATGGTGGATAAGTTCAGTAAATTTGCCTCGACTGCAATTACAAAGAATCAAACTGCAGCAACAACAGTCAAGGCCACACGGAGCAAGGTGATTCAGACCTTTGGTGACCGCTGTCAGACCAAAGTACAAACTTTGAATCTCAACTAGCGCATGAATTGCGTGAGTTTTATTACATAAGGTAAGACCACCATCATTTTATCATCCAGCACAAAATGGTGCTTGTGAAAGACTTAACAGCCTCTTCTAGGTTTGTTTGGTGAAGAGGGGAGAAACAGGCATTATCATCTGCATGAGATGAGTCAAGTATATAATCAGAGTTCTACAGGATATTCATCATATTGTGTGATGTTTGAAAGGTCTTACCACTGCAGCAATAGATACATAAAATCTTCAGATGCATGACCACAGACTTTAGTCATGCATTTCAATGAGTTTTCAGTCATTTGCATTTAACGAGACTCAAGAAAATGTGTTTTATTTGTATCATGTCAAATGGTTGCATGGCAATAAGTCTGAGTCTGAGACTAACGGCATCTAAGTTCCCTTCAAAAGGCCATTTCACAAGCTGTGCATAAACAATGACCTCTGATCAGGTCCTTTTATGGGCTTGACACATGCAATTAAGTTGCTGCAATTAAGCAACAACTTAATTGCATCTTTGGCCTTTTTTATTCTCCTGTCATGATTCAGGGGAATGTATATATTGGCATTTATTTCACCAAATGTGAAAAACAATTTTTTAAGCAACCACATAGCATGCAATGCCCAACAGGTTCAATCACTGCGAAAGTCTGATGCAATGGATTTTCTCTGTAGGCTGACATGCTCAAAATTCATTTGCAAAAAGTCTAGTCCTCATAATTCTGATGTCTACATTCTCCCAGCTACATTCTGCTCTAATCACAGGCATTTACTTTCCACTGTTCAAAGATTAAAGGGTAATGTACTGTACTCCGTGAGCTCTTGCTACTGAAAAAGGTGGTGCATCTGGGTGTGTAGCTGGGTCCATGCATTGAGTCCTCTGCAGAGCCAGCTGTCATGACTGCAGTCCCAGCCTGTACAGCTGAATTAAGCATTTTTAACTAGAATCTTACACGAAAATTATACAGACATGCAAACTCCATTAGATGCCAAGAAAACTTAGATATTATTTCCTTTGGGGCTGCATTGGAAACATTAGTGTTGAGCTGTTAGTACTCTCTGAGGTGTTAAATTGGATTCCTGCATTATACACTGAATCATTCCTATAATACCACCAGGGGGGGTTTGATAGAGGGCTGAATTTTTGAGGATTTTCATTCCAGCTATTTTCGTTACTCTAAGCAAACACAAGCCAACCCTGTGACTTTCAGTAGCGTACTAATACATTAATACTGCTTTTTTTGATCTGGCTCAGACAAATTGGAAATAACTGCTTTGCTGAAGCAATACTGTGGATGCTGCATGGCAGAGAAGTAACATACCAAAGTACCCACTGAGGTACTCGTGAAGAGTGTGGGCACTAATACTGGAAAATGGAAGCCAAACAAAATATTAAGTGAGCATCTGAAACAAACTGCATCTGTATCAAGCAAAGTCCTCCAAAAGTATTTGCTCCAACACAAGCACATCAAGCTTTTAGAAAGCCATGTTTCGTGATGTGCTGGTTGCATTCTTCATTGTACCTGTTTGTAATAGAGCTTTTTTTGATAGTGTAATTATAATTTAGTTTCTTAGGTCGGCACATATATAATTACAAGGCTATAGGCCAGCTAATACCAAAAATAAATACATAATTACAGATTTAGAACACGGCAGTAAGTTGTTCCTCTCACTTTACGTGTTAAAATGGGCAAGAAGAAGAAGGAATGACTTTCTGGCCCCTTTAATTAATACAAAAAGAAATCTGTCATCTAATAATAAACTAGTTTATTTTTGGGATCCTGCAGTCTGATGTTTTCTCCAGCTGATGCCATAAGCATACTCACTACCAACCCTGAAGTAGTGCAATCCCATGGTCCCGTCTCCTAGCTCTACATTCATCTCTGCCATGTGTTAATGCAGATGTCAATAAAGTTGTAGTCACAGAAGACACAGTTAGTGTCACAGGAGGAGAGCAGAGGTAATTTCACCTCTTCATGCTGCACAGATCTTATGCTTTGCTCACCTGATTGTTTGTTTGTTTTGTTTTGTTTTTTTAATATATATATTTTATGTACTCAAAATGCCAGTCACCAGTGTTCAACAGACTAAATCTATAACACATGCTATGTGTAGTGACGTAGGGGATGATCCTGTCTTGAACAAGCTTATTTTTTTACAAAGAGATTGTACATAGTTACAGAGGCTCACACAAGTCTGAGACTAGACGGCTGATCCCTGGCAACCTCAAGTCAGTAAGGAAAGATGTGTTTTTCCCCATCACATGGCAAGTGCTTGCTGGAGGTTGCTGGCACAGTCACAAAGGAGGTGATGCACCAAAAATGTAGGGCTGCAAAACCTTTACTGGGACTAAGTGAGGAGGAGTCCTTCATCAAAGCACCTGAACAGAAAAGTGAACTTTGTAGCTGCTCCATCCATCGCTGTTTGGGTTATACAGAGAAAATCTGCAGTTAGTCTCCAGAGGTTGTATTAAAATATGCAGATGAACTTTTAACTTATACCATGTTTAAATTATACAGCTTGCTGAAGGCTGATGGCAGCTGTCCTATTTCACATGGAAGTGAACAGGAATGAGTCTAAAGGGGGGCAAGGTTTGTACCAGACGATATTTATTTCAAGGATTTCTTTCTTTCTTTTTTTTAGATTGAAAGTGAAGTAATATAAAATACTGCTTCAGTTAAATTGTGCTAAAATTTAAAATAAAAAATAAAAATCAAGCTTTTTTCTCAAAACAATAAACATTTACTTGCCCCAGTAGAACTCAGCAGAACCAGAGGGATTTTAGGTTGGATACTGAATTATTAGCATTAATTAATGTCTATAACAGGGGAAGGCAACTCCAGGCCTGAAGGGCCGGTGTCCTGCAAGTTTTAGACGTGTGCTTGATCCAACACAGCTGATTTAAATGGCTAAACTGCCTCCTCAACATGTCTTGAAGTTCTCCAGAGACCTGGTAATGAACTAATCATTTGATTCAGGTGTGTTGACCCAGGGTGATATCTAAAACCTGCAGGACACCTGCAGTTGCCTACCCCTGGTCTTCACTATCGTAACATCTTGTTTTCAGCAGTACAAAAATGTTGCATCAAAGCACAGGGCAAACTTCAGAATGCTGATATTGCTGCCACTACATTCTCCTTTAAATGTGGTGGCAAATCCTCTTACCTCATGTTATGTATTTTCGTTTTTTTTTTCCTATCAGCCTACCTTTCTGACATGTCTCCCCAATGTGATGTTTGTGTAAAGTTGGTCAGAAGGTTCCTTTGTAAGTGTGCATGCTCCATTAGCGTGCTGCCTGCTGTAACCCTAAATTCCTTCGGGATTAATAAAGTATTCTGATTCTGATTCTGATTCTGATTCTGAAAGGCTTACAGACAGAAACTCACTCATTCACTTAAATACGCAGAAACACATAAATTGCTTATCTGATTACTGAATTAATCAATGGAATAACCAGTTACTAAAATAATTGATAGCTGCAGCCCTGCAGTCCTTGTGATTGCTTGGCTGCTAGCAACATAACATAGATTGCAAGTGAGGCTCTTTGTCTGCAAACACTCACTAAAGTGATTGCACAGAGGTTTCCAGTGAACCACTGAAACCCACACATGCCAACCCTCCCAATTTTTCTGGTAGAATCACAAATTTCAGTGCCCCTCCCAAAAATCTCCCAGAGCCACCATTCTCCCGAATTTCTCCTAATTTTCCACCCGGACAACAAAATTGAAAAACCATATCCCAGAATTCATAGCGTGGCCCAGCCAATTCCAGTTTCCAAAAATGGCGGCAGCTACTTAGTTTTAATATTACTCTTATTACTCTTTCTGGGTCGCAAAATAAACTTTTAGCATATTTTCAGGCGAGAATGTAGCTGTGTAAACTTCAAATTTCTGAGCCGGCGAGAACAGCAAACTCCCGGCACATCGTTGTCAAACGGTCTTTCGCTACTCAGGTTAAACATGATATATAAGTCACTTAGATAACTTGAAAATGTTATTGTTTGGCTTTTTCAGTGTTTTATTTGTTTGTGAGCAATGGAAGAAGCAGGCAGCTGAGTTTCACTCAGTTCTAATTCTGAAGGCTAGACCGTCCAATTTCACAGTCGCTCACTTCCGGTCTACCCGGCTTTCGGAGTACCTGGCCCACTTAGACCGCGAAGGCCGGATCCTCAGGAGAATGTAGCCTCTGAATTTGAACACCCCCGCTGTTTCCAGCCGGACAATAATAACGTGACATTTAACTTACTTTATCCGATATATAAACACTGTAAAAGTTTTTTATATATATATATATATGTGTATACGTATAAACCCCCACCCCAACAGCCCATTTGAATTACTCCCTAATTCTGAGGTCTCAAGGTTGGCAAGTATGATGTAACCTGTGTGCGACCTATTTCACCTATTTCATCAAGCAACCATGTGTCAGCCAGTCTTTAGGCCTGCATGACTTGGGGCTAATGAAACATATGCTAGGTACCTAAGCAACCTTGGCAGTGACAGGTTTTTATTTATTTAAAAATAAAAGTTTTAATGTAAAAAGGTAAATTTTTCTTGGGTCTTCAGATTCTTTCTTCAGACTGCACATATGTCCCTGTTACTTTTTTAGCACAAAGGTTAATTGGTTCTGCCACAGTCTTCACATTTTCCCTAAAGCCTGAGTTGTTAGACAGTGATTCAAAAGAAGAACGAATGACTAGATGCACAGGATGGTGAATTTCAAACTAGGTCAAGTAGTGTGACTGTACATATACACAAATTAACAAAAAGGTACAATGTTTAGCAACACACTCGTATACAATTATATTATAACTGGCTAGAACTACTTTGCTCTTGCATCTCTTCACCAGCAGGTCAAGTGGCAGCTAACACCCAGGGCACACATTCACAGGGCACTAAGAAAAGTCTTAAAATTATGATGTTTTTGAAGAATTTCTTCTGAAGGTTTGGACTAAATCTTGCAGAAGATAAAATTATTCACAAAGCAGTCCATAAAACAAAAAAGAAAAAAGGAAAACCTCTCTGTCTGATTTAGTGAAGGCACATATCAGCAGCACTATAAAAGTCAGGAAATCCTGAATAGTAAAATGTTTCGAGGTTCAGATAAACGTTAAAGTCTAGCTTAAGAGCAGTGTTGGGCAAGTTACTTTGAAAAAGTAATTAATTATAGTTACTAGTTACTTCTTCAAAAAAGTAACTGAGTTAGTAACTGAGTTACAATATTCTAAAAGTAATTAATTACTTGAAAAGTAAATATTGCATTACTAAAAAAAAAAATTTAACCCTCTGGGGTCCAGGGTATAATTG
>NW_005187548.1:1348223-1349640 GCF_000239375.1 Pundamilia nyererei | reverse complement strand
ATTATTTGTGCCACTCCAAAAAAAAAAATTCTGTCCACTATAAAGGAGAACATAACAGCCTGATACCTGCAGGTCTGACAGCAGCAGGTGTGTCACTCCTGTTCTCTGGAGACAGCAGTCACCTCACACACAACGCAAAACTATCCACAACACTACACGCTAACTACACAAGACAACACATTAACTACACACTCCAAACAATCTGAACATCACAAATCTCTCACATCTCAAAACTCGCTCAGTCAAACAGCAGCACTCATGCGATTGTTTTGCCCCCTTAGCTCCAGGTGTTGTGCCAAAAAGTGATCGTGATTGCTGCCTGCGGGAGCGCGCGCAGCTGCTTAAGGCTGTAGCACCCAGATTACTTACAGCTACTTCCGTGCAACTGATATAAGATGCGGTAAGCTGAAGACAGCTTCAACCGTCTGTTTGTTGAAAAATAGTAACGCGACTGCACCGTATTTTCTTGTTAGTAACAGTAACGCTGTTGTAACGATAGAAATAGTAATTCATTAGATTACTTGTTACTGAAGAAACGTTACTTGTAGCGCCATTATTCCCATCACCGCTTAAGAGTTATTCATAATTACATAATGTCCAGAATAGATTTTATGATTAGGCCTGCTTCCCTGTTTGACCCAATTCTAAGATTGCATTTCTTGCCAACGATCTTTTGATACTTATCCGGGTTTGGGTCGCAGGGGCAGCAGTCTAAGCAGAGAAGTCCAGTTCCAAAGTCATCCGACAGACATAATCTCTCCACTGTGTCCTGAGTCCGCTTTAGGGCCTCCTCCTGGTAAGACATGATACATCTTACATCTTACCTAGTTAGATACCCAAACCACCTCAAGTGGCTCCTCTCAGTTGTCTGGCGAGTAGTGGCTCTACTCTCCGTCCATTCTAAATAACTGAGCTCCTCACCCTACGCTAGTTTCAGTAGCTGGGGATCAGATTCCTGGGTTCCCAAATCTTTACATTTTAACAATGTGTTATAAGACTGATAAAGGTGTCAGACCTGGCAATGCAGTCAGCCACCCTTCCTGACTGAGGTCAAGGGAGTCTCTCTTTTTCCTGAATCACTCTTAAACTGGGAGTCTTTGATAACTGGGCTAATTTAAGACCTGTCTGAGAGGATTCTGAGAATGAAATAGACTCCAGGTCAGGACTTGAACTTTAGCATATGAATTCTTAAGTTAAGACCTAAATTACGACCTTAACTGTTGTCCACCAAATAGTGGTTCATCACTCTCAAAGAAAAGGGAACATTTGTCTGTGTCGAGGCAGGCGTAAAAAAAAATTCAGAAAGGAGAAAATGTTGGCAGAGGAGAGCAAAGCTGGAAGCAAAATGCTAAGCAGCTGCTATTTGCATAAAAAGATAACGATAAAGGAAGATAAAGCAACAAAGTAAAAGAGAAGA
>NW_005187548.1:1344361-1347872 GCF_000239375.1 Pundamilia nyererei | reverse complement strand
ACTGTTTTTGTATTTAATTTAATTTAATCTTGTAGAAGGAGACTAATCTTCTTCTTCTGCCTCTGTTTTACTTCGTTTCCCTCCCTGCAACACCTGATGGGTAATTGTTTGGAAAAATAGAAAGAAAGACATAAAATACTGAAGCTGAATCAAAAATAGAGACTTGAACTATTTCAGCGTATCTATTATTACAATATTTAACTATAGCTTCAGCAACTTTTTCAATGATTTCACTTTTTTTATATTATATGTATATTATATATATATATATTTTTTTTCCCAACTAAATCACACTGAGCTCCAGTCATGCAGGCCTAGAGACCAGTCAGTGACCCCCATAGTAACCACAAGTTGCTAGAGAAAAATGTGTGTTCCCAACCAGTTAACTAGTTGTTTTCTGTTGCTAGGTAAAATACTGTGATATATAGATATACAGTGCTACAAGGAAAAACTCCTTGTGATTGCTATGGTCACAAACTCATTACCACAGTCCTCCATTCTTTGCTTGGAACATACTGACTTGTTTGCAAACACTTGCTAACAAACCACCAAGCTCTGATGGAACTTGAAAGAGTGCAAAGTAAAACAAACAGACTTTCATTTTCACTACAGCTAGGTGGTTAGTTAGCAAGTGTTTCCAGGCAAACTACAAGCAACCACAGCAATCTGCTGTTGACCCAAACAATCATAGGGAGGTTTTTCATAGTCTTTGTCAGCAACCTGCAGCAACCACTTGCCAACTGGTTGAGGAATGCACATTTTTAGCTAGTGATCAGAAGTTAGCAAGGAAATCAACCAGTCTCTGGGCCTGTGTGACTGAGGTGTAAGAAGACAAAGAAGGAAAATGTGTGTCAAAGCTTGGGACAGAAATGTCATAAATGTCATAGTTGCTTCAGTTAATTTGAAAGAGTTTAAAGTTTACTGGGGAGAGAGAGAGAGAGAGAGAGAGAGAGAGAGAGAGACTGGCCAGTACTGATTGGTGGTTTTTCCGGAAAAACACCAATCAGTATTCAACTGTATAATGAAAATATGTATCATGAAATATCTACACTCTCCAGTTAAATTATTCAAAGGGTCTTTGTTATTTATATATACTGTTTATATACTTAGTTATCTATGCAACTCAGTATACAGTACTGTATACTGAGTATACAGTACTGTATACTGAGTTGTAATATGTAGTAAAACAACTGTGTACCTTTGTGACAGATTTGCACACAATTGTTAATCAGCTTCTCGAGGCTGATTCGTAGAATGATCTTATGTTAACAGGTGTGAGTCATTCAGAGGAAGGAAGGATTCTTGTCTCCATAATGCACTCGGGCCCATCAGCTGGCCCTCATCATAGCTGTGTTGATTCTGCAATAAGCCTTATTATGGGATTAGTCCATAACAAGAAATGCTGAACTAGGTTAGGAGAAGCTGCAATTCATCATGACTTTGCATGAGCAATAAAAAAAAAAAAGCTGAGAATATACAATTTATATAAAACGTTACTTACAGTATAATAAATACCTGGCAATGCTATAGTAGTGTGTACACTGATACTTACTCTTTGCACTTTTTCATTCAAATTAAAGTTGTTTTGATTACGGGCTTCCCCCGTGGGATTGACAGTCATTATACACACTCATTAACCCTCACATCCTGACTCTGTGGCCTCCACCTAACTCTGCTCTTATTAACCCAGTGTCCTATCATTGTAAGCTGTCAACACTGTCTCTCTCTGCCACCGGTACCATCTATCACCATCAACTCAGAAACCATTCCAGCACAGATGTCTCACACTAACCTACTCTAACAGCATGACCTTTTCCTCACTAGTGGAAGATCTGACACGTGTTGTAATTAATATAGAGAGGCTCTTCCCTGTGAGGACAACCAACACCAGGGCCCATTTCAGCCCATGCGTGCTACAGTACCACCGATGCTAACTTGTATTGTCTTTTACAGAAAGAAAACATTAGTTCAAAATGGTATTCACGAGTAAGAACATTTACTTTGAGAAATACGATCGTTGTAATTGACATGTTAACACTTTAATTTAATTAAATCCACCAATATCAGCTTTATATTTGGAGCTCTTGTGTAATGAAGCAAGATCAGAGACCATTCATGAGTTATTGTGATTCATGATGAATCACCAAAAAGTAAACTACTTATCTATTAACTAATGTAACACTAACATAACTCTGTGTGCAGTCAATGAAAGTGTAAGCTAACAAAGTAAATCTATAATGATTATCATTTATGGGTGTATGTTCCATAACTTCTCTTAGGCACGTTGATCAATATGAATAAAATTTACTGACTAAACTGTCTCTGGTGCCAGGATTATCAACATAAACAGTGATGCTTAAAGTGTCTGTAACTGACTGCTTTGTTTTATACTATGATTATAAAATAAGAATGAATATGTTATTATTCATTTGTTTGGTGTTTATCAACAGCCATTTTTGCCATCATCATATACAGTGGTGTAATGAACTCTTTTTTTTTAAAAGAGTCAGATGAATAATTAACATTCACTGTGTTTTCATACATGAGTGAAGCCAACAACCACTACAAGTATTATTACCAACACTTTTATTATTAATTGAATTGCACTGACATGAGCCCATTTACAGCCATATCATAGGTCTGATATGCACCATATCAGACCTAAAACCAATTATTAATAAATACAGTTCACTGACATGCAAAGAAATGTTCCTACTCTGCCCAACAATAAGTGCATACGCAAAATAACTGACTGATTTATGAAAGTGACACTGGCCAACTTAGTTCTTATCATACTGCATATGTTAGACCGTCAGACTCATTCTAAACTAATGGGCTCATGCATACTGCCACACCCCCTTTTCCATATATAAACACATAAACCTTAACAACAGTGACTGTGTTTCTATGGGAGTGATCATGGTTAAAAAGAAAGTGAGTCACAGGCTAAAATAACAGAGGCATTGAATATTGTTTCCCACAATCACTAACTGTGGTCAAGTGAATTAAAAACTGAGGACTAAACAAAAGGGAATATAACTGGTTTGTGAACAACGAGCACTTGATCTTTAAGCCCAAGTTCAGACACCTGAAGCAATTATAAACACGAATACTTTCCAGCATCTTTGGGACAGTGCCAAGAAACTGGATGATCGTTTGTATGTGTGCATGGTTTCAGGGTTAGGGTTAGCAAGGCATGTTGGAACAAATCACAACAATAATGAGACCACATCATAAAGCATGGGAGCATTTTAGAATCAACTTAATATGATTGAAAAGATGAGTGCTAGAGGAATGACGATGTGTGTGGCGTTAGCTTGTTGCTCAAAGGAGGGAATGCACAGTGTAGAGTGTGAATGTTAGATAAGAAGCACTTCAACATAAAAAACCAAAGAGTAGGTGAATAAGACAAGTTGTTTTAGTGCTCAAATAGAATAGAAAAGCTTTTATAGGAACCAGTGCATTTAACCAGGTAACTAGTTATTCTACATTGACCATAGGTGTGAATGTG
>NW_005187548.1:1320672-1343993 GCF_000239375.1 Pundamilia nyererei | reverse complement strand
CTTGACTGGTTTAATTGCAACAGTCTTCGTCTCCTTTGTGCTGGAGGGTACAATGTTTTATCCTGCAGTTGTGCACTTTAGATTTCTTGCAGTAGAGCCATGCAACACTGCATTTCTGTGCCGAGCAAGGTTGTTCTTTCTTTGTATTTAAGACTTTACATTTCCCTTGCACATTTACATGTTTCCATTGCCTCTGTAAGTGAAATTAACTCGTACTGATAGAGGGGCTTTTATTATTCATTCAGTTTAACATCTCACCCTGCAGTGCATATTGAGTGACGCGCCATCCTGCAGAGAGGAGAGAGCGGGAAGCTCAGAGCTCCCATCACATCTGAAGTTTTCTGAGAACACAGCAGTGCACTGGTCTGTTCCACAGAGAGAGGTGTTCAACATGACTTCAGAGATGCAAGTACATAAGTCTGAAATATAAAATCAAGAGGAGGGGAAAGAAAAATAAAAGGACGGCTAAGTCACCAAAGGAATAGTGGGGCAGACTGCTAAAAAAGGAAGGAAAGGAAGGAAGTGATGTGTGTAAAGTGATTATAGGAGAATGGCAAATTCTTATCTGAGACAACACCGGAGATGTCACTGGTGGCTGTTTCTGCTCCTCTGAGAAAGTCTGCCTGGAAACTACTTCACCAGCTTATTTCTGCTTTATTTGCTGTGACACCGCGATGATAGACGAGACAGAAATACGTGTGATCGGTGCCTTTACAAACTCACTAACTGGAGGATCCCTCCAGAATAATGGTCACACAATTCCATCGCATCACAGGCGACTCCGCTCTGCCGTCCTGATGTGCCACATGTTGTGCAGCAGCGAGAGCTGTGAAAAGTAATTAAATGGATGGAAAGGCTTTCTGCTGAGGATTAAAGAGTTAAAGAGGTGGCGTGAATGAAAACTGTGCATGAAAAAAGGCAACTTATACTAAATGTCAGTAAAGCTAAGGCAGAATATTAATACGTTAAAAAAAGCAAATGTCTGTTCACTAAATTAACTCAGGGGTGTTAGATACACGGCTGCATTCTTCTCTGAAAAGCTGTACTTCAATAAAACAGATTAGTTTTGTTTTTTATTAAAGTCAACATTCTGAGCAGCGCTGTCTTATAATATTTTCACGTTCCTGTCAAAAAAAATCATGTTGTGATAGAAATATTTTGGTATAAAATACACTGATGCGCTCAAGATCATTATTACATTTGTTTAGCTGAAGTTGGGTTTATTGGGAAATTACTTCAGCTTACTGCACATGTTTGTAACCAAGACTGCCATAAACATACAAATGGAAAAAAAAATACACATTTTTTCTGTTTTTTATTAATCACATATGGAACAATATTAAAATTAATTAACTTTTTAATTGTTACAGTTATCATGAATATGCAGTAACTGTGGGTCTACATATTTATTGTAAAGTTTTGCTGAAGTTGTTGTTGTTGTTATGGTAATGATTGGTATTGACATTGTCAATATCATTAATACCGTATGTTATATCCCCAAGTCTCTAAGTGCTCACTGTATTATTAAAACACAAGCAATGCATTCTCTCTGGGCCTAATTCATCAGAGAACAATCAGGTGTCTCAGATGCCTGGCTCTTTTGGCACAGACAGACACAGTGTTGGTGATTTTGAGGTCTAAAAAACGGGGGGAAACTCTCACTTACGGTTTTATAAGGATGGTAATTAGCTATCGAGAACAAAACAACTGATCGTAGCTGTAGATGTGTTCAGTTTGTTGACCACTTGAAAAATTGGGGGTTTGTACTGACCTGTTTCTGGATTTTTGACACTTATTACTAAGATATTTTTTTTTTGCCCTGAAAGCTGCTGCATGGTGTCACTGAGCATACCTCACTCGAATGAGGCACCATCTTAATATCCCACACCCAGTTCTTCATGTCTTTTCTGTGACATAAGGAGATGCACCACACAAACTGTAAAGGATCACATCATGCTGCCAGATGGGGATTACACTCGGCTGTGGACTCAGACAGATGCAGGCACTAAGGGCAAGTAGTCACTCCTGTTCCTCAAAGTCAGCCAGAGGGCTACATGTGTGGTTGGTTCCTTTTAGTGTTTTTTCTACCAAAGCCTTGACCTGACCCTCTAATGTTGAAATGTCCATCAATCGAACCTCAGCATACTCCAGCATGTTCACAGATGCAGAAACTATGACACCTGCATATAACATCTGGTAATTGTAGTTATCTAGACTCTCTAATTATTACTTTTATTACTCTTTTCTTTTGATGTTTATTGACTCTTTGCAAAGGCAGCTTCAGTGACAGCACGTGAATCCAAAACCAATTTCCCTAAGAAGACGATAAAGTATATCTTATTGTATCATATTCCTAGTATTTGTTGCTTTGCTGTCCAGGTTATACTACAAGTGTTATTGAATCAAAACTTACAATGTTTTGATATCATACTAATAGCACCAAATTATATAGTTGACATTGTGCACATTAGCCACACAAGCTAGCATTATCTTTTCGGACTAGCTACAGTGTTTTTGTGTCCTGCAGGTCTCAATTAGTGACTTTTAAGAAAATAATGTGGCAATTGCACGTAATGGTTAGAAATTTTACATAATATTCAAGCTATTTTGTGCACTAGCTTTCTGTCATTAACACACTCACACACACAAACCTACCAGTTAACTATTTTGTGTGGTCTGTACACCTTTGAGTGACGCAGACTAGACTGAATTTTTCCCATAAATAATGACAAAGAAGAATCAGAAGAGTCAGAGACTGTATATATCTGGAGCAGAGCTGCAATTTTCCCTTTTTTATGGGTCTGCCAGTTCACAGTCTAAACAACAATTAGCTGCAGCTAATTTAGAGAGTAAATATGATAGCAGCAGATGTCACAGACAGTTAAATCAGCAGTTGCTAGCATTAACTAAGACTTGCTACAGTTTGTTAAAACCATATGGTAAAAATTGCAGCTTACGTTTTGATTCAGTCATCTCAAACATACAAAACAGGTTTGCACATCCACCTCCTGATGAAAGGTCTGGGCTTTATTTCTGTGCTGCTCTATTCTGTACCCGTGACATTAGATTTGTCTGCCCATCCATGAAGAGGGATCCCTCATCTGTCCCACCTCCTGAGGATTCTTCCATTTAGGGGTTAGGCTTCTAATCCAAATCGGGGCCCTATTTTGTGCAGATTGCACAGCCCCTTGAGGCAATTTTGTGATTGCATTTGGGAGCACACCAGTTTATATAGTAATTGCCTCCCTCAGCTATCTGATTGCAGTCTCCTTCCCTACGTCTCTTGCTTGTCTTTTTTCTTACAGTCGCAACAATAGCACATGCTATGGGCTCTGAAACATTATTCTAGTTTTATTGCAACACAGATGCTGTTTTTGTAGTTCTTGCCATGATGGGTCTGATAGCACAGCAAAGTAATGGATGAGTTTTGGCAGCAGGGTCGAGATTCTACAGCACAGTGAGATGAGGCATGAGTGGTATTACAATGGCAGAACAGACAGACAACAGTTATTATCGTGTGTCTGCTGTTGTTTTAAGAATATTTAGGCAAAGTTGCCTTTTCAGGTAGTGTAGGTGTCAGAACTCTTTTTAGCAATGACGCTAAAAAGCGCTCACCAGATTAAAGTATCTGGTGAAGTTTTCTATACTTGTATGCTGCTAGTATTTTTTTTAACTCATCAGGGAACCATTAACTCAAGACAGAAAAATAACCAAATTCCACTTATTTCAACAGCGGCTTCTTCTACGGTCCTCTGGGGTGATTTATTTTTTTAAAAAGCACTGTGCTGTGGAGAAAGCACACAGAGAAAGCTTGCACAGCTTTCATGTCCAACAGCAGCCACGAGTCAGAGCGGAGCAGAAACATTAAGAGGCCATCACAGCAGAGGTGGAGCTCAGCACAGTTTCCTCTGTGAATCTCCTCTTCCGTCCACTCTTCCTCATTGTAAACAGTTGCTTTCTTTCATATTCACGTTCTTCCCCTGTCCGTATCTGTTTATCTGCCACAGTGCATCACCCTCTCCTTTTCCTCCTTGCCTTTGGAGCATGAGCCACAGCAGGGCATCTGGGGACTTGCTGTTCCATTCAGCTAAATCTCCCCACCCAGCTGAGCAGTTTTCCCAGCAGACACGGCTTTCTTCCTTAAATAGAAAGGATGTAAGGCTGAATTAAGAGAAGCTGCTGCAAGGGAAGAGGGGAAAGAGAGAATAAACACAAAGAAACCAGCAAAGGATGGGCGATAAGACTCAAAGTAGGTAGACCTACAGGAAAGTTTTCTTAAAAATGCATATGAGATGGGAAAAAGACAAAAATCTGTTTAGCTTGCACTGTTGAGCAAAACCGAAAGCCATGAGAGAGAGATGGTGGCAGGATGGAAGAAAAACAAGGGATTGATGTAGAACTGATCCAAAGAGGTTGGGAAGTTAATCCCAGCAGGATTAAATACAGAAGTACAATTCCATTAATGGCAAATCTCTGACGTAGCTCTCTTACATAACCAAGAAGAAAGTGTTGAATCACTGTCAGTGTTGTCAGCTCAAACACATGCAGTATTACTGCCTCTCAACAAGTGGCTGGTTAGATCATTGCAATGCAAACTGCCCAACTCAATCAATGTTTTCTGAAAGAGAGCTGCTGCGAAAGTTAGACTTTTTTTTCTAAGAGTGTCCTCCTAATCGTGTGTGGAGCACTTGTGCTTATCTCCCTTCGATCGACATTCAGAGGATCCAAGCCTCGCTCTAATTTGCAATCAGAGTGTTTGCATTCTGAGTGTTCAGGATGAGTAAGCTGATGATCGTCCAGGTCTTTCGGATTATATCAGTGGGTGACAGCAGGTGATGCTGTTTTAACCATGAATGACAAAAGAAGGATAATGATGAACCCCTGGTGGCTGTTTGGCTGTCATGAAACTTTCTATAAAGTGATAGATGTGCGTGATTTTTGGTAGCCGGTCCTATTGATCAAATCAATAGGACCTAATGCAGGTCCTATTGATCAAATCAGATTAAACAGTCTTTGGCTGCATGCAGTAAAATAGTCCGTGTGGGTGTTAAGAGCACCTGTGCATTTTTACAGCTCCAATCAGTGGAGCTAATATCATGAACACACTGTGGCTCTCTCCATCACTGTTGTGAAAATCTCAGCCCCAACCGGTTGGTTGCCCTTTTTGTCTGAAATTACTTCCTGTTGAATGGGAGCTTTTCCTCTCCACTGTTGCCAAGTGCTTCCGGTCAGGATTTTTTGGGTTTTCCCTATTGTCCGTATCCAATGTAAGAAAAGGGCTTATTGTTTTGTTTGTTTCTTTCGCTGATGGCTGCAAAGTAAGCTGAAGGCAGTAAAAATAAGAACTTCCTAAATTATTAATAACTTTAGTATAAGAACTGAACATCTCTGGATCAAAAGGAAAAAGCCTGTTACAATCCTTTGAATACCACACACTGCAGGACTTTATTTCTGACTGTCAGATGAGAGGAGACAGAAAAGATGAGCAGCTGAAATTAAAATAATTAATCAGCCTAATGACCAATGTGTCTGTCCACCAGTAATGTCAGTCATGGCTTCCCAGCCTTAGTATCTCTGGTAAAGTGATCAAAAAAGGTAGGGTTTTTTTTCTCCTCGTACTGTTACAGTACATCATACTTCTGCTAGACAGACTATTTCACTGGATTTCAGAGGTCAGAGGTCAAAAGCGAATAAATTTGAAATCCTTCCCTCTTACAAAGCAGGTGCGCATGTTGCTCTTTTAGCACTCAGACATGTCGCTGAACATGTGTACATGAGCCTGAACGTTAAAGTGGTTATGATGGTTATAAAACAGCAACACAATCAATGATTCACATCCTCTGTGGATATTTTTAGAAACTGCTGTGATGTGAGATAAATCCAAACGTGCTGCTTTTGGCTTTTTTCTCGTGAGTTGTGATGAGATGCCTCTTTAACACAGAACAACATTCACAGTTAATATATTCAACCAAACAGTGACACACTTCAACTTATACTGGCATAAATGTTTTAACTCTGTTCACATTTCCATGCTATAATGTAAAGGGGGGACGTGAAGCACATGTAAAACAACCCAGGATTTATTTTCCGTCATCCTTTTCTCACATGTAACACACAGCAGGAAAGACTTCTGATATCTGACCAAGGATTTTCCAAAGGTGTACTTTGGTGGCTGTGAGAATGAGGGCATGACATCTGGGATAGCTGAGGACGCCGTGAAAAAGAATGGCGTCGGTTGATGCCACTGCAAAGAAGCAGAGGTTTTCCTTAAACTGATCCCTCATTTCAGTCCCAGTCGAAAGCTCAGCAGCAGCTTTTTGAACAAACTTCAAGAGATGCAAAGATGAATTAAAAAAACCACACTGCAAACAATACAGGTAACCAGTACAGATATGCAAGTTTAAAAAAATCTGTTTAATCTGACATCATTAAGCTCGGGCATATTTACTCATTCATAAAGTTCCTGGTTTTTTTTTACTATTGACTGTTTACATGTGTGTTTTTTACAGTAGATCTGTAAAAAAATGTTTATTAAATTTATAATTAGTCTAGGCAAACTTTTTTTTGTCTGTAATTTTACAGACTTATTTCTGACGTTTTAAGCCCGAACAATCATGTTAACAGATTTCTTTCATTATGTAGAGTAACATATTGTTTAAACTGCACTTCTTTTTCTTATATTAAAATATCTCAAGGATTAAATGTGTAGTTAAACTTCTTTACACTGACAGAAAGGGACAGAAGGGTCGAGTAGAGTGACCGTATGAGGTTGACATCCCTGTACTAAAGAAAAACTGACCTTCAGATTACTTTAGTCTCTAAAAATCAAGAACAGATTCATCAATCCAACAGAGGCAAGTGATTAGAGGAAACAATTCACAAAGGCAGAAGCACAATCAATAAGCAACTGCTGACAGCCCTTTTTCCCTGACCCTTAAGATTAGATATATGGGGTCCTATAGTAGCCCCTGGAGGCTGCTGAGAGGCAGAGAGGCCAAAATAAGGAAAGTGAGAGGTACAGACCCCATGTGGGGGTTAAAAAAACCCCAGATGAAACCAGCATTTTACTCGCTGCATACAGAATGGCTCTGGGGTTGAGTGTCAAAGAGATTTTCTCGTCACATGTCTCTTCAGAGATCGATTAATCTGAGGCGAGTTATGCCATCTACATTACAATCAGGCTGGAAAACAGTCCGCTTGCCACAGACAGATGTCTGGGATCAAGCAACTCAAAGACTCAGGATGCAGGACAGTGACTGTCCGTTCGCCGCCGTCACTCATTCTACACAATAAACACATTTGTCACTTTAAATGCTATAAACAAACGCAGCCACACTTTGTGTTTGCAGTGTGTAAGTCAACATTCCCAGTGTGAATGTAAGCTTCTCACTTGTAAAGCGGCTCAGCCCCCGTGCCAACTTTTCCCATGCCTCCTTGAGAAAAGCTTGTATCAAAGTCAGTGTGTCTGGTTGCAGCAATTGCGCAAAGGGATCAAACAGCAATCAGTTTCCATGAGCTTATGTATCCCCGCGCCTCTAGCAAACTTGAAATAATACCCTCACAAAGCAATCACACAGTGACCTGCTTCCCCCCAGTCTGACTCGGTGCTTCAGGCAAACGTGAAAGAGGAAGCAATCATAGCAAACAGTCACACAGCTAGGTCTCCGCTGAGCTGGGCTCTCTTAATGCTGAACTAATACTTTAGGCCATTAGTGGAACTATTTAATTAAACTTTCCACCACCTATTTAATTGCTCCCAGCGTCAATATGCCTGCAATAAACTGACAACAGCACGTTGTTTAATCATGCCAGTCTGACAGTTATCTAATTACCATGCCAATATTTCTGGTCCCCAATCCAGAAATGGTCAGGAACAAGAATGTAATGTTATTATGTCATGTTCAGTGTTGTTTTTTTAAATCTGGAGTAAAGTGTTAATATCTTTGTGCTTTTCCTGCAATGACATCAGGAAGCACTAACATGGCTAAATGGCTGCGTTCAGCTATTTACTATATATACACTATGCTAAAGATCGTGGGCAAAAAGAATAACCAGAGCAGCCACTGTCTAAAGAATAAAAACTGTTTAGAGAGGTGGTCACGGGGAAGCAGAGCACCATGCAGCAAGGGTCAGCTGGAGTCATACCATGGAGGTAATGGTTATTTTGTACTGACATTATCAGATGTTTTCCTCACAAGCAGGCAAACACATGCTTTGCTGCATGCTGTGCAAATAGTTTTTTACCCATCATTGAGGAGTCGGGGGGCGGGGGGGTCTGGCTGCACAGAAGCCCATGAGCAAATAGATCCATTTCTAATTTGATTTATGAGTACAAAAAAAAATGTTTGTTGTCTCAGTTGCCATTTTCAAGCCTTATTTGATACAACAAGATAGTTGCTACCCACATAGCAAAATTGGTATGGCCTGGATCTGGCCCACACACAGTGTACATGGGTATGTACACATGGTCACACATACCACAAAGAAAGAATCCACACATGGGCCAGCACAGGACCACCAGTGTGTCTGCAACTGGCTTTGTGCGTCTGCAACTGGCTTTGTGCTGGCCCAATGTGTGGACTACCTCTGGCAAACCTGATCTGGACCACCAAAGGGCCGTCATTCTTTGTGGTGTGTGGGCCATGTGTAAGTGGTGTGGAGCCACGGGCCAGTTGCAGACACACTGCTGGCCCAGAACAGTTTCAGCTCTGGCCCCAGATGTCAGCCTAATCTGTACCTTAATCAAGTCATGTAATAACAACATGTGCCAGAACATGCAAAACAGTGCAAAAGTAACATGACGAAACTCGGTTCAGACAGTGAATGGACTGATTCTTTTATAGCACTTTTCTGTTCTCCCAGATTACTCAAAGTGCTCTATACAACATGCCACATTCTCCCAATCACACATTTTCTCTATACCAAGCGCGTCCTAACTACATTCACACTCTTGACATGCAGACTGGAGGAGCCAGGGATCGAACCACTACCCTTCTGATCAGCAGGTGACCTGCTCTACCTCCTGAGCTACAACCACCCGGTGGAAAAGATGAGTAAACCGTCACTAGGTTTTGGATAAAATGTACACGTATAAACCTGTCAAACCTGCATTTGAAACGTTGGCTACCATAGCAGTGTAATATTGCAACATGGCATTTGGGTCTTCTAACTAAAATAGGAACATAAATAGTGCCATCATCGCCAGACCTGGCCCACATCTGGTTGACATACACCCTGCCATGACACCGGTCAGTCAGAAGTGCCAGCTTTATGCCAGATCCAGGGAGGACCTGTTTTCTATGACCCAAACCACAATAGTGCCATCTATGCCAGGCCTGGCCCATATCTCGATGACATACGTCTTACCATGTCAGTGCCGGCTTGACACCAGATCCGGGCAGGACCTCCTTGCTATGTGGGTACAGCCACATACATTTTCTAAAATTGACTCTGTGTCAAGTGAGTTTCTTATTCCAAGTTAAACTGAAGCAGCACCTTGCTCTAATAGCAAACAGCATGCATTACTGAGTTTATTAATTGAATTCCTACTGTGACATTTCAGAATATTGCTTTTGTCACCATTTGCCATGTGTTTGATGTTTTTATTTATATATCTCCATTTGTTTTACCTTTTATTAGAGTTTATTTAAAACCTAATTGCATTTTTTAAATGTTTAAATTAAAGAATGTGAACTGCTCTTCACAAACCTCATTAAAAACAGACTAGTTTGAATATTTACTCACATTAGAAAAATCATTCTCAGAGACAATTTATAGATACCGTGTTGTAAACTGTATGTTGTCCAAAGATTAAAAATTAATCCAAGCAAACAATTTGCTGGGAATGAGTCATGATTCCTAAATTTGCATGTGCTTGTTTTTCTAAATCCATTGCTGTTACTGTTACTGTTTCCATTGCTGTGGTTGGAAACAAAGCATTGGTTTTATCCCCAGAGACCCTATAATGGATTTTCAATGCATCAATGGGACATAAAACAACTATGCGCTAAAATGTTTCCCAGAACTTCTCTGTTCCCGTCCATTTGTATTATCATGATGGCACGAGCACCACCTCAGTTGCAACAGGTCAGTGAGCCTAATGAGCTGAATCATGTAAACAATAAAATGCAATTATACAACAAGGCAGCTGCTTTCACACAAAAACACCATCATGCACACAAACCTGTTTGTTTGAGCTACAATCTGTTTTTAAGGGATTCCATTTATTCCACTATGAGCTGCGCTAATGAACATCCAGACAGCTACTACACTGACCAGCTACAAAAAGTTTTTTCTCTCTTTGTCACTTATCTCGTCATGAATGTTTCAACTTACTCCCTGTTTTGCTTGGTTAAATTAGATAAAGACTGATCAACCTATAAGCTAAATATAACGTTTTAGCCACAGGCTAGCTAAATTAGCTTTGCCTCAACCTGTTCAGTTCTTTAAAAGCTTTAAAGAGCTGGTTTAGTAGTTTCGTTTGGTAAAAGTAATTTAAATCCCTAAATGTGCCCATAGTAATAGCATTTTTTAAAATTAAAACTACTAAAAACACATTGTCTAAATAGGTATAATAGTTCATCAAGCTAATAGTGGCCACGTAATAGCAGTGTTGCCAACTTAGCGACTTTGTCGCTATATTTAGCGAGTTTTCAGACCCCTTTAACGATTTTTTTTCTAGAAAGCGACTAGCGACAAATCTGGCGACTTTTTCTGGTGTTACTGGAGACTTATTTATGATGACTTTTTTACGTGAAAACACGTATCGCTCTTACTCTCCACAAGTAGCAGGTGCTGCCATGGGCACCTCACCCCTGCCAAAGCGCTCACAGGTGGAGGATAGTCCTCCCCCAGCTGCTATCAGGGCAGGAGATGTTCATACGCGTCCAAACTGCAAATGAATCGCGCATGAGCACTGACTGTAACGCAGTCAGTTCTTCTTTTACTGTTATGCTGTTTTGTGGATCTCAAGGTTTAAAACTATTAATAAACACACACACACACAAAGTAACTCCACCAGAGTGCCAATTTCGGGTCACTTTTGTCGGTCCAAGCCCGGATAAAGGAGCAGGATTGGAATTGTGACATTAAAAAACAATAATTGCTAAAAGAAATTTAATTTGTAGTTCTAAATAAATTCTAAATGCGTTTAGGACGTTTTTTACTCACTTTATGTCTCTTCCACGATGTTATTTCTCTCTCCAACAATGTAGGTTACAATTACATTAGCATGACCAGTTATGCAAATTAGACGATGACATCATTTAGCGACTTCTAGCGACTTTTAGGACAGCCAATAGCGATTTTCCTTACTGAGGAGTTGGTAACAGTGCGTAATAGTGAAAACATGCTAGCAGAGTAGCTGGAAGCAGGGAAAAAGCAGGCCTTGCTTTGTTCAAAGGGTTCACAGCAAAACCTCCAAGCATGACCTTTAAAAGGGAATCATTATTCACCTTGTCAGCTCCAGTTTTTATACTAGGGCTCTACTACAGTTGCTTTATATGAATAACATTCCCAAATTATCCATATTTATCTTGAACAGCTCCTCAGCTAATCTCCTAGACAGCAAAACTTTATTCTGTGGGCTAAACAAAAAGGTTAAACAGCTTCTGTGCTCAAAAATAGATATGTGAGCCTGATGTGAGAGTCTTCGGGCAATTTCACATAGAAGGCACTGCACACTGAAACCCATGCTGAGGTGTGAAGTACAAATGCATGGCCAATAGAAATGAAAGAATGACAGGAAGTGGTTGCATATGTCGATCAGGCACAACATTATGGCTACTGCCCTGATATAAGGTAAGTAACACATACACACCCGGCCGTCCACATGATGTAAAAGAAAACATGATCGATCAGAGCAGGACGACTTCTTTCATTGCATCGTGGTCTAGTTCTGAAGCTCACGTTCCCGTTGTTTATTCTATTGGAACTGCTGACAGGGGTCAGCATGGGCAGCCTGACTGGCCTGCAGCTATCCAGCCGCATACACAACAAACTGTGATGCCCTGTGTATTCTGACTCATGTTTATCAGAACCACAATTCTTCAGCAATCTGAGCTCCAGTAGTTCATCTGTTGGATCGGACCACACGGGCCAACCAGCGCTGAGCCCTGGCCGTCTATGACCCTGTCGCTGGTTCACCACTGTTCCTTCCTACAGCCACTTTTGTTAGCTACTGACCACTGCAGACTGGAAACATTTTTCCCACAAGAACTGCAGTTTTGGGGATGCTCTAATCCAGTTTTCTAGCCATCACAGTTTTGCTGCTCAGATCTTACACTTGCCCATTTTTCCTGCTTTTAACTCCTCAACTTGGAGGACAAAATGTTCACCTACTCCCTAATATATCCCACCCACTAACAGGTGCCATGATGAAGAGATAATCGGTTTTTTTCACTCCAATAGTGGTCATGATTTATGACTGATCAGTGTATATGGAAGGGCCCCTTGGTATCCTGTCTCTGTGACATCCTACAGATCCAAGAGTAGAAAAAAACTGTCTGAAAGCGATTGTTTAGATGAGTCTGAAGCCCACCCTTCTGACTCGCAGGGATTACTTACAATACACTGACCTCATTATTTAGGTTGGATAAGTGTTCTCTTTAATATTCACTAGCCACATTTGTTACACTTTAATCTGTACAAAGCCTAACATGTAAAAATTAAAGTTGTAATTTAACCAGGGCTAATTTACAAGTGCATTTCTTGGCTAACAGCAGTGGGGAAGTGCTGCTGTAACTGTAATGAGTCTGTCAGGTTGAGTATCTAACACAGTTTATCAGTTCATAAATAGGAGTTAATACATTTTCAAACACGTCCTACAAAGGAAACATACTCCCTGATTTAAATGTGGCCTCTGTCCCTTCAAAGTTGTCTTTTTTGTGCAGTGATGGAACCCCTCAGTGGTCTCTTCAACATTTTGATCTCTGCCTGGAACTCCTGTTCTGAACAATTTAAGGTTTGCATTTGTGATTCTACTAGATCCCTCCCACTGTGCCAACACACCAAAGAAAAGGCACACAGTTCAGCTCATTTTCACCAATTTTCCCTCTCAGATGCTTCAGGATGTTAGAAGTGTTTGACCCTCGGGGGAACCAATTTATGATGCAAACATGTTAATGTCACAATAAAATTACAAGCACGCTCTGGGTCACACTCTGAGCCTGGTGTGTCTACTTCATGTTTGGAGACTGCAGGCTGCTCTGCAGGAAACTGCTGTTTGGTTTGAAATCCAAAGCTCATCGCTGGTGATGATTCTGGACATTCAAGCATAGCAGGAATGCTGTGAGCACTGTATGACTGCAAGAGCTGACAACCTTGAAGGGAATAACATCTCAATTCATGGGAGCACTCACTCAAGTATTTGATCATGTCTCATAAAACTGAAATGATTTTAGATTTTTTTTTCATCAAATAACACACTATGTCAGAAAGTTTTTTAAAAACACTTGACTTGTTTTTCTGTTGCCTGTTTAATCCACTAAACGGTTCATTTCCTCTGCCAACATTTTGTTTTTATTGCTTTCTCTTTGTATCGCCCTCTGATAACATCCATGTCCAAGTCCTCATCATTAACAGGCCGGATCACCAAACTGTCCGCTGTAAGCAGCCCACTTAATCCTCTGATGGGAGTACTGGCTATCTTCCACAATCATCTCTCCGGGTTAATGTCTGTCGCAGGCTGGTGTGTGTGTGTATGTGTGTGTGCGTGTGTGCATGTGTGTGTGCGTGTGTGCATGTGTGCGTGTGTGTGAGCCAGGATATTTGTCACACACAACCGACACTACTTAAATCTGAAGGCACTTTGTACTGTACACTCACACTCTGCCTGTGTCCTCCAGGGTAGAGGTGCCTCATTAGCCAAACAGGCATAAAACACTGCATGTCCAAATGGAGGTGTTTTATGCTGAATGCATACTAAACACGGTTACATAAGGAGCAACGATCAGTGTGACCCATAAAACATCCATTTTTTTAGGCATATAAATGTCATCTATACATCTGGTCAACGCATTCCACTGAAAGCCCGCATTCTCCTAAATCAGACTTAGTCATTTTAGGATAAAAGTACCTCATCAACAAATCCCAGCTCAGAAGAGTTTTACTTTCAAATGTACATAACACCACAGTACAGTACCTTACATTGTTTTTTGCAACTGTTTTTGAACACGTCTCTGTTTGTCTCGACCAAAAATATTGTGGTGTGCAGTTAAATTTGTGCTAAAATGCTGATTCCTGATGCTGTGTACTAAAATCCTGTACAGTGATGAGAATCCCAAACAAAACTATAAACTAACTGGTTTATTTTACACCTAAAGGCAGGAGGAGTTTTCTTTGAAAGAAGTAACCAATGCTTCCCATACCTAGACTTTATTGAGCCAGGTCACCTAAGAATAATAACACCCACCATAGAACATTTTTGTATATTTATGGCATTTTTGTCATTTAACGGGCAACAGTCCCCTTGCTTTTACTTTGAAAGGTCAGTCCCCACTAGCGAGCTAGCTGACAGGCTGACCTGAGTGCTTTTGTGGCAGTTATCATTCAGCTGTCTCTCCAAAGGGTCTGTCCTTTCATGGTCAGACAGATTCCAATCATAGTTCTTGTTCTGCTCTTGAACTCTAAGCAGTGGATTTATTATTATATAGTATTCAGAACATTATCATATATTAATTAATATTATAACATAATATAGACTAGAGATCTGCTGCAGTGAGCTGGCAGACTATCAGAATTAAAGCAAAAATTCAATCACGTAAGTCACATGACTGCTTCCACCCTGATTGTTGATCTGCCAGAGGTCTTTTCATGTTAAAAGGGAGTCCTTCCTCTCCATTATTGCCAGGTGCTCACACACAGGGGATTGTTTGATTGGTGTAATATTGTAGTCTTCACCTTTAAAGGTGCAGTGTGTTAAATCTCACCACTAGATGTCAGTAAATTGCAGATTGCATTTCCTGAATTCTGTCCTCTTACCCTTCCCAGTTCAGCTGTATAATCTTAGTTACAGAGGCCAACAGCTCTGGCCTTCACTCATCTGTAGTGAGGGTATACTGTCAGTCCCACGTTCACCTCAGCTGTCAGTAGTGGGTGTCCGTGTCTATTTACTCTGGAGGAGTCTGTAAAACTTTGTGAAGTGGATCTAACCTTGTTGGACTTGGACACTAAAAAAACATCATATGATGTGAGAATGTAATCAAATCGTTTATCAGAGAGAAAGTGTGATTTTTAGCACACTCAAGCCTAACATTAGCTGGCATAATTTTAGCTTTAGCCAGCTCACTGTCAGCTGTCCTGAGACGGACGGCTATTCTGCTGACAATGGAATAAATAAGATGTTTAGGGGCATTTTGGTGTGTTAGAGCCCTGATGTCGGTGCAGGAGATGATGTGTGAAGTGAGGAGGAAGAGCATGAGGTGGAAATGAGAGAGAAGAGAGGACAATGGTGGATGAGAAAGAGAGGATGAAAATATACATGTTATTTATGATCTTTAAATTAAAAATAACTTATAAGTTGTGCTACATATATGGCCACTTTCTAGTCACATACGTAAAATGCTATTAGGGGTCACGGTGATGTTCGTCTTGGCCACTAAATTTAAGATGGCAGGACAACATGATGGCTTCCACAAAACAGCACCTGCTCCTGTGTATTTTTAATTAATTTATTCTACATTTATGAGAACATATCTATTTGTATATCTATGAGCACAATATGTTTTCTATTAAATAACCTTTAAATATAAAGCACCTAAGGCTGGCTGTTGTTGTGAAGAAGTGATTTATAAGTAAAATTTAATTAAACTTAATCTCGGTTATCCTACTTTGATTAACCATAAAAGTGTCTTGAATTTTGTTATTTCTTAACCCACTGTCGCATATCTCCATCACAATATGAATGTGAGTAGAACAAAGGATACGCATGGATTATCCACAAGTCTGTGCAATCACACAGCTGATTAACGATGCGCCAGGTTACCACTGACTGTTCTCAGATGATGCTCTCACAAATGACAGCTTCTGCTCCCAAAATCCAACCATCACAAGCAACAAATAAGCAGTAATTTACGACTAGGGGCCATGCTGCTTTCACTAAATAACCATGGAATGACTAGAAAATATTGGTATAAGAGAAAAATAGTAGAAAATTTACATAAAAAGCAGAGACAGCAAGGAAAACAGGCTGAACAGATGCAAAAGGTTGTCGCTCGCCCTGTCAAAAATCAGCTTCCGTTTTCATCATGTGGAGACTCGCTGGCAGGACTGTCTCCTCTTGTGGGCTCTGACCCGCAGCTTGAACTTTAGAATAAAATTATATGGAAAGTGGGTGACTCGATTGTTTATGCAGCACGAGTGGAAGGAAAGACTTGTAAATAAACGAATGAGAAAAGTAAAGAACTTTTCCTCCTGCAGACAAAACTGAATTACAATTATGAGGCAAAATCAATTTGCAGTTTTTATGTTTTTTAGAAGGAAACGGTCAGGCATTCAAATTCATCCATTTATATCTAACTAGCTCCTATGCCAGCTGATTTAATTCATGAATAATTTCATCCTCAGAAAGTCCATTTGTCCTTGTCCCTCACTCTTTCTGTACAGCTGTACAACCTGCAGCCTCCCTGTGAGTCCTGATTGGAGGTGGCATTTTACTGGCACAATGAGAGCTGCCACTGCACTACGTGTCTCTGCTGGATCCAGCAAGACAGGCCCAGACGCTGCATGTCAGCTGTAATCCTCATTATGCTAATGAGCTTAGGAACTATCATCACAGGTCAGATGGGAAAAGTAGCCCTAGCAGAGAGAGCGAGAGAGGAGATAATGGGAGTGGTGGAAGGTGCTGAACAAGTTGGAGTGTGTCAGAGAAACAACCTCTTTAACAGAGCAGACGGCAGCGGGAGGAGGGACAGCTTTAAACTCCTGGGATGCTACTCGGGAAAGGAAGCGAGAATGGAAGATGCGGACGCAAAGGGACGTCTGCTTGTACCTGGAAGCATATAACCAGCTGTCTAGACACAAAGAATAAAGTTGAAATAAAAACGACCAAACTCGGGAGCCCTCCTGTAACCGACGGACACATCCAGATGTTGGTCAGCGCAGCAGATGGGACCCGCTGGTCTAGAGCAGACGCATCTGGATGGCTTTCCACTGCAACCTCTAGCCCAAATCCCTGAATATGTCCTAAAAATATCACGCAGCACATTAAAAATCTTTGCACTCCATCTGACAAGTACGACACAACCACTTTCCACAATTCCCTGATATCATCTGCCGCCCAAACTTGCAAAAAAGCAGCTCGTGACGGCCACTTAACAACTGACCAGACATAAGAGTGCATGGATTCTTTTTGGACATGGCGTCCAAACAGATTTCTGATTGTCGCCTAAGCTTGATCCTCGCCCACCATCTTATCGCTCTAACAGCATCATCAGAATGTGGAGTGTTTGAGAGCGCCCGAGCCCACTCGCGTGCCCACTGATGGCTCCGCAACGCCCAGCGACGAGGTCTCGTACCAGCGGAGCCCATGTGCGCAGAGGTGAAGCGCTGCACTGCGCCAGCCTCCTACATCTGCACTTCCTTCGCGGTGCCAAAGGCAACAAAGTCCATACGTCCACCCGTGTGGCATTTGATCACATGGACTAAACGTCTAAAAGGGTGGAAAGTTTTGTTGGCAACAGTCCTTACCTCCTCCTTGTGTGAGTCACCGGTGCGTCGGAGCTCACCGGTGCAGCTCCGCGTAAACGTTTGGACACCCGCAGAGGACAGCGGCGGAAGCACCTGTTCAGTGAGAGAATCCAGCAAGACCAGCAGTTACCTCCGTCCTCCTCACACACACTGATTCAACATTTCTCCTGACTCCTGCCTGCTCCGCCTGTCCCTCGCCTCCGGTCTCCTCCCCTCACTCACTCACTCACCAGCGCGCATTTACGCAGTCTCAAAAAGACCTCGTCCCCCCACCCCCACCCCCCGTTGGCAGCTGTGCCTCTTCATCATCCTGAAGTGAAAACACCCAACTCATCGCCACTTTATTTTATTTATTTATTTAGAAAAGCGCTATACAAATGCAGGCCATTTATTTTTAAACTCGGTGCCTGCGTCGCTGTTTCTTGCCTGAGCCGCCGCGCAGAGCCAGCACCAGGTAACTCCAGACTCACCTGAAAGAAGGGATGGCGCGTCTGTCGGTGAAGCTGCTCCACAAGCTGCTCTGCTGCCCCCGCGTGGACTGAGGGAACTCTCGACATCCGCTTAAAATACGCAAAATACGTCAGAGTGGAAACGAGACTTTTATTTAAAAAAAAAAATAAAAACTACACTTGTTACAAATGGGTCAGACCACACCCATCATCAAACTGTAATTTTTAACCTTTATATGATTTGAAAGTTTCATGAATGTTTTGCACAGAGGCAACTCTGTGTGTATAGGTCCCAAACAGTTCATTATGTATAGACTTCACATTGGGGAAGACGTTTACAAAACCTATGGATGGATTTTGTTGTTATTTCTGGTCTTATTCACTGATGTCCCTCTACAACAGAAGGAATAAATCAATCATCAGCAGCATATTTATCATGTATCACAATCAGTCCTGACCTGGCTCGTCACAAGTCGAAGTGTCTGACCTCTGACAAAACAAAGCAGCTAATTACTGAATTGTTTGAGCAGAAGCATCTTACTAAATCCTCACTTCTAACACCTCAGTTGAAGCCAGCTTTACAATTTAATCTCATCCCAACCCACAGAGACAGGAAGCATTTTATCTCTCACACACAGACCTTATCATTCCGTATTCTGACTTCACCATTTTCCACATGAAATAAGCTCTGGTATCTGCAGGAGTGTTTGGGCTTATGAAGAAGATAAGAATATTTCGCTTTTACAGTTAAGTGTCTGCAATGGTCACAACTAACAGTCATATAGTACAGCTCCGTACTGACATCAACACTGTACCTTGTGTCATTGAGCCTCACTGGGTCTCCTTTCTCTCTCTCACACACAGACACACAGTTACTGATCATAATAATCATATACATGAGTTTTATCTGTTTACGTAAATACAGCACATGTCGGAGAGGTTACCTTTATGGATTTGGTTATATAACGTTGATGATATCAGTACATTGAAAGCTACAGTGCTATGTGAATGCATTTGTTTGCATTACACCAAAGGTTGTCTTATTTTGCTGTGCAAAAAAAAACAACCCACTTGCTAACACGTGAAAATTAAAAGCATTAGCATTTTATTGAACATCAATGGGAGCATCTCCTTTAACAATAGTCAAACCTTGGGAATTTCACCTCAGTAATCAGTTGTTCACAGCTGTGTTGGCTTTGTTTTTACTAGATCTAATGTTGAAGTTTTGGTGCCTCCATCAAAAAATACAAACCTAGGAATCAATGCAATATTTGACTGCATTTGTCAGAGGTTTTCACACATCCAGTGACCTAATGGTTCAACTTACACAAGTTATTGAAAGGTTCAGTGTTGTGATTAAAGTACAAATCAGTTTGGTTTGTATGAATAAATAAATGACTGAGGTTTAAGCATGGTCTTTAAGCATGTGTTAACTGGCACTTTGAAATAAAATTTAAAAATGCCCCAGTGTTCAGTGGAAACATGAATTCAGTGTCCACAGAAACCAACATGGCAGCTGAAATGACCTGATGTGTGCTGAGCTATGAGATCATTTTAGATCCCTCAAAGTAAAATAAATAAATAAATAAATTTAAAAAAAAAGGAAATTTCCTGTTCTTCTGAACTGGTTTAACACTAAATAATGCATTTATTTAGTTGATTTTCTCCAAATATTGCAAACATGTGCACTACATTTGGATGGAATCCCATCTTCAATAAATAAAATACCTTTAATTTACATCATTTTAAATAAAAACTTTTAAATAATGTTAAAACTTGATAACTGGAGAGGTTTTTTTTTAAGTAGTAGTTACTGTCTGAGTGATTTTCCAGTGAGTATACAGGCTGTGATTCAGACCCTGACTGATACAAGTCAGCTGATATTATTGGCTGATAGCAACATATTAAATGCTCTATTCAAGATGTGCCAACCAAAACCTGGTTTTTAACATTACAAAGCAGAACATGGATTTTCTTTTTTCTTCTTTTTTTAAAAAAAAAAAACCTTCCTAAAAATCTGCATCAGCCCCAAAGAGTTCATCAGTCGGGTCTTCTGTGATGTTGTCACAGCTACTAAAGCTTTCTCTCCAAACTTTTCTTATTAGTGTATTCATCAGCAAGGAAAACATCGGTGAAAATATGCTATAAAAAAAAAAAAAAAAAAAAAAGAAGAAAAAAAAAAAAAAAAGAAAAAAAAAAAAAAAACAAAAAGAAAAAAAAAAAAAAAACACCAGTCTATCTACATCTGGGTCCTTTATATTACTGCTCATTTGGCTGTCTGTTAAAAACTGACCTGAGAAAAACAAAGTCATTAAAGCCTCCCTGGAAGCTTAGCAATAAACATATTCTAAAAACCCTCAAAGCAAAAATTACCATAACTTCCTCCCAAATTCAACGTATTAGACAATTCTCTCAAGCATGCCTTTAAATAAAATAAAAATAACTCAGTGCAAACAAATTAAATGCAAACGTCTCTGCAGCTCAGATGTTACTCTCTACCATCTAACTGCTTCATTGAGCGCTCCATAGACACCGGATCCGATCAGGAGCACGATATGTACTCTTCTACATCTATTATGGTGACTTTTGACAGCAATATTAAACCAGGTTACAGCTCAAAGTTTGAGCCAACTGTCACAAAGAGTTACTTTATGACTGCAGTGCATTCAGAAGTAACACATACTCAGTAATCAGATGCTTCAGTCACCTGAAAATATTCAAGTATTACCGCTGGGTTCTGAGTGGATGTAAACAGCGCCCAGAGAAAGAAAAAGGAGCTGAACCAAAACCCATAACTAACAGAAGAGCTGAAGAGCTTTTCTCCATATCTGACACCAATTATTCTGTCTGCCTCCAAATTCTGAGAGTTTGGCCAATTATACCGTGGAGTGATTAATCACAGAGCTGTCGGTGTAATTAAAGAGTCCAGCCCGGCCAATTCAGTGCTCAACTGGGTCAAAAACATGGGTCCCAGTTCACTTTAGGACAGCAGACAGTGCAATCTGACTGAAGTGCTCCTTGTTTACACAGTTATCCTTTTTTATCAAGGATATGTGGTATTTAAACCGTTTAATGAATTGCAGTCCTGTTTACATAGCTGCCGCTTTTTTCTATGTCCACCTGTCCATATAACTTGTTTCTTCATGTAACCGCTTAATATTTGTGTTTGGATGAACTTTAGACTTTGAGCAAGTCTTCTGCTTTGGTGTGTAATAGTCCCGCCTGCCTGTTAATCCTGTCTGCACTGCAGGTTGCCTCACAGACAAACTGATGTACTGTACAGGAAGTATGCAAAGTTTGAAGTGTGTTCTAGGTTGCCCCCTGCTGGACATTCTTCTCATAGTTTTCCAGACAGATGTGGACACGCTGAGTGAAGTAGCTGGGGTCAGAAATGGCCTGGAGGAGGTCGGTTTGGATCAAGGCGATATCATACAGCTCGGCGGTGCAGGCTATACGAGTGTCTGAGCCACCCGGGTCCAAAAACACCTGCAAAACACACACACACACACACACACACACACACACGGAAACCAGAGTAAGGTTAGAAGTCATGTTTAGTTTCTGGAGCTCTGAAGCAGCTACAGCCTACATCTCTGCATCTACCAGCCTGTATGCAGTTATGACATACAGTCTGGGGATTATATATATAATAGAGCCTCAAAATACATGACAAATACACACGTGTGAAACATACGGCAACAGGCTGGTGTACGGCAGTGAACACCTAGTGAGCCATGCCGAAAACAAAATGCCATCTCTAAATTACAGAAGCGTTGCATTCACAAAATCAACCCATTTCCAAGACCCTGTCTCCTCCTACAATATGAAATCTATTATCATGAACTAATTTGGTGTACTTTATTTTTCTAAACTCACCAGATATAGGCTGAACTGTGTGAGTAAAGCAGTGCTATTACCTTCGGGTTAACTATAGTATCCTCATCATTCTGTCGTATGTTGTCATCTATAAAGATGTGCTGTACGTGCTTGTCAAAGGGGTCGACCCACATTGGTTTCCCCCCACGGATGGAGAAGGAATTAGCAGCCCACCTGGACAGAAAACAACGAATATAGGGAAAGGTTTGGAAAAGCTCAGAATAAAACCCCAAAATCCACAGCCAGGTTTTCTTAGAGAAGCTTTCTGCATACCAGTCAAAGTGGTCCTGAAATCCTCCCAGACCCTGCACGGAGCTGAAGTACTCGTACAGACCTCTCTCTCCATCGCGAGAGGACACCCGCTCCTCGGCTCGATTCAGGACGATTCCCTTCTTGCTGCAGCGGATCTTGCCCGGAGTCACAGCCACGCTCAGCTGAGCCAAGAGCAAGAAGAAGAGTCAGAGATAAAGAAACGAGACGGAGAGCTCTTCTTTAAAAGAACTCTGTTGTAAGCAAAAACTAAAATAAAAATAAACCAATTATGTGATATTATTCTGTTATTAAAATAAGGCCTCTGGTAGACTTGACCTAAATTAATTGTGCAATCAGCTTAAATTCTTGCAGATGTGAAATTTTAAAAATGCTTTGGCAGCCACGTGCACAACAACTCTGCCATCCTGTACTGTGGGAAATGTCCTCAGCTCTACCGTGATTCCTTTATTGTCTTGCTGACAAACCATTTTTCTTCACCTACTTCATATCTTAGCTAAAAGTTGTCCTCTGTTGCCAGCGTGAGCAGAGGGGTTGGGGACAACAGGCACACAAACAGGCGTATCTGTTTAAATATCTTTGTGAGGCCGTTAATCAACAATTTCATCCAAAGTTTAGAAATGAAATCTTTACTCTAACCTAAATATACGTCTAACCTCAACCATAAAACCAAATTCAAACAAGGCTAGAATTTCAGGATACATAGAAACACACACATATGTTTTTATATTTCATTCATTTTTAATATTATCAATAATTTATTTTATATTTATCTTTCTTTAATATTTATTATTTTTATTCCATTTTCCTTTTGTTTTACCAATCTAAATGTAAAATGGACTTTTCTCCATTAACAACTTACTTTCCTGTAAAAACGTGACTTTTTACCCCTTTATTCTAGTGTACCTACCTTTAAGTACTGGCAGGTAGGGCTGAACGATATATCGCATTTGCGATAATATCGCGACATGATCAAGTGCAATTTTCTAACCGCAAAGGCTGCGATTATACTCTGGACATGTCCAAATTCATGGGCTGCAT
>NW_005187548.1:1282884-1319588 GCF_000239375.1 Pundamilia nyererei | reverse complement strand
ACCTTAAAAAATAATCGCATATCGCATCGCAATCGCAATATTGGGGCAAAAAATCGCAATTAGATTATTTTCCATAATCGTTCAGCCCTAGTGGCAGGTCAATATAATTAAACAAATCTATTTTATCTGACATTACTATGTAACTACAGGGGAATTTTAACAACTAACAAATACTAAAAGGTTATTTCCTCTATATTTGTATTTGATTTTAGTTCATTTCCACGGTTTTCCAAAGATCTAGGGTATTTTGTTATTACAGTTAATAACAAACATATCTATATTTAGTTTACTATAATAACCTCAGTTGGCCTTATATCTAAATACCTTTAAGCATCTCTGTGTGCTAAATGCTATTCGGCATATTCCAGCATGTTAACAGTGAAACATGGCAAAAAATAGATAAAACGTACACATCGCCACTGCCACTTTTTATATGTGCATGTAACTCAAAGCATCACTGAGCTGAGGTACAGCTGAACACAGCTGTTCGTGCCCCTGACAACCTGTTATGTCACTAAAGACACGACATCATCATTGTCTCTTTTGTGTTCAAGCACAGATGGATGGATGACCTACGAGTAGTCGGTTTAACATTAACACTGGTTCTGAGCACCATTCTGCACACAGCTACTGCAGTGTTTCTTTACCGTTTGTCCCCCATCACTCTGCATGCTTTGCTTCACAGGGTCTGCTTTTCCCTGCTGAATCAAACACTGGGGATTTTCAGTGTACTCTACTTAAAACTACTGGCTTAAAAAGCTCAAACCATCATGTGGTGCATTTGCAACATACAGTCAAATCCAATGTGAAATTAAAGAGATGTAATAATAACTGGCTGTGCTGGTCTGATTTTACAATCAGGTACACAGATGCTACCAAACACAGTGATGTGGACATTAGGATGGAGTTGGCTTTAACTGTAAACTAACCAAGGTTAATGAACTCATTTAATTAAACACCTTTCCCCCTGTACACACATCCCCGCAACTTGACAACAAATACAGCAGAGCAGCTGCCCCCAAGTAGCAGGAAGACAACTCAAGTTCACAAAGTGAGCAATCACATTAGTTCCTGTGATTGATCTCCCCCCTGCTCCGTCTGTCTTGACACACAGATTAATAGCATCTGACAGGAGGCTGCTTGAATAAGATTTCCACTGAGCTCTTCTTCACAGAGATAACTGTGGCTGACAGGCTAAGTTTGAGGGCATCTCGTCCATCCTCCTCCACACATATCTATCCAGCCATCCTTTCCAATCTCTGCTTTGCTCTCTGACTCAATCGGTTCCACTGTAGTGCACTAACAGGTACACAACAGGTACAAAACCCTCCAGGTGAGTCAAGTGCATGCATGTTCGAGTCTGGGAAAGGTTTCATGTGTATGAGCACAGAAGATCGTGCTCTGCACAAGATCTAGTACACAATATTAACACCAATTTATCAGGCATAGTCTAAAATACCCCACCCACCCAAAAAAAAAAAAAAGCTGAACAAATTACGATACTTGCAGCACAGCTACAATGAATTCTATTGGTCAAAAATAAATTAATAAAAAATAAATTAAAAGAGCAACAGAGCAAGACATTAATAATAAGGCTTCTAATTACCGTGTCCTATTTAGTGTTTTTAAACAAGTGTTTGAAGTTGCCTTCTTCTATTCTTTAATGATGTGAGGCTTAAAGTGTAACTAAAATAAGTTCTTAAGTAAGATTAAGCATCAGCTCGATGTGCATGCAACATTAATAGCTTAAGGTTATAAGATTACATAAAAGACCTGGTTGGAGGTGACTTGGAGGTGTAGCTCCAGCTGGCTGTAGCTCAGAGGCAGAGCAGGTCATTTACTTACATTACATAAGTGGAAGGTTGGTGGCTCCAAATATCTTTGGGCAAGATGCTGACCCCACTACTTACTCTCTGATGCAATGTGTGAATGTTAGATAGAAAGCACAAAAACCTGCTTGTATGAATGCATGAGTGAGGCAAAAAGTGCTTTGAGTGCTCAGAGTAGGAAGGCACTATATAAGCACAACTTACAACTTACTTGTGTATCACTTCCAGGTAGTGATGACAGCAACAGTTATAAGCTGAGAAGGAAATGAGACCAGTGGTGTGAATGCATCATTGTTCCAGTGGAACCATTTTGAGTACGAGTTCTCATGGACTAACGCAGTGAAGGCAAGAACGTGAAATGCAGCTTTAAAAGATGGCTATGACGTCAGAGTATACACTGCTGGAGCTTCTATATACTCATTCTGCCTTGAATAAATCAACATTGTAGGAACATATCATTTGGGACGCCATTACTTCTCTGACTGACCTCTGGCTTTGTCTCTTTTCTTCACAGTTTTGTTTTTCTGGTGTTCTTTAATGATAAATCGTAGGTAAGAACCTTCATATTTTGAGTCTGAAGGTGCAGGCAGGAATTTAAATGTGTCTCCATGAACGCCTACAACCGTCTTTCTCGTCTTCTTTTGGCAAACTATGTCCGTGGCTGATCTCCAGCCACATATGTAAAACACCATTAGTCAGGTGGGAGATCTCCTTCCCAGCCCTCTGGACTCGAATATGGTGGAGTAACATTGTGGCAACCAGAAACTGCAAACCTGCTCCAGTATATTTTTAATGGATTTAAGTTTATGAGAATGCATGAATGAAACATGAAATTACATGTGTACATTTACGAGTACAGTAGTTTTTGTATTAAATAACCTCAAAAAATTACTGCCTGTACCTTTAATGCTGGTAGCATTCGTTTCTGCACCAATTAAAACCTCTACTCAAAGAGCAACTTTTACAGTTGCTGCTGTCCCTGATTTATCTGAACAGGTTTTCATTATAGGTAAACCAAATCCTGGAAATATTACCTCATATGAAAGGCACCCTGATTCTAAATGACTTATTTCAGTCCATTTAGTGTCTTGCAACTATAAACCTCTACATGTTGCTCCAAAAAGTGTCTTCTAGAACAATGACGGACAGTTTGTTTTTTTTAAAACCAGTTTCACCCCTGCTCTTCCATTCATGCCATTTCTAACTTATCACATACGTTGTCATTATATAGTGCAGTCTCATCAAGTATTACAGCTGAATGTATGCCTGTGTTAGTTACCTTTAGCTGAGGCAGATCAGGGAACAGTGGGTGTGCCCCGTCGAGTGCTCGGGATACGGCTTTTAGCACGCGAGGTAGGTCGGTTCCAAACGTACGGAAGAGGATGGCAAACTCACGACCTTCCTGTGATAGATCTCTGAGCAGCTGGAAGAAGGACGGGAGGATCCAGTGGTACAGGCGTCCGTCTTCTCCTTTTACAGACAGGTCTCTGTCTGCCTGCAACAGACACAGGGCCACAAAGCAGTTAACACTAATTGCATCAACCTGTCAAGCCGGTTTGCAACAAGCGCAACAGCTGATTTAATCGTGGAAAGCAGCACCCAGATGTAGACATGCATACAACATCCTGGCTCCCAATCACAGGTGTGGATTTTCTATTCACACCAGTTATATAAGTAAGGTAAGGTAAAAACCCCACAATAATACAGAGAAAAAATACTGTGGCAACTGTGTTAAGGAAAAACTCCCTTTTAACAGGAAGAAACTTTCAGCAGAACCAGGGTCAGAAACATTGTGTGAAAATTAACTGAGAAAATGAATGAATCATGAGTAAATATTAAATTGGTTATAGCAGCATGATAAGGCACAGCTTAAATATAAAATGAAAAACTGAAGAGTGCTGCACTTGTTTCCTCCCAGATGGCGCTGCACTAACAAAACTGCATCGCATATACGCAGATTCCAGGTGAAAAGGGTCGCTGAAAAATCAGAATCTGACAAGGAGTAATTAGAGGGTAACGGTTTTGTCCCAGTGCCCCCGCAGCGACTCTGTCTATCAAGACACCAACCTTTACCCCATCAGGCCAGCAGAGCAGGTCCAGGTGCTCATCCAGAACCTTACGGAAGCGACGGCCAGCACCAGAGGTGAAACCAGGAATGCGTCCAAACTGGGAGTAGTAGCTTACAGCCTCGCTGCAGGGTGGGAGCAGAGAGGGTGAGTCACTCAACCACTCCCAGGTTCCTGTATAGAAACAATGACAACACAATAAACAACTGGACAAAGGAGGGTCTATTTCCAAGATTTTAACATGCACATTAAAATAAACTTCCCCTTTACTTTTTTGAAAAATCACTGCTTTTGTTTTGAACTCTATGTAAGTTAAACTGAAATAATAATTTTCATTCATTAATAAAATGTAACATGTCAACCCCTCAGCCTTGGTGGAACTTACATTCTGCCAAACATTAAAGAAAATAAGAATTTAATTTGCGTTAAATAAAAGGTAACTTGTCCCTTTGGATGGTATTCAACGTTTCCAATGATGCGTTTAATTTCAATCAAGCCCAAGTATTTGTGCGTAAAAGTATTGTTCCGGGGGTCTGACAGAGAAAGTAAAAAGTAAACGGTTCCCCCGTGTCACCTGACTGACACACACGCGCGCGCCCGTGCACATACATTCCTAGCATTCCCGCGTGTTGCTGGAAAGCACCATCCGTGTTTACCGTGTTTGTTCTTCTTCCCCCAAGTGACAGTGGTCAGAAAGTAGTCCAGGGCAGCCAAAGTCCCCTGACACGTCACGGCGTCCGACACCAGTATGGTGTTGTTTAGGTCAACATGTAGCACCAGCCTTTTCCTGGTCGGCTCGTGATGTGCGGTCCGGAGCCCCTGAGGGACTGTCAGCGCAGGGTCACGTGCCCCCCACACAGAAGCGTGGACTTCTTCGCTTTCTGTGCCGTCATGTTCTTCAGCTTGGCGCCAGCTGCTCTCACCGACATCCGACATGACAGCGTCGTTAGTGAACTGAGACTATCACAGACAGAAATTCCTACCTGACCGGCTTCAGGGTTGACTCATGGTTATTTACCGGTTCTCCCTTGCCTACTTTCTTCTTCTTCAGCCGCTCTGTGGCTGAATGCAACCAAACCACGCGAAACAGCGCCACCTTCCGTTTGTTGTGTCACGCACACGTGTTATAAAGCAGGATGGGCATCTAAAGTTCTCACAGTCAAAATGTGTCATCAACACGCTGGTTGCTCTGTTCTGATTAGTTCCCAGTGACAGCAAGTAGGCACCAGCAGAAATAAGGCTCAATGTGATGATGCTAAATGAATGAATTTCAGCCTTAAGTGTATTATGTCCACCTGCACTTTCACTAGTCTGACTTGGCATTATTTTGAAGGTGTCCTTCTGTGTTTAGGTCGTACAGATGTTTTATAGATGAGGAATGAAAACTGCATTTTTTAAAGTATTTTCCAAGTGCTGTTAAACAGAGCAAGAATTTTTTTTTTAATTCAGCTTTTCCAAACATCTTAGATTTATTGTGGATGCTCACATTATTTTGTTGTGTGCACAGAAACTGCACCAAAAACAAAAACTACTAGGGTCAAAACTATCAGCCCCCTGTTGCTAATAGTCGACTGCAATTCATTTTTGCTGAATAACAGACTGCAGTTGTTTCCCTGAGCAATCCTAGCCCATTCTTCTTTGGAAACTCTCTCAGATGTAATGGTTTCCTGGTATAGACCTTGGTCTTCAGTTAACCTCACTTCATTTTCAATGGCAGACAAGTCAGTCACTTTGGTCTTCTGGAGTTAGTTCTTCACCACCTCCAGAAGAGCAAAAGAGTAACACGCGTTTTGAATCGTTACATTTGAAGACACAGTGACGACCAACACCCAGTTTTTCCACACACTAAAACTTTCCCACAGCACAACACCACCAGGTTTCACTGTGGGGACGCTGCTCTCCCTTCATTCACCAAACATACGTCGTCTCTGTGATTAAAAAAAACTGCAGAATCTTTCTCCAGGTTGTCCTCCACATACTGTATACTGACTTAAAGGTCTCTTCTGCAGTGGAGTTTTTGTTTTTTGGTCTGCAACCTCATAGTCCATTCCTGTCTAGAGTTCTTCTGTGTATCTCCTGCTTCATGAACATCAACAATTCTTTTTCTCAAGTCTAAACCGAGTTTCACTTTTGGCGCAATGCTCGCTCAAAGAGTGCCGTTTATGCACAGAGAGAAGACTGCAGGCACCGGTGTCTTTAACTCTCAAAACTGTTTTTATTTATATTAACCATTTATATGCATCCACAGCAACATTCTTAATGATCCCCACATTATATACGCAGTCCATTACAAAGGAGGGTGAGAACATGATGCTAGACAACTTACAGGAAACAGAAGTAATGAAACGCAGCAAGAGGGGGCTCGGGTACATCTGACGAGGGGCTCGGGTTACATGCAGCCATGCACATTTCAATTTATACTGAAGCCTTTAGACAAAGCATCCACAGGAATGAAAAAACTAAACAAGTACAAAAAAAATGAACAAAGCTAGAGAAAGTGAAGCTAAATCAAGTTTAGAAAGCAACGGGACAGAAAAAGTGTGTGCTCACTGTATTAAAAACAAAACAAAACAAAAAAAAGGTGGGTCAGCACCATCTCATGTTTTCCTTAATGTGATGCTACAATTCCAGTCCATCTTGAATACACCACCACAAACAAATCAAACCAGGCAACTCAAACTTTAAAAGGAAAAAAACAAAAACAAACAACACATTTATATTACGACAATCATCAAAGTGTCCAAATATCCCCTAATAATCGACCACAGGTCTGGTTAATGTTAGCAAGAGCCGGTTTTTAGCTTGAAACCAGACCACAAGGTGCTTTGGTGCGTGGACACCCTCTCTCTGGTAGGTGGTTGTTAGGTGGTGGAGGAGGAACTCCATTAGCAGCAGCTTTACTACTTACTGCTACTGTTAACAGGAGCTCTTAGATCATAAGTGTCCCCATATGAACTGAATGAATAAAACTACACATGTAACTTGTTAAGTCTTTTTCAATGGCTATTAATGTGAGTATATTAACAAAGGTCTGTCTCAAGTGAGTGCAGTCAAATCCTCAGACCACCTGCAGATTTTTTTGCATTGCACCCCCCGGACACCTGATTCAGATGCCGGTGTAACCAATGACGACAGATGCGTCATCAGCCGAGGAGCTGCTCCCACTTGGGGGACCTCCATGGATCTCCACTCTCCTGTCCTTTCTTTCATCAGCCCTCATACTTGTTAGTCCACTTCCTCCATGTTGCCGTAGGATGGTGCTGCACACTCGCCGGAGTGGGCAAAAAGGTCAGACGGTACCTCAGGGGTCAGCGTAGGCGGTCCTTCGGCATCCAGATCTGTCCCAAATAGCGACTGGCTAGAGGCCTGCAAAATAAACCAAGCGTTCACATTAAATCACATTGGTTCAGCATTCAGAGTGTTCATGTGTGGGCATGAAACACACAAAGACCATAAACAGATGGAAATTTTATTTTCACAAAGTTTATATATTAGAAAGCAGCATTCAGGTGGAGTTATTGAGATACATTATTGCATGGAAATTAAAATAGGTTATGATCTATTCAATATACTACTTGCAATAACTTGGTAATATTATACAGAGGCATCAAAATATAGGTTATGATTATTGTTCTTTTGCAATTAACATTTTTAAATTAGGCCCAACACACACTCACACACAAAGATAACTTTATCAGTCAAGTCCATTAAATCATTAGCCAATCAGCACTTGGAGGTCGTGCCCCCTAAAATACTTCTACAGAGTTGATTTGAGGAGACAAATTAGACAAACTAGATCAAGAACACTGTAGACAAAAAAAATAGAATAAAGACTTGAGAATTGCATATGTCTGAATCAAGTATACAGTCTGATGGTGATCCGAGTAAGGCAGAGCACATACAGGTCTGTGTACTCTGACCTGATACCAGAGGTTTCCCTGAGACCCAAATACACACTCACACACGATCATCACGGGATGACTGCAGAGCAAAGAACTGATCTGTGGACGGTGTGGAGTCTCAACAACACTTGCAAACAGTTAGTGGCTGTGGATGAAGTCGTCCAGCAACTTAAGCTGCTAAACGGAATTATTAATAAATAAATATATTTTAAAATTTTAAATTTAAAGAAGGCTCTACAAAAATACCTTTGCTTTTAGCTTACAAGTAAGGAACAATTCATGTGTAACTGTCCTTTAGAGCTCCCAAATCATTCAGAATTTAACTCCATTTAAAGCAGTGCAATTTATAAACATTACATTCAGGGGCGGACAAACATGTATAGTTTTATTGTTCTGAATATACTTTAGTTAGCCGCAAACTGCTCAAAAATAAACAAAAACAAATGAACAGAAAGAAGTCCCCACCACCCCCAAAAAACACAACCCCTTAACTTTTCAAAGCAGTTATGGCTTAGAGGTATTCAATAAACACACAATTAAAAAAAGATATATATAATTAGAGTGTACTACAGTACATGTAAAAGAGGACATGTTGTCTTGACAAGATCAGAAATTTTAAAAAGGCCCCGAAATTCATTTTTCTTAATTTTCAGAATACAAACTAAAAGCAGCTACACACAGACACACACACATACATATACATACAATAAGGTTTAATATTTTCTTCTTCAAGAACACATTTTCCACCCATCATACATTTCTACTGTTAAAGGACCAATGTGTAGGATTTATGGGGCTCTATAAGAATATATTAATCATTGTTTTCATTAGTGTACAAACACCTGCAAATATAAACAGATGTCTCTCAAGTCACACAGACGGGAAGACCCAAACAGTTATAATGTAGATTTGCATAGGTGCTCCAAAGAAATGGGCATTCAGTTAATTGCCATTTGGAACCTCACCACTAGATGGCCCCGAATCCTGCACGTTGATCTTTTATGAGTGTAGTGCACTGGAAACAAAAGGCGCTTTTCAGTGGGTCCTTGCTATTCTATAATGCTCCTATAAGCATCTTAAAAAGGATCCTACACAATTATCTGACTCCTGAACGCATCTAAACAGGCTCCAAAAGAGCTTTCAGGGTTTGTGCTTCAACTCCACATATACAATGTATAATTAAGGCTGTCATGGCTGATCATCTGAGAATTATTACCCAAAGTGTGACAATAAAAACTGAAACTTTCTTTAGAAATGTACAGAGCTTGAAGCCACTTTAAAACAATGCAGAGGTAATGTAGTGAGAAATCTACACCCAGTACATCATTACAGTGTGGGGGTAGCTCTCCTGCAGCTTTAAATTAGCGTCTCTCACGATGAAAGAGTCAGCAGCTGTGACTTTAACATCAGCCTGTTTAAGTCTTAATATGTGAAGTAGTGCCGAGTATTTTAAAGGGTTTAGCCACTTCAGGTATTGTGGTGCTATGTAGAACACAAATATTTTACTGGAAAAACACTAAAAACATCTCTTCTCGTTTCTACAAACAGACTTTTTTGATTTCAGGGGCGGTCCAGCACGTAAACCCAGCACTCAGCTCCAGGTGGCTTTGTAAAGAAGAGGGTAGACCAAATTGACAAACAGAGCGAGCACTGCAGTGAGCGTGCCCAGAACAAAGTATCGTACGCAGTCGTCGTCGGGATAGTCCAGCATCCTCTGCCTGCGGTGCCGCTGCACCGACTGTTCGGCTCCATCTTCCTCTTCCTCGTCTCTGTTTCTCTGTGTTCGGTGTCGCCGCAGCGCAGGGAGGAACAGTCCACGGGGCCCTTCGTCGAGCCCGTCGTCTTCCTCCTCCAGTTCCCGCCATATTAGAGAGGCCTGCGATTGGCGGGAAACCTGTGTCAGCTTCTGCGAAAAGGTGCGTGTTCTAACAAATACTACGATTACACGAGAAACCTCCAAATGTGTGTACTTGCTGAGCATAGTGATTTGTACGGAGATGACACGTGTGCTCTACTAAAACTGGGACAGTGAGGAGATTGTTCTTTAAGTGGGAATCAAATTTACAGGGGCCAGAAAATAAAGGGACATCTTCAAGCTCTTCTTACTAAAAGCCCAGGTTAAGAAATGTATATTTTAACCATTTTGTTGGAAACACTGTAACATAGTATATTCTTACCAATTTAAGCAAATTTTGTGAGATTGATATGAAATTTAAGCCTGAGCCTTGAAATCTCATCTGACAGCTTCTGAAATGAAAGTAACTGAACAAAGACTGTGCAGCATTTATCCCAAAGGAACAAAGTGGAGTTCTTCACATCCGGCAGTGACATGAAGTCAGTTTTTAATAAATAATCTGTATATCATTTGCACTGTGCTCACATTGAAAGACAACTCAATGGTTCAAAGTCTCACTGATCAATACATGGCTAAAATGCTCCAGCAAAAAGGAGGACAGGAATGAAAAACAGCTTAAAAGTGAATATAAAGTCTTTAAAACACAATGCTCTTCCACTAAAAACACTCACGTTATTTAGCTGTTCATTTACTTACAAGGGAATCCTTTAATATCAGAGTGCCCCCCAAGATGTATGAAAAAGGACAATAAAATGCAGATTATACATTCTCCACTTATGTCTGTGAAGGTTCTCAGTCATCCAGGTCATCGTAGTCTAAGGAGCTTGGAAAGAAAAGCGTCTGGACTTCTTTAGGTTGTGTCTTCAAGCAACCTAAAGAAGTCCAGACGCCATTCTCCACTTAATTTTATACCCATATGGATTTGGATGTCTAAGCAAGATCACTTACAATACACACTGAAATTGCTTATAATGTGTATTTCCCGCTTTTCAATTGTCCACCAGATCAACAGCAAGATTTATTAATGATAGGGAATGATATTTAAAACCCCACAAAAACCCTCAAAAGCAGTTACACTCAAGTAGTGGGAAAAAGGGAAAAGAAAAAACCCACAAAGCTAATGCCACTTGACATCTGAGCTTTGCAGAGATTAACAGTGGATCCATCCATTATAAACCCACTGGGCTGTTTGTCATTAACAATGTCAGAGCACAAGCTCCTCTTGTCAAGACTAATTGAACAGAAGCAGCAGTTCTCAGAGAGATTTAACACACAGGCCTGTCTCTTAACACCTGGCAAGTACTGCCAGTTCCTCATTAGTGTGACACTTATTAATATCCCAAACCCCAATGACAGATGGACTCGATACAATGTACAAAGGAATAAACACGTACAACTCCCTCATTAACCACACTGACCCAAGCTAAAATCTTCCTACAGCCCATCAACCACACTAACAGTGACAGTTCACTCACCCCCACCCAAAAAACCAGAAAAACAACAAAAACTACAGGAGCTCTAAGTTAGCTGTGGGAAAAATTTCCTGTCTTATTGTTATGGCTCTCTCACCTGGCTGGCAGTAGCTCCTGCAGCAGTGGGCGACTCTGCACCTACAGGCCTGAGGAAGCGTGGCGGCCTCTCCACTGGGGAGTTTCGGCGCCGGTAGAACAGAACATAAGCGTAACGCGTCACCACTTGACTCTCGTCCACCATTGTCACGGTGCTGTCATCAAATAGACGCCAGCCTGAGAGTCAAGGAGGGAAGAGAGGCCGATAAGTGGTAGCAAGATGTTAGAGTGGAACTTATTGTATAACTTCCATATACATAAAAACAGATGCCACTGATCAGACTTACCAACATCACTGCGCTGGCTGTTCTTGTCACTTGGCAGGCGAGCGTAGGCAGTATAGTGGCCTCCTATCATTCCTCCATAGTGGTTGATGACCGCATACAAGTCATAGATAGGAGGCTGCTGCATCTCATCCTTCTGGCCAATACAGAACTTACTTAGATCTAGATTCCTGAAAGACGAGAGAGGCTAATGTTATAGAAACAAATACAGTATAGTATGATACAGTATTACTACTAATAATAGTCACACTTAGCTAAATAATTGACCAAATCTTTTTTTCATTGACATTCAAATGATGTGAAAATTAGGATACAAAAACATTTAGCTTGTATTGACCTGACTGGAAAGTCGACCATGTCATTGATCTTATCCCTCCAAATGAAACTCCTGAAGGAGAAGCGTTTGAGCTGAATGATCAAAACGTTGGGCAAACGCCACAGCAACAGTTGCTTGGAGGCCTCACGGTGCTGCTGGCACTTTGGACAGTACCTTAACACAGAGAGCAGAGATAAAGACCAGCTGATGAGACGAATGCACAGAATAATCGAATAAGACTTTTCACGTCAGGCCTGTACCGAATTTCATTTAAGAAGTTTCAACTATGAAGTTCACTAATGTATCTCTTAGCACAGTGTAGAGTAATAAAGTACTGGGCAAATGTTATGTCCTAATCCAATTTTACGCAGCAGACACCTGTTTACTTATGTTCACTATGATTCAGCGTTGAACTTGAACTCAGAAACTGAGAATTTTTAAAGTCTACTGGATTATTATCGTCACCATCACTACTGCAATGACTGTGGTACCTAAAGAATAATGCTGTGAAATAAACAATAAAAATACTGGTTGCCACCAGTTCTTCCCCTAGCCCAGGTATAAATTCTAGATCTTTCCCATAAAAGTTGACCTCTGAACATTGTTTAAAAACCTGAGAGCATCATTATCCAAACTCAGTTTGTTTTGTTAGTGTATGTAACTGTAGTATACTGAGTTTTTCCCTTTCGATGTATCAACATCTTTTTCTTTCTCTCTCTCATGTAATAATACACAAATAAAAGCCTCTGTTTGAATGTCTATGCAGGAGCCCTGACACTATCCAGCTACAGACCAGGTTGTTGGTTTAAGTGTTAAGTTTAGTTCCTCTTTTTGAAGTTTGTATACAAGATGTCTCCTAGTTTAGTCGCTGCTGTCTGGGAGTGGGAAAGAGAAAGTTAAACCTGAGTTTATCGTTACACAGGCTAGACACATTTACCACTTGGTATGTTCACCAAGTTTAGAATTACATCAGACAAAGTGGAATTTGTGAATAACCTGAAAAAGAGCTACACGTCTAGAATCACAATCGATGCTACATTATTTAGAGCTCATTTCTTAAAGACTCCTACCAAGCCTCTTCAGGTGCCAGCACTTCTGGCTTGGTGAAAAGATTGAGGCACTGCTCGAGGGTGAAGTGTCCCGCTCTGGCCGTCTCACTCAGAGAACCCGGGTCTTCCTCATACTCCAGTTCCTTGGAGCTCACCAGCACATATTCCTTTAGACGCTCGTTGTTCTTCCACACCAGCTCCAGGGTTGCATCGTCAGGTATATCTGTCAGTGCATCTTCTGCAGACGGGTTGATAGAGGAAAACATATTGATGTGTGGAACTTTTTCTGTTTTATTTTTGTAACACTAAACCTCAGAAGCCTGAAAAAGTCAAAACGCATCTTATGACAGAAAAGTCTTGAAGAGGTTTTCAATTTAGCACCATATCTTGCTAAATCAACCCAATATGGCAATGAAAAGAATAAAACTAAAGAAAATCAGTTCTGTAGAAAGTGGGGTGGTACCTCTCTCATCCAGCCTTTGCTCCTTGTTGTTTGCATCCAGCAGAGCGATGTAGAACTGACTAGCATGACCTGAAGCAGATTCACACGGATGCTGATACCCTGCGACTGCAGCTGCAGAACGTTCAAGAAGTTTAAATAAGAAGGCAAGAAAAAAAAAAAAAAAGGCAAATCACCAAAATAATGAAGAATCTGTACAATACATTTACCTTCTGGCCGCACAGCCTTCTCACAGGACGTCTCTTTTTCAGCATGAGGGTCCAGAAAGCAACAAGAAGCAGAAGAGAGTGACTCGGAGAACCCTGAATCTGTGGTCCGTGTGGTGGAGAGGGACGTCTGGGAAGAGGAGAGGGACTCCGAGTTCCCTGAGTGGATGGCTGAGGCCTGAGCATACTCTGCCTGGGATTCAGGCAGCGAAGCGTGGCTCTCCAGCTCCAAGTTACCTGCTCCTACAGTACTGCTACCACCCACAGCTTCATCCTCCAGTCCAGGACCGTCAGGGGAGCCTGCTGGCACTGGAGGGAGGTCTACTCGGGACTGTGATGTTTCAGGGGATGTTCTGCCTGACTGGAAAGGAGGCTGGAACACGTTGACTGAAAACCTGCACACAGAGAGACAGTAAAGGTTATACTAAAAGTTCACATTTTAGTATGTTCACATAATATTCATTATTAAATGCCATAAACATTAAACTCTGATTATTTTACATCAAAAAGCACAAGTGTTGACTGAAAAGACATTCAGAACTTTTTTTTTTTGTCATACTCTGAGCATCAAAAATGTTTCTGTGTGTTCACAGATCCATCTGTGTAGCTGGCACAGAGAAAATACAAAGTACAGCCAGGGGGATCTGATTATTGCTCAAGTTTCCAGCATTAAGACAGTGACAGGGGAAAAAAGGAAAACAGAGAAACTAAGTTGAATGAAAATCATTTTATAAAAGTAAACTAGAATCCTTTATTAATGACTTTTTGAGCTTTAGCAGTGGATTATGACAGAAAAGGATTTGCTAACACCTACATAAAAATCATACTTCTTTATTCCATGAGAGAATATGGAATGGGCCAGAGAGCAGCCAAGTGTTAAAAGATGAAAAGCAAATAAATAAATATTTGTAGAAAAAGAGGAAAAGTAAAGGTCAAATAGATTGAAATGAATAGAAGACTGTCAGACATGCGTACTTTACACCACAGACATGTAGACAGACGTGTAATACAAAGAAACAATGCTGGTAGCAAACTTCGCTGCATATTTCAGCAGCATTTAATATGAACAGTTTATTAAAAATGTGATTAACAGTTACAAATGGCCCTTACATACATGAAGAATTTGTTTAGACACCATCCGCTACCTCCTTGTCTTTGTTTATACTTTTAGAATCGTCAAGTAGTTTGAGTTTTTTCTTCCATTAATCAAGTAAAACGAATTCCCAGGACCATCTCTAATTCAGACACGTCACAGCAAATTTAATATTAGTAAATCGAACACGATGACTTTGAAATAAAAGTGACTGTGTACCTGGAATAACCCTCTAGAAGCTGGACGAGCCGGGAATATGAGAGTCGAGACTCTGGGACACTGACCAGGAAAGGCAGGCCCACGTTCTCTGTGTTGGGTCGACACAGACTTTTGTGGTTGGGCCAGTGGGTTCTCTGACACACTCTGGAGAAACAAGAGCAGAAGAGTTAACATGTGAGGAAGTACAGAAATTTTATTGCTAACATATAATCTGCAGTTTTATCATTTATTTCTTATAGCATTTGATATTGTATTAAAGATGTTTATTAAAGTTAATTCCACCATGTTAACCTTTTATTACAGGTACAGCCAGAAGTATTTCATACACATTGCATGATTGTGCTCATTCAGAGTTGATGTTCAGTCTCAGTTTATTGAAGGTTTCAAGCTTTGTGAAGCGCTATGACTTCACAATCTATTGTGTAAAAGACTTAGAACATAGAAGGCCGCTACACGCTTATAATACATATAGTACATATAATCTAGGAACAGGCTTGAGCGAAGGCCTGAATGTATTCATCTTCTTGTTGCAACCTGTGGCATTTGAGTTTACTTAGTAACAGGTGACAGAAGATGGGTCAACAGGAGGACAAGACAACGGGTATCTCCAGGGCCTGAAATTATCACCTTATTTGGGATGTTAGAAAGAGGAACTTCTGTGTCTGACTTTAGCTCTAAAATTGTTTCATTGTCTGTACAAGATGCAAATGATGTTCTTAGAAATACAAAAATATGTTATAGAACACAAGAGGGGGCGTCAAACCCTGATGATATATAAACCATTCTCTGTGTATTTTTGGCAGAAGACATATGCTGATGTTTTCTCTCCTGTGTGTTAATAAACTCATTGTTTGACTGCACTCTTCTGGGCCTCCGTGGTTTGTGTCACTGCTCTACATTGATTGATTTCGCAACACAAGTTCATAGAAAAGTTAACCGACTGAATTAATAACATGATATGGGAGTCACTTTCTTCCAGGCAATCCCTTGGAAAGTTCTTAATCAGCTATTTACAGTTGGAAAAAACATGTTTTGGAAAACTTACTGATTGCAGTAGCCAACGCGATAGCAGCGAGTGCAACGCTTCAGTTTGTCTTCTTCAGACACCGGAGGCTTCAGGCAGGCAGCACATTTGGAGATGGGGATATTGGGGACCTGAAGTTTCTGCAGAGCAAACACAAGGCTGTTAAAATATTTGTAATCACATATTTCACAGGTTTTCAAAATGTAAAAGCGAGATTTATACCTGCTGCACTTTGAACAATACCACTCTCTCTTTGGCCAGGTCTTTGGAAAGCACCTCAAAACAGAATAACATGTCAGAGGAGGACACTGTGTCCAGGGAGTGGGTAGGCAGGAACATTCGCTGGAAGCGGTTCTTTCCCACCTGAGATGGGGGGAAGAGAAAAAGTGTCCTTGAGAAAGTCACCTCTAAATGTCTGCGGTATTATACGACTCTCCCTCCTTTCCACGACACTGTTAAAGGACATTTTAAAATGTCTAACCTCGGCCAGTCTGAGGTTCTCGGGTTTGACCCTCACACTTCTAGAGATAGATTCCAGGACTTCAGCAGTACTGGAGCTCTCCTTGCTTACACTCACTAAAAACTGACACATACAGATGAATATTCATTAACAGGTCACAAGAGACACCTTTGAATTTCAGCACTTAATAATTGATGCAGAACTGCAAAGCTGTTTCTTATCTTACCTTGATGGGTTTTTTATGAGGTTCCTTAGCGAAGTAGAAAACTGAGAGCACCTTTTGTTTCTGTGGCAACGGCACGGGCAGGTAGAGGAAGGGGTCAAAGGTGATAGATACCTGAAAAAGAGGACAGAGATGTCAATGTCAATAAACAGAAACCAAACATGTGTGTTTGTGGGGTGGGGGTGGGGGACTGAAAAATTGTGTTATTGTGTTACCTTAGAGCATGTGGGACACACCAGTTTGGACTTGAACTGACCCTGAAACAGATCTACTATAAAGGAGTCATTCCGCATCTTGTGCCTCTGCCATGCTTCCTCTGCCACCACCTGCACCAACAACAAAAAAACAAAACAAAACATCAGGTCAAGGTTTGACAAAATTCTAGCAGGAAACAGTTACCATTTAATCTCATCACATTAGCCAAAGAAAAACACTAACTTCGTCTAGCCGCCCGTCAGAGTCGACCGTTTCTGTGTAAGGTTTGTTCTGGATGCGGTTCAAGTCCTCGTGGAGTCCGTCCAGCAGGAATGCCATGAACTCCTGGGCATCGTGCTGGGCGTAACCAGTAAACTGACTTGCTTTACTTGCCACAATTGCCTGTGTGTTTGCAAACAGATGGAGAAAATGAAGGCAGATTGAAAACTTCCAGAGAAAAATTGCTGTAGAAGAGGAGAAGATCTCAGGAAAATCTCAGGGTGCCGCTTTTGTACCTTGAGTTTTGAGGGCTGGAAGGCGTGGTGCGTTCCTTTCCAAAGAGCCCTGAGCAGCACAGCAAAGCTGATGGCTAGCCTGCCTCCTGTTCCCAGTGGATTAGTGCAGTTGATTTCTGCCTCAAAGGCTCGGTCTGTGGGGAAACAGAAAATACAGGAATGCAAAAAGATAATATTTTCTATCAACCTTTGGCGAATTACATTGTTTCCAGGGAACTAGGTGACCCAGATTTTCAGTGCTCTAAATGCTTCAAGTCCACAAACTTCTGCAGTTGTAGCTAATGGAGATAAATCCTGTGGAAGTTCCTGAGCACTCATTAAGCCTGCCCCTGTGGGCCATGACGTTGTACCAAAGCCATAATAAAACATAGCCTGTTTTACTTTTCAACACAAAAACCCAACAACACGGTGCTCTTCTTGGCAACAGCATTAAAGATGAATTAATTATCCCTTTGGGTGTGCATTAGAGCAGCATTTATTAAAACAGTGCTGAATTATAAATGTATTCCTGTATTATTTTTAAGAGGTAAAAAGAGTAAATCCATTATTTACCATGAAAGTAATCCCTGAGTTCTCTGGTGTTGGACAGGGACTGAATGACGCTGTTCATGAAGCAGGTGTTTCCGAGGTTGACCAACCCTGTAAAACCAGGCAAGCACACCTTCTTCTCTTCCTCTTCCTCATGGCGCTCGCTGCTGGCCGGAGGTGCGTGGGTCATGGGCTGCACCATGCAGGTAGGCTTAGGCTGGGAAACACACACTGTCATTTACTCTAGTTGTATATGTTTGTATGTACTTTTATTAGCCTCACCTAATAACTATTCACTCATCCAGACTCTATGGTGTCACCCCTGCTGCTGTCAGCTCTTATGACACACGTGGACCAAATGATAATAAAACTACTAGAAGTAAAAACAATATAACAATAGTAGTACACAGTTTCAAGTCTATATGGGTATTCATTAATCCATTCACCATGGTAACAGTAGGCTCTGGCTTGGTAATAGCAACGTGCTCAGAGACTGTGCGTGGAGCCACAGAGTCCAAACCCCCATCTTCCACTCTGGTTGGGGCCTTGGGTGTCTTGGGTTTTTCTTCCCCAACCCGCGGAGGCTCCTCCTTGGCTGGGAGGTTGTGCTGACTGCTGCCTGGCTGGCTCTTCTCCATGCAGGCAGGGCTGGAGGGCACAGCGACCTTAGCGCCACCCACTGCACCTTAAACAGAGGACAATAGAGGTTGTGGTTAGAAAATGAAGCTCATCAGCAAGAGATGTGACAGGAATAATAAATATAGTTTTGCAGCAATATTCATTTACATGCCACGTTACAGAGGTCAAATTCCTGTACCTGAAAAAACCACATGCATTTGTCTCAACCACAAACAGTAAAGAAAAAACACTAACAAAAGACAACAAACTGCCCTAAATTCAAGCAATAAGTGTTGGTCATCTTTATTGTGGAACTTCTCTGGTTTATCATGTCCAAAAATCCTGCAGAACAAAACCAAAGACTTTATCTAATGTTGACAAGTAGAAGCCTGGCAGCAGACCTTGTGTGGCTTGGGCCTCCAGGCCCCCCCAGCGTTGGCTGTGCCTCTTCTTCAGAGTGATGTCCAGACGGGAGGGAGTGAAGGCGTAGCTGCACAACTCAGGCTGGATCAGATTCCTGAATCACAGGAAGGAGAGTACACAGGTCAGATTGTAAAGGCAAAAAGAAGTTCAGGGAGGTGAGTGATCTACGAGAATGTCATCAGTGCAACATTCCCACTTTGTTATTCATCACGTAATGTCTGGAAGACATTTATAACATTCCAGATATTAAACATATTTATGTTGTCCGCACCACTTCCATTTGTGCCGAGTGCTTAAACCCGTAAAAAGAAACCACAGATAAGGAAGTTTGATTCCACAAGTTTCCTTAAATGTGGTGACAGGTTCTACCTTATAAGTTTGATGTCTTTGCCCTGATTTAACCCTAGTGATTTAGCACTCTTGTTTCTTCATGGCTAATTAGGCTGTTCCAATTAGTTAGATACTGATGAAGCTAGCCGTGATTCCTGGAACAGCTCAGTATATCTGTACAGTTAGCCCACACATCTACACAGAAAAACATTCCGGTGTTGCGCTCTTCACCTGCTCATTTTAAGATTCTGGTTTCTAAGCAAGAACAAGCAAACTCCAACAGTACCTGAGTTTGACTTGCCACTTGAAGACTGTGTTCGGTCCACAATCTGAATGAAGCCGCAGAAAGCTGACATCACTGTAAAGGAAAGCCAAAGGAAGGTCAATCACTCGCTGCTCTTTCAAGACTGGCCAAAAGGAAGCCACATGCTTTATTAGTAGATATTCATGGTCATAACCTTGTCTGGAAGATGAGGGTGAAGTCCTGTTCCCTGAAGATGACTCTGGCTGTATCCCTGCAGATCCCCTTCAGGTAAACATTGACCACCATCAAGTCTGTGCCCTTCTCATATGAATCATTCTTCACATACTGCAGGTTTACCATGGGCTCTGGGGCTGTGGGAAGTTTGGACAAAGTATTAACAAAAAGAAGTTATTTGAGGTGGTTTGTGCATCTGAATAGCATGCCTAATATGATCCCAGGAAAGGTGTTTAAGGTGTGCGGGACAGGTCCTGGTTGAGAGCCAAGGTTATCTCACAGCTGGCTTGGAACCAAAGATTTTAAATGTTTTCAGCATTTATATGTTGCAGTTGTGATCTTTGGTCATAAACCAGTTTCAAGAGGAAGAAAAGTTAGTGAGACTAAAAGAGAATTTTGGAAGGTGCCAAATTTTGGAATTTACTATTTTCACCTTCAATTATACGCTAAATATAACAAAGTCAGTCAAACTGGGGGGAGAGAAATCAACCTATGAAATGATCTCACCTGCTTTTGTGCAAAAACAACAAGTGCACCATAGAGGCAACAACCGAACCTAAGAAAGTGAATGGTTTTACAGGTAGACCACTGCTCTCTTACTCCATCTGACAGATTTTTCCTCTACCTCTACTTTTTGCCACTGTCTTTGCACTGCACTGGTAGCATGACACAGTACATGTTGCATGGATAGTCCAGCTTCCCCAGATTAGCACATTGGTGCTGTTATGATAGTGTTCTCCAAGCCTCCCAGCACTGTCTTAAGAATGGATGAGACTCCAAGAGATGATCCATTACTCAAGGACAGCTGGACAGGGTTGTACACATTTCTAACCAAACTGTCAAAACAGACACTAAGAGTGTGGCATGAGGGTCTTTAGTGGGACTTGTGCTAACGGAGAACCCCGGCTTGTCAACCAATATGAATGCACTACAGGTACTATGACCTGTCGCTGGTGACAAGGTTACTAGCAAAAAGCAAAGCTAGAGAAAAATCAGTAAATAGGGGACGAGGAAAGAGCAATGGTTTGGCTTCCACATGCAAAAACATTCCCCTTTTCGGAGTGGTCCTCTTGTTGCCTTTCCAGTGCATATGCTCTCCTTTTGTTTGCACCAAAGCAGGTGAAATGGATTCCCAATGGTTTACACCTCCTCACTGAGCAAACCGATGTCCCCGAAATTGACTGATTGTGTGTTAAACTGTTTCCTTAACCTTTTTCAGAAGCGCATTTAAGCACCATATACAACTAACCATCCAGTTGCTTCATTTCCAGTAGCGGCTCCTCCTTCGACTGGTCCCGCTTCTCCTCATCGTCACAGCTGCTCTTCGTTTGGGCAACACCTGGGGGCTGGCTTTGCTTGGCTGGCATTCCCATCGCCTCTACTGGTACCACTTCCATATCTCCAAGCTGCTGACAAATCAGAGGATCCTGCTCTGATTCCTGCTCAACAGGTTTTCCAGCTGGCTCAGAGTCTGTTCTGTCTCCCAGCCTTTGGGGAGAAGTCGAATTCATTTCCTTGTTGAAGGCGACAGGTTTAACACAGTCACTGGTGCTAACAGGAGCTGCTGGCTGGCTCACACTGACATGTGTTGTTGCACCAGACTGGTCTGATGACTGGTTTTGCTTCTCAGCCAACTGAAAAAATACAAATAAATTAATACATTAAAAAACAAAAAAAACAAAACAGGAGACATTTTAAAAATGAAAGAGCAACATTCACTCCCAAAGTCCCCATAGGAAAAGGAGACTAAATGAATATCTATGATCTACAGATTTTTCACATTTGAGAGGGTATACACAGCACCCTGTAGTCCTCTTATTACAGCAGTGACCAAAAACAAAGGATGCCATATACAGCTGATTATCCAGTGAGATCTAAAGTATCTGCAAAGTTACTTTTGTGACCTTAGCTGTATGAAAACACGCCAATACACATGAGCAGACAGTCCTCTCATGTCTCACTTACTGCTCTTTATCTGGCAGGCTGTTGTCTGGTGACAGGTTTAGATGGCATCTGTTAGTATGCTGTGTAAAAATATTTCATAAAATTACAAATCTCTCCCAAGCTCCAGGGACACTTGGAAAAGGGGAGCCCACACATGGCAGATGGTGTTACTGGCTGTAATGGAATTAAATCCTAGTACTGGGTGATGTGTGGAAATAATCTGCAATTTTAGTCTTTAAATGAGTCAGAGTTGGGAAATTATTTAAATAAAAAATAATAAAAAAAAGTTTAATCATTTTAAATATTATTAAATATGGAAATATATTATTTCTATTTATTGGGTTCTGCATGATTTTGGGCTCATTCAGAATACGTCACATCCGCCTGACAGCTGTGTGTGACTATAAACACAATAAAAGAAAACAGCAATACTGTTGCTGGGGTAGCTAAGTGGCTGTGTAAAATAGAGATAGTACAATACAGACAGCTCTTTACCGTTGTGTGTTCACACTGTTTTGGTGTTTGTGAATTTTTTATTTCCCTGCCAGAGGAATCAAGTTTTTCTAACAGTTGGCAGGTTTCTTGCTTACAGGACAGTTAACAGCTCAGCTTACTGGAGTAAGTCAACTGTATCCAGTTATTTAAGGGCATGTAAAGAAACTGAATTATAAATCACAATATTATAGCTAATCTCACCTGAGTTCTGTTGGTAAGGGTGGAAGCAGCTGCTTCTGCTCCCTGTTTCTGTCCGCTGCCACGAGTCTCAGATCTGTTGTCTCCACTTTTCCGTTCCGTCTGTGGGCTCCGACCAGCGGGCAGGTGGGCACAGGTGGATTTCCCGTTAGCTGCTGTAGACATCACAGATGGCAGGTCGGCTGATGCAGCGTCCTTAGAGGTCTTAGGCAGCCGTACAACTGTGCGTTTGGCACTAGGTTCCTGATGCGGTTGCTCTGCTTTTGTGACGGTAACAGGCTTGCTGCTGGTGGTGGAGCCATCTCCAGCTGTGCTTTTAACACCTGCAGAGTCCGTAGTGGCCTTTTCACCCGTCAGTTTAGTTTTCAGGCTGCGTTTGACACATGATTTGCTAACACCGCGTCTTGACTCGCTGTGTGCAGGTGACGAGGGAGGCTGGGGCTGGAGATGTGGAGTTTTCTCTGATGACTCCAAGGCAACGGGCTTCATGTCTGGTTTGGTCTCTATGGATACTGCCTCCTTCTTTTTATTTGACTAAAGCAGAGGAGAGGAGCCAGAAGAAAAACACAGAGCTTACTTAAAGCTTCAATGTGCAAGACTCTCCTTCAAAGATTAAATAACAGTCACGTCTGGGCAAAATGTTTTTCTAAACGTGGTGCAGAACCCTTATAACAAGTACAGTGTGTTGCTTGCAGGCTAGCATACTTACCTCAGTTTAATTTAATATTCTTTTAAACTTGTTTTGAATGAGCGATGAACAATTTTATGCGACTCACCTTTAGAGAAGGCCAGATGTGGAAAGGAATCTTTTTGTGCATGATGAGATGGAGGAAGCCTCCCTTTTCCTTATACTGGACTTTGCTACATGAGGCCTCGATTTCCTCCTGCAGCTGGCAGCTCCATTGCCGTCCATCTGAAGAATGAGAATGCACCGATTTTAATAGACCACAGCTCTACCTACAGTATCATTTCAAATAGAATAACTGCAATAAATCCAAGATATAAACCAAAGGATTAAGTTTAAAGTCCAAATTCCAGAGTTTGAAGGCTAAACTGTACAGCTATGTACTTTTGTGGTTTTATATTTTATGACTGACCCAGCTTCTATTTTGATCTCCACTTTTATACTTTGCTGTGAATTACCTGGGAAATCCACATTGCAGTGTGTGTCTGTGAAGGTGGTGTTTATGTCCTCTATCCTCTGCACCCCCTCGCCACAGCGCAGCCTGACAGTCACTTCGTTGACATTCTGCTTCCAGTCCACAAACACATCTTGAAAAAACAAAGAAGCAGGCATATGAGTTTTAAAGATGAGCAGGAACTTGAAAATTATTCCACCCTGATCACTCAGCCTCCAGCTTGAGCCACAGTGACCCTGTTAAAATGTAAAAACTAAAAAAAAAATCCTCTGGTTAAAAAGGAAATTTTAAAGTAAAAACCAATGAAGAGCACAGCATCAGTACAATGAACCCAAAGGAAAACACACTGAATGCACATGCTCACGCATTCACACAGACCACTGCGCTCATATGCTCAACTGGGTCAGTCTAGAGCACTCACGGACAGACCGAGGCAGACAGAAGGCAGTGAACTCAGCAATTACAAATGGGACATCTAAAATTATCCACCCCACACAGACTGTATTCCAAGTAAACAATTGCAAGAAGGAAAATCATCAAGTCATTTGCATGCTACCGAGCCACTTCTTCAAATGTAGACTCAACACACTAACGTGGACAAAAAGAAAGAAACAAGAAGACGTGTACCACAAGGCTCATAGCACCCAGCCTTCAAGCCTCAACTTTCCCACACTCATTTCCTCATCCAATCTCTCCCCAACTGAATCACTCCAAAAAGGTCACAAGGAACACTCAATCCCCTTCAGCTGGTGACAGTCAGATTACCAGTGTAGCTGTGCCACTCAAATGACAGGAATAAACTTGTTGACATTTGTGACAAATTGTTTTGTTTTTTTAAACACTTAACATGTGTGTTTAAGTGTATTTTTTTGTGAATTCTCAGTATAATTAAAATTACACTACTGCAACAGTGGACTGTTACAGCCAGAATATATATACATATGAAAGGAGCAGACATGCAATCAAAGATTCTTGAACAGAAATCAATTGGAGAGCTCTCATTTGTTAAGAGCCCATAGTTGTCCTGCTCAAGCTAACAAGAGCCAATCACTATCTGAAAAAGTAAAGATATTAGCCAATCATGTTGTTGCAGTGTTGTTTGTGAAGTCCAATTGTGGGCTTAGTAAAATTGTAGATAACAGTACTTTGGCTTTTTCTTGGCTTAAAGTAACCATATTGTCAAATAGTACGGAACTTATTAAGCACTCTGATTGGATGAGAGGAGACGCCGATTATGCTAGCACCGAGTATTGTGTGGAGGTTCTGAAACTTTGCTCGTGTGTAGAATTTTATTTTTTATTTTTTGCAGTATGTCATCATATTTGACTTGCACACATTAACACACATAATACTCTCAAAGTGAAGTTTAGATTTTCTTCCCAATTTATTTTTCCCCAAAACATTTCAAAGATGGCTGCCGAGCAGCAAGAGTTTCTTTTAGAAAGATCTACAAAACTAGCAACTGGAAAAAAAATAACTTCTCAAAATCTATTTTTAATAAAGTAGCTTTTGGTTGAAGGTAAACTCATTTTGACTGTCACTACGGTTAGATCAACTACCAGCATGAATGTTGTGAACATTAAATTACATTTAATTTAAAGTGAGTCAACCAATTCAACTTAAATAGCATTTCACACTGTAATACTATTAATGAATAAAAAATGAAATGATTTAATTTGCTGTTTCCAAATACATTTTGCTTTGCATCACTGAACAGAGTTGGTGATTGCGGGTTTTGAATAATATCAAAAAATTACTGGTGCCTTTTCATAGAAAAGCCTACGGCTGGTTGAGTATCTGGCAGTATCTCAGCTAGAATAACATCCCTTCACTATGAAGAAGAGGACCAGCAAGACAAATGCTCTCACATTCAGTCTCATGAGAAACCAAACAGAGCCAGAGTAGAGCTCATCTATTAACACTACAAACAGCCGCACTGACCTGAACACGGTCTAGTCTGATGAGACCCACTAAGATAACTTGCAAACAATACTTCCAGCACGACCAAGTATATATAATCAAAGCACTGATTACAGGCATGAGCTGTGCTCTACATGATCAGGTAAATGCTGTATCACTACGTTCACATCAACATGAGATCCAATATCACCTTTAAAAGCTGTTATTAGTATCAAATTATGCAGGCTTAAAACAACAACAACAACAACATATCGAAATGTGTGACAATATGGTAGTCACACATGCTGAAGATCAGAACACGATGGACACCAAATCAGAGACGAACAGAGTAAATGCAATTGGCAACTGGAATAGGTGCTAAAAAAGGGACAATCTTCTACTATGTTCCTTCCCCCTACTGGCCAAAAAGCTGTTACTGCTGGACTAAAGTGGTTATTGAATAGAAAATAAGCACTACAGTAATAGAGCTGTAATTGTTGCAGATTACAGCTCTATTACTGTGGTGCTTATTTTAGTTGCTAGTAGAGCTGGGCGATAGAACGATAACGATATGTATCGCGATATAACTTTTACTCGATAGAGAAATTAAGCTATCGCGATAGACCTCGCCGCTCTTGTCCTCTAAAAAAAAAAAAAAAAAGGTCAGCCAATCCAAATTAAGTAGCGCAGAGCCGAACCAATCACAGCCGCAGCGTCACGTCGCATGACTTGTTACGTACAGCACAAGTGCCAAGCCGCACGTGTGTTTGTTTAGGAAGCAGCCAGCGCGTAATGGAGCCAGCGCGTAATGGAGGAAATGAGTGTGCCGACTAGAAAAATCAACCGAGCGTGACCGAAGAGAAAACAGATGATGGTTCCAATGCCGGAGAGATTGTCGAATGGAAGAGCCATAGAAGTTCCGTAGTGTGAAGGTATTTCGGCTATTTCAAGTCTGACAAAAAACAGAGTAGCGTGCACTGTAAATTGTGCCGAAAGCAAGTCTGGAAATACAATAAACTGGTGCATGCGTCACACTGTGCGCCACGTTATTGTTTCGGTGAAACGAATTTCTACAATACTGTTACTGTTAATTCTACTCTCTGCAGTGTTTAAATGCTTACATATACACACAGTTATTGTCCCTCCACACATACGACTCTGTTCTGCTTCTATGCCCCAGCTTTGTTTACTTTTTCCCACCGAGGCTTCTAGACTTCTGATTGGCCAACATTTCTGCACGGTTAGGAATCTAGCGCCACCTGCTGCTTTGGCATGTTCATAGCAGCGTTTTCCTTCATTTCTGCCTTTATGTGTGGACGGGATTATTTTTTAAAACGAAAACGGAAAATCTCCGTTTTCAAAAATACCCGTGTACGTAGCCTCAGTCTCTGACTGGAAGCGCTAATTCGTCATTCGGCTTTTGTCAGACTAAAGTAACTGTTAAAACTGTTTGAAAAGCTCAGCTATACAACAAGGAGAGATTGAGAATTTCCTTTTAGTTCTCAGTTTATTTGATATTGACAAAAGTTAGTCAGTTTTGTCTGTTCTTCTGTAAAACAAACTAAGATTTATTTTTAGAATTAATATTTTGTTTCTAAGTGGAATTGACAATTTAGTCTGTTTTGTTTGTTCTATTTTGAAACTTAGACGCTTTAGCGGCTGCCTTTTGTGTAGTTTGCAATATTTGCCTTTATTTATCTGAAAAAGTCTCATGTTCCTTAAGTACATCTACCCTGTTGAACTTATTATGGGAAATAAATATTTAAATAAAAACAAACTGCTGATTATTTCACATTTTACTTGTGAGCAACAGCACATTTAAATCTTACAAATATAGTTATTTGGCTTATATCGTGATAGATATCGTTATCGCCTGAAATGAAAAAAACATATCGTGATATGAAAAAATCTCATATCGCCCAGCTCTAGTTGCTAGGGAGGTATCTATGCTTTGAGTCCAAATCCACGAGTACAAATACAGAAAACAAGTAAAACAAAAGGCAGGCGAATCTCACGTGTATAGTTTACAGGTATTGCCAAAGACTATAGACTTTGGAAAGAAAAAGCACTGTGAATCAATAGCTTATTTGATCAAGGGCTTATGGAAAATGTGAGAAGCTTTGCATTAGCATTTCAACCTTCAGGGACAAAATCACTCACAACTGTAACAGAGTTAAGTGATTAATACTGCTCGATCAAGACAAATAAATGATGGAGGAAAAGGAAAAAAGAAAAGGAGAAACATCAAGAAGAAAGAAACCACAAACCTAATTTACAAATCTGTGCAAAGATTATGTGGACTCAAATAAATCCTTCAGTGGTCAGACAAGAAAACTACAGCTGCTTTTGTTTTAACCTTTAAACTGGAAAAGTATTCCATTATGTTATTCCAGAAAGCATAAAACGTTTTCTTCATCTTTTAACACATTATATTCAGTATCTACTAGAAGAAGATGGTGAGTCTCAGACTGTTACATTGTCATTGCTTCTGTGAGGCTCTTTATAATCAAAACTATCCATCCTCTGCACATGTCCAAACCACCTCAGCCTTGTCTCTAAAACACTGAATTTGAGCTCTCCCTCTGATGTACTCATTCCTAATCTTGCCCATCCTGTTCTCTCTCAAAGAAAATCCAAAGACTGTCAACTCTGCCACCTCCAATTCTGCCTTGTATCACTTTGTTAGTACTACCACCTCCAAACTATACATCATAGCAGGTCTCACTACTATTTTATTAATCTACTCTTTCACTTTCACATTCCTTCTGTCACAAATCAACCCTGACACTCATCTCCAACCACTCCATTTAACCCGTTCCGTCTTCTTCAACTCTCTTGTGCAAATTATTCCACTACACAGAAAAAAGGTTTAGTACTGCAAAATAAATAAAATGATGACAAACTAAAAGCTGGGCATTTACATTTACACATACGTGTGCTACCAAATTCATATAATGTAGTTGTAGTTAATATTTTATTGCTGTTATTACTGTTTTATCCGATAAAGAAGTTGCAAAGGGATAAATGCCTCAACAATATCCTAAGGACTCTAACTCCACTGCCTTGGCCTGCACCTGGTGAGTGTAGGTGGCAGGTGATTTAAGGGGGTTCTTGGAACAGCCCTTTGAGTTTGATTTAAGGACACAAACTAGGGCCAAGCAACAAATTGTATATTTATTTCAGCTACAATTGTACTATTCGTTAATTATAAAAAATAAAATAATGAGCATAAAACAATTTCTTTGTTATGTTTCTGTTTGCTATGAAGATTTTGTCTTGCTCTCTGTTATAAAATCAGCACACCTCTTTCAACTACAGCCATGCACTTTGGTCTGTCTGCTTCATCTAAAGGTAAATCTAGATCACTAGTGTGTTTCTGCCTTTAGTGCATATGGTCAAGGAGGACATGCAGAGAACTGGTGTGGCAGAGGAGAATGTTAGGACAGGATGAGATGGAGGCAAAATAATCTGCTGTGGTGGATCAGCTAAAGGAACCAGAAGAAAGAAGATGACGATTACTGATTGGCTGCAGACGCTTTTGTCTCTAGATCACTGAGGGTCTCTCACCCAGAGGACTTTGTTGACATAACAAAAATGTGCATCTATAATGAAGTGAAATAATTACTGACAAAAATAACTGATCACAACAAACAAATGAACCAGTTCTCCACAGGCTGTCGTTTGAGTAACCCTCCGGCTTACAGTGAATCTCTCACAAAGCAGAACAGGAACCACAATCACCGTCACTAGCTAATGTTCAAGATGGTGGAATTTGAGTCACCAGGAGGATGACAAACTCCATGGAAAAGCAGCTGAATGACACCAAAGCAACACAAGTGGCCTAACCAGCTTTCATGTAGGGAAAAATAAAATACCAGGGACACGCTACAGGGGATGAGGCTACATGGTTACCTTTCAAAACAAAACATTTACCCACATTTTAAGAGTAGGCATCCACAAAAAATAAAATAATGTAAAAATGCGTGTAGCTGGGACACTTTTTGTAATTCTTACCTTTCTTGACTTCTGCAATAACCCCATCCACGGCTGCAGCAGCTGCTGCTGCCGCTCTCTTGGCCTCTCTGCTTTCCTGGTTGGCCCTGTCCTTCTGCTTCTTCTTACTCGTACTGGAGGGCAAGTCTGAGCCGTTTTCTCTGCTACTGCCTCCTCTCTGCTGAGCTCCACCACGGTGGCCCCCCGCCTCACTCCCGGCCACACCACTACTGCCGCTGCTGGCCATCTTCAGGCACTTGGCACTGACAGGCCGCCCGTCGCCAGAGTCACTACCACTGCTGGGGTCTGGATCTGAGGTGTGCCTCTTCCTGCCTGGCCCGGCTATCTTGGCGATGATGCTGGTCTGAACTCTCCCAGAACAGAATCAGGAAGACTAGTGAGGGATGGGGACCTAAAGCATAGACAATTCACTGTCAGTTATCATGATGTGCAATTTACAAGGTGTAACAGAATATCAAACAGCTATGGGACTTGAGTAGGACACACACACCAGCAAACGCATGCACACATCCAGAGACAGGGACCTGCTGTAGAGCAGGTGTCAGATAACAGCAATGCTGAAAAAGAACATGACTATTGTGCCTTACAACAAAAAGCATATGGCTGAGCATAACATCGACTGAACCAGTCGGACATTGAGCTTTGCTCCGTTTCCTTAGCATAGCAACCGCAAGTTGCTAGCCCACAGTAAAATGACAAACAAAGGACAACAGATAAATCAGCCATTTTAGTTAGCGTTCAGTACAAACCATTTACTAAATAGCCGACCGCTGTTTATTAATCCGTATTGCTGAGCTTCCCCTTATCAAGCTAGTTAGCTTACTTACTGTAAGTTAGCCAATAACCAGCAGACTATATAGGTTCGTTTATTTTAAGGCACACGTGTTCGTGGCTGTCATGTGCCTGTAAATAATGAAGCATACACATAGGTCTCCACGAGGCTTCAAACTAACCTTATATTCTCAAAGTCATGCTTTGGCAACTCTCTTTAAAAAACCTGCTAACCTTCAGAAGAGTAACATAACACCGTAACCCTGATGTACCTGGTCTACACTGCGAAATGTAACAATTGTTTATGTACATACCGTATCTAATTTCGCTGCTTTGACTTCTCGGAGCAGTAGTAAACAGTGGCATTACTTTCGCATACCGCCAGTAATGTTTTAATGGCTGTAGTTTATCTCCATTACCGTGTGCCCCAGCGGAGCGCCGGGCAGGTCGTCTAATCAAGCGCTGCTACAGAGCTCCGAGCAGCTAAAGTCATTAGCCTCACGCTAGCGGTAGCTCAAACCAAACGGGTTGGTACGGCTATTCAATTTAAACAAATAAGACAAGACATCTCGTGACACCTGACGAACATTAGCAGTTAAAACACTACATTCATATTAACGTAACAACATGACACTTACGGGGATTTATTATGATGCTAATTCCGTTTTAACACACAATAGCGAGCGACTTCTTTTCGTTGCCCGGCTGCTAAAGCTCCCTTCTCGGCCGCAGGCCGCTATGCTCCTGCCCGAACTCGAAACCCCGTAGTCCACGGTGTTTCTAGAATCTTCTTTTCTTTAACCAGGGCCCATTTCTTCACATTTCAATTGCGAAGAAAATCAAACAAAATACAACAGCAGAAATCCTGCTCAATCCATTGGTTTCATCCGGCCTCTGCGGGGCGAGTCCTACTTTGTTTGGAGGAAATTACAGCGCTGACCGGCCAAACCTGAAACGATTGCACGGTCACTTCCTGGCTGACATGCTCACGTGATCTCTCTCGCTTTCTCTCTCGCTCTATAACAATCTGCATTAGATTAAATTTCTCGATTTTTGATTATTATATACCACATTTATGATATTGTTCCGATGTCTAAAAAATGTTCGAGACACTGAAAACCTTCCGAGTCATCTAAGGAGCATCCGAGAGCCTCTGTAATCAACATTTAATGGCGCTCACGACATCCTTTTGTGCACCAATATTCTCACAGAAGTTAAGGACAGAGGTCTAGATTTAGTAAGCCTTGTCCCAAATAGGTCTCCATTATCTTGTTAGACTACAGTACGTAGTAGTTTGTCTGTCTTTTCCTGAAAAATGTATGTAACTTTGGTTTTGCAGCAACTACATTTAAAGCGCACCAAGAAACAAACCCATAACTTCCAAACCTCATTACAATTTTGGCTCATTTACAAAAACTTCAAATCCAGGCAACTACAAATGGCATAAGGTAGGTATTTCAGATCAACCTCAAGTCTTTTGCTTTTGAGATCTGCCAACACTTAGTGGCAAACCTGGTAAACGGACAGCTGTAAAACTTGCAGTGCAGCAGATTCTGTCAAAAGGGCACATCAAGGACACAGACACAAAAATAGAAATGGGACATCTTGCACCACTGCAAACCCCATGCACATTGGAGCCACAAGACAGCACGGTTAGAAAACGTGGAAAGTTCAAATCATTCTGCTTTGTGATAAATGTAATGAAAAAACAAACAAACATCTACACAGATTTTTAAAAAGTTATTCATTCATCAAACTGTACACTTTAAAACTTTACAAAGGTTACTTTTGGTATTTTCATTTTGTTAAGCAGTTATCAATCATTTGGCTGCAGCTTCTAGGTGTACCAAAATCATCTGTTACACCTAGAAAAAAACAAAAAAAAAACAAATTGGCATGCAAATAGTAAAAGAATGTATGATACTGGCAATGTAAGGCACAATTAAACAGCGTACTACACATCGCTGATTACTATGTCACTTCAATAAACAATAACTCCAAGCTCCATCACAGTATGTGTGATAAACATTCACAATCTTGGCATTTGGTTGCAATTCTTAACATTCAGTATACAGCCACCCTCCTACTCCAGGCAGCAGAGACAAACAGTTCATTATTTTTCCACATATAAATGTTTATGATTTGTTTCCCTGCTATTTTGCTTGAAGACAAACATGGTAACTGGATTCCTGACTCACACTTCATCTGTGCTTCATTGGACAATTTTATATAGATATATATATAATAAAGGTTCTTATTACAACTACACGGCTCTGTTTGCTCCTTCCTCTGAGGATTTTATTCAAATTTAAAAAGCAAAATAACAAAATAATACTTAAGAGAAAAATGTGACAGCTGATTGCAACTTCATCCACATTCAATAACAGAAGACAATAGTTAATGGTTAAGGCCTGGACCATCTAACTACAGCTACACCATCACATGGTAAATAAAGGGAAAACATTATAATTTAAAATGATTTAAAATATATAACTTACATTTTTTTAATAATTGAAATCACACATTTTAACATATACATGTGATCTTATTTGCAGCAATAAATGCAAATATATTGTGCTCGAATTTGAATCAGAAATAAAACATGACATCAGACAACCTTTATTTATGTCAATATGATAGCAACGATTGCAAACACTGACAAAACAGGAACATTTGGAGACAAAAATGCACATTCACTTCTGGAGTGACTTTATTTTTTGTTGCGTTTTGACGTGTAACTGTATCTGAAGGAAGTGGCAGACGGAGAAGATGGCGGACTTCTTTCTTTTTGACTTTGAGTGGTGAGTTATTGACATGTGTTGTAGATCTGGATCTGTTTGTTGATGTCATGGAGGATGCTTTTCATCTTGTCCTCCAAACCGTCTAGCTGACGAGCCTTCCCCTCCAGTTTCTTCTGGTTTTCCTCATAGTTTTTTTCCAACTCTGCAGAATCCAGACATTTCAGGAATGGTTACACAGCGAGACATTAGCTGATCGGGTCTTGGCTTTTAAACACACAAAATATCTAATCTGGAGTATCTGGAAAAATGTTCTCACTCTCAATTTTAGACTGTTTTTAAAACACTGTGAATTAACATTTGGAGTTCCTCAGGGACCAATTGTAGGACCCAAATGTTTTCAGTCATATACATGTTCTTCATTTAGTATTCACATGATAAGGAATGACAGCCAAATAAAGCTAAATATCTATTCTGTTGCCACGAAACCTACTGATGCTCTTAGATGTATTTTAGATTTGTATTTTAATGCTTTGCAACCAAAAAGGCCACAACTCAAGTATTTTACATAGATTTTTAAGCTGAAAGAAAGAGAAATGTTATGAATGAATGTGTCAATCATAAAGGGAATGTTATGATTGACACAGAATTTAGCCTGGAAGGAACAGTGTGACATTTAAAATGTTAATTTTATAAAAATTAATCACACCATATTTAATTTAATTAATAACAATTTTGATTATTATTATTTTTTGCTTCAATGGATGTTCTAAATTCAGTTAATAATTGTGGAGCAAAAGTTGTCAGCTAAATATACTGAAGTTCTCTGCTGATGTGATCTGAGTATGTGAGTATGTTGAGCAGGTATGTTAGTCTTTGAAAAGTCATGTTTATATCAAACATAGTGTATATATTTACACAAGTACTAATGTCTTCTGTTTGGTAAGGTTTATTTGCCTTTTGTCCACGTTATTCTTTTCATAACTGATCATTTTGTTGTAGTAATGTCGTTTAAAGACTTGTATTCTTAGAGTGTTGTCAGTCACCACACATTTTAAAAATGTACACATGTTGCCTACAAGTCAAGATTGACATAATTTAGACAAAATTTGATAAATGTATTGCATCAACTGTTTCTTTGCAACTATCTGCTTTTGTCCTCCAGACACTCACAGACATTAATAAGTACCTGCAAGCCTCTGTAGCTTTTTCTGGGCATCTTTCAGAAGTTCCTTGGCTTCATCTCTGAGTCTCTCTGCCCTTTTCTTGGCATCCTGCACAGCCTTGGCTTTAGTGTCAACCCGCTGCTGTACCTCATTGTATTTATCTGTCAACTGACCATCCAGAATCTGCGCAGAAAGACATCTTCTTTTATAACAGACATGTCTGGTTGTTATGAAGCACACACAAACACAAACACACACCTGCTTGGCTTCATTTGCCTTGTCCCGTGCCATGGTAGCTGTCTCTTCAGCTCGGGCAGCTGCCATGCTGTTGCTGGCACGTTTGGTCTTCAAGGCATTGATCTCACGTCTCAGTGTGTTGAGGCGGGCCACGGCATCATTAAGGTTCATCTCACCATCGGATGTTTCTGACTCAATCTGCGTAGAGTGGGTAAAAGAAGTAAAGTTCTTTCTGAATTGAAATTAACGTTATCTAACTGGGATAACTGTCATTATCCCTTATGTGCAAGTAATTTCTTTAAGCATGTTGATCAGCTTGCATATGTTTTGGTTCCTGAAATTTCACGAATAAAAAAAAAAGCCAAACAAAAAAACTCTTTTAATCTATGGTTATGTATTTTATAACCACTAGGGGGCAGCAGAAACATGCTATAAACAAAACACTGTGATATGTATATTTATCTTTTATAATTAGGGTCATTAAAATCTAGTTTAATTTTTTTATTTTGTTTTTGCCTGCTGAAAAAGGAAGCTGTCCAACAGAAACAACTCTTAACTTCCTAAACTATATTTTTTTTTATGTAAAATGCTTAAAGAAATAACCTGTTGTTCAGTTAAGCTCTACTGTGGCTCACAGCCACTGACCAGAGAGATTCTGCAACAACAAACAAAATAGTAGAAATATGACCTTTACGGAAGAAAACCTTTTAAACTTTTCTTTGGGACAAAGTCTGCAAAATTTTCAAACTTTCATTTTTGTTTTTATTTGGGCACTAAACATGAGGTTTTTGTGTTCTACTGACCACTAGAATGAAAGTGCTTTAAGATAACTGTACATATAAGTGCACAAAGGCATTTGAAGTTTTCATCATCACCATATTTGTGCTTTGAAATGTGACTAGTGAGGAGCAGAAATGACTGTGAAATCAAGGCCACGGCTCTGCTCTTACATTAGAGACTTGTCACACAGTGGGCTCATCCCAAAGCGACGCTGTTTTATCATCTTTTTTGTCAGTAATGTTGAGCATCATTAATCAAATTAACATCATGTTGGATTCAGTAAGAATAACATTTAGCAAATGAGACCAGTATACCAGCGTGTGCATTATATCCATACAGATTATGTATGCAGCTAGCTAAAGAAGCTTGCTAATTAGCTGATAATTTAGCACTCAACCCCTTTCATCCATATACAGCAAATTTGGGCTCTAAAAAACTAACATGATGTTGGTCAAAATACTAACACTGAAACTTTAAAACTAGGAATCCAAAACCAATGAGTGATGTCACAGCGACTACATCCATCTTTTGTATACAGGCAATGCCCACAATATACATAAGTGTTATGAATTTTTGCTAACCTCTGTCAGCCGTTTTTTAGTCTCCCCGATGTCAGCTCTGGCTTTTGTTATGGCTTTCTCTGCTGAAGTCTGGGCATTCTTAGCATCCACCAAGGCCTGTTCCACTGTCTCTGCTGTCGTCTTCACCCCCTCAGCATGATGCCTTCACAACAATGAAGCGTTAATGACTGCAAGTAGCACAAATAATTCTATACCGATACATTATAATACAGTTTTAAATCTAACTACCTCGCCCTTTTGGCATCCAGCAGCAGTTGTTCGGCCTTGCGGACATCATCCTGCGTCTGCTGCAGGATGGCATCCACATTTGAAAGGCTGTGGACCCGCTCCTTGATTTCATCAGCGAGATGCTTGATTTGAATGGGTGAAGCAGGAATGGAGAGCTCCAACACACGGTTTGCCACTGCCTCAATACTGTCTGGGTCTGCGCCTTCCTCTGAGAGATATATATCAGGATTATTAGGAGGCTAGATTATCAGGTAACATCAATATTCAACAAGGTTTCAGTGATAAATAAATAAATCTTTTGAAGATTACGTGTGAGAAAGTCCCTGATCTGTTTGATGAGGTCTCTCAGGTCATTATTGGAACGCTCCACTTTGTTCTTGGTAGTGGCGGCTTTATCCAGAGCTGCCTTGGCTTTACCCTTAGCCTCCTCTGCCTGTGTTTTAGCCTCTGCCACCTGGATAAAGACACAAATGTTTATATCTTTGATAGGGAGATTTACAACTGCACTTATTACTGTGGGTGCAATCAAAATGTTTGGTTACTAGAGTAACCTCAATTCTCTGAAAATCAAGCGAAGTGTCTCACTATAGAAATCACCTTCTGCAAGCTCCTCACACTTCTGTCTGTTTCTCAACCTACTGAGCTAACTGGTCAGACACAGAACTGACCCAAGCTCTTAATGTTAATATTTGGGATAGGGATGCAAGCCTTGTGGCAGAGAAGGATGGTTAAAAATTCCTCCACATTGATGTGTCAGAGTGATAAAGTCATTCAACTACAAATAAAGCCTATATTTCCAGATACTGCTAGAAGTAATTCGTTTTTTGCAGGAATCGAGTCCTGTGAAAACCCGTTTCTCTCTCTCTCTCTCTC
>NW_005187548.1:1259368-1282864 GCF_000239375.1 Pundamilia nyererei | reverse complement strand
CACACCTATAGATCTGCATATACTCTCATACCTTAGTAAAGAGTCCCTCCACTTCCTTCATAGCTTTGTTCAGCTCCCTCTCTGCATGTCTGGCTCTCTCCAGGGAACTGTCAGCTACTGCCACAGCACCGTTACAGTTCAGGCCTCCACAATGACGCTTCCCCTCATCATCACGGCAACCGGCACCCCCACAGGGGCTTTCTGCACAGGGGGCATCACCTGGGGCACCACAAACCTGTTGGTATGAATGCAAATGTCATTTCACTGGTATGGATATTGCAAGTATATGTGCAGGACTCAAGTACTCCTCTAATCCACAGTGGATAGAGCCTATGTCACCTACAAAATAAATATGAGTAAATATGAAACTATATGAGTGCAGGCAGCTAAACAAGAACAATAAAGAATAAAACAAACCTTCTCGTTGAGCTTCTTCATGTCCAAGCCCTGTGTTTTGGTGTTGAGCTCTCCCAGAGCACGCTTGTTTGCAGCATTTTTACGGTTGAAGTCGTCTTTCTTTGCAGCAATGAGGCGTTCAGTGCGGCGGCGTGTGTCTGCAGACTGGCTGACTGTACTGGGTTTGGTGGTGGTTGATTCATTAGCCCGCCTCTCTGCATCGCGAGACCTGTTGTAGGAGCTAAGGATGCTGTCATACGCCCCTTTAAGAAACATATTAGATGAGATGCTGATGTTATTTCTGATTGGAGTGAAAAATGGGAGGTAGATGAATTATGCAAAAAATAATATTCAAAAAATAATATTCTTAGATTTTATTAGACAGAAATTTAAATCAACACAGTTTTCTCACCTAAGAAGTTGGAGTTTTTAAGGATATCCAGCTGGTGGTGTAGCTGCTCTGAAGTGAGGTTAAGCTCTTTGGCCTCTCTTTCCAGAGCACTCAGCTCCTTGCTTGCCTCTGAGTTGCTGTCCTGCACGATGGTTAATTCTCCCTCAAGACTGTTTAAGGTGTCAGTGGTCTCACCAATCTGTGCTCTGGTGAGAAAGACAAACATCTGTAACATCTGTATCCACAGACAAATCTCAGTTTCTGAAAGTTGTTTTTTCTTCCCTGGTTTGCTGCATCAGTAAAAAAAAAAACATCTTTACCCCTTCTGTAAATGATGAAGCCTTTGATACCTGACTAAAATCACTGTAGGATTTGTATATATAAAATATGTTTGGCTTGAAAATGTAATATATGTTGATAAGATTTCAAATCAAATCAAAAAAATGTCACGGTCCTGGGTCTTCAACTCTTACTCATTCCTTTGGATTTATGAAATGTTTACATTCAAGTTTTATATTAGTTAATGTTGAGTTTAGCATTCTCTAGCGCACCTGAGTTTGTTATTTCTAGTTCAAGGTTCTTGTTTTGTTACGTTAGTTCCCTTTTGTGTCCAGTCTGTTCCTAGTCTCATCTCTGTTTCTTGTCATCAGCGTCTCCTGTTGTAGTCTGTTTAGTCTCCATGCTTTGTTATCCTTTCTGTCTCCCTGCTCATGACCCCGTGTCTGTCTGCTTTCACTGTCTAATCAATCTAACACATCTGTAGTCCTGTCCCTGTATTTAGCCCTTCCTGTTCCCATAATCTTCTGTGTTTCATCGTTTTGTCTCCCCAGTCAGTCATGTTTGTTTATCCCCAGTCCCTGTGTCACATTTTGCCAGCAATAAAGTTGTGATTTTGAGTTTAACATTCGTCTGCCGAGTCCTGAATTCTGGGTCCATTTCCAGCCAACCACATGCCTGCTTCACATGAGACAAACAAATGAGTAGGATGTATACTTCTCTCAATACACTTCAACTGATCAGGGCAAGTTCAACAGTGTATCTTATCATTATCTTTACTCACTTACTCTAACACTGGGGATCAGGATAAACAGTCAGATGAAGCTGGTTATTAATTTTGCTAAATTAATCCCAACCCAACCAACACCAACCCTTTATGTTCACATAAAGGGTTGGTGTTGCCAGCATCTAACCAAGCGGTGTTTCGCAGCACATCCTTTCTTTCACAGAAAATGATCCCTGCCACGTACTCTGGAGACGTCAAATGGTGATTAAAAATCTATAAAGACCATAACTTACAAAAAAGTGCTGTTGTAAAAAGGGGAAGAGATGATCTTGAAATGGGAAACTGACTCTGGACCCAAATGGGAAAAAGTATAAGGAGGATTTAAACTTGTACGGTGTGCCTTAGACATTCTGCAGCACAGTTTAAAGGCGCACATCATCTTCATTGGTCTAAGGACAAGTTATCAAAAATTCATATAGAACTGGATCCTAAATATGACTGCAGAGGGGCCCCAGCCACACTAATGGACATGCTTTGGTTATCTCTATAGCAACATAGATTGTGGAATAAACTTTTTAGACTTGTTCTAAAATATACACTGTATCGCTGTTCAAGACGTCCCATGATTGCCATCTCTTCTCCTGAGTAAATATGTTAATGATGTTTGATTATGTTGTTTTGCTATTTGATCTGGCAAAAGATATGATAAAAAGTCCTTGATCAAAAGGTTTTTTTATTTCTACTGCTGGTCCTGCATGTGAGAGCAGATGTTCCTAATATGGTCATCTCAGGCACACAACTCTATTTTGTGAGAAGAGAGGCTCCGCCCACCACTTTGCCAAACCTTCTGTTTACAGGTTGTTACCAGTCAGAATAATAATAATGTGAAAGGAGCCAGAAATATTTAACTCAGACACAGGGTGGACTAAGGCACTCTGGACTGTGTGTCATGCAAAGCTATGAAAGTCGAGTCAAAGAATAAAACTATGGAGCTGGAACTGATCATGATAAGGAAAGAAGGGTTTATGCTGAAACTATTAGCTAAGTTAAGCAATAATATAACTGCAGATGAATCTGCTTTACCTAAGATCTTCAATAAGCTCCATTAGGGTAGTGACAGCTGCAGCAGTGGCATTGCGTGCAGTGACAATGTCCTGAGCTTGTGCCAGCTTCTCCTCCAGGTCTTTAAAGGCTTTCTCATAAGGTCCAATAAGCCCAGTGGTTTGAATCTCATGGGCTCGCTCTGCAAGAGCCTTTGTGCGCGCTCCCAAGTCCTGGTAATGACAAGAAAGAGAAACAAAAGATTGGGGTTGACACCTAATCAATCAATGATTCAAGGATTAGATCCATCCTCCCTGCATTAAAGCTGAACCTGCACAATGCGATCCCAGTCCCCAAAACACTGGTGACAGGGCTGGCAGTTGGGGAACTGGCCAGAAAAGCCTCTGGCACACTGGTCACAGCGGACACCCGACACTCCCTGCTGACAAACGCAGTGGCCTGTCACTCGGTTGCACTGAGAGGTCTCAATCCCACGCCAGTCACAGTCACATGCTATAGGGGAGAAAATGAGAGGATAGTTAGTAGAGAACAACTGGAGCTAGTCTAGCAGCACCATATTAGCTTCTGTGAGTCTTCACCTGATGCTGGCTGAACACGGCACAAGAAGCTTTCTCTTGGCAGCCCTTCCAAACAAGCCATACTTAATCAGTCTTTTTCCAGTTCTACTGTCATGAACTTTAACGTTTAAAACACAAAGTCAGACTTCTAGAGTCTAAGACAAAGCTATTAGGTTTTTTGTAGTCTGTCTGAGAATTGTACAGTCTGGCCTTGGGCTGAATTTGTTGGAATGTCCATGCTGGGAAGAATGATAGCTTTCTTCACTGTTTTCTACTTGTGAACAAGTTTCTCTCTGTAGGATGATGAACTTCAAATAGTTTGGAAATGGTGTTATAACCCTTCCCTGGTTGATGGGCATGAAAAAAATTACTTCTCACAGATTAGTGATGATGTCATTCCTCCTTGTGGTAGCACACAGCTGGATGCTGCCGACCACCAAACTCCCAAAACATACATAACTGATACATAAGGATCTTTCAGCTGAATTTGAATTCAGAGAAGGTGTACGTTATTTTATACATAACTGCATATTAGCTTAAAACAATGCAAATGTACTCGTGTACAACATTGCATATAGCCCCACAAAATTTCCACAATAACAAAGCGCTTACTGCCAAAATCCAACCACACACCAAAGACAAGCTTAGTCACAAATCTCTACTATCACATTTTCTTTATAATGTCAATGTTTGTAATATTACTTTATGGTACAAAATTGTTATAAAAAGTTCAAGATTGCTTTCTGTAGGCTACAAATCACACGGATGCAACTGAGTAACCCCTGTCAAGGGTACAGCAGTGCCTAGAGGATGCAACAATACTTAAGAGGGTCTCTAAATCATAACGTTTACATTCTCAGACAGTATTCTGTGCTTGGGTCCTGCTGCTATTTTCCAAGTGTGCATTTGGAAGCGCACAGAGGTCCCAAAACAAAAGCTAGTGTGCCAAATGAAAATAGTGCAGGTGGATAAATAGTCTCCTTTTGTTGAGACCTGACTGACTAACCTGAGTGACTGTTGTCCAGTTATGGAATACATTTATTTTGAAACTCATTGTAACTAACAGCACTGTGTGCATGTGTTTATCATTCTGTAAGAATACTTTCTTGAGTGCAAACAATCTCAAAGCATGAGCAGCAAGAGTTCATCTCTTTAAATCATTTGGTCTCTTTAACACTGTTTTCTCATGTTCTTGTGTCTCACACCTCTGCACTGTGTCCTGGGGTCTCCCCAGAAGTTCTCCTGGCAGTCTGTGCATGTCTTCCCTCCAAAGCCATCACGGCACTGACACTGACCAGAGAACTGCACGACAAAAAGAAATATGTCACACAAGCTCTGTATAGTGAAAGCATTCCCACTAAAAAACACAAAGTATTCCCTACCTCATTACACGCAGAGGTAACAGAGTTGTTAGGATCACAGCTGCATGGTTCACAGCCCCTCCCACTGGCCACGTTCCAGTGGTTGGGGGCGCAGTGGTCGCACGCCAGACCTACGACATTTTGCAGACACTGGCACTGGCCTGTGGCCCGCTGGCACACGCAGTCCTCGCGCTCAATACACTGGCTGCGTTCAGTACCCAGGAAGTTACATGTGCACTCTGAAGGGAAAAAAAAGGCTAATTAAGATTTCTTTCGATTTCTGAAGTATCGCTAACGTGCAACACAGAGCTTTTTCTTTTCACAGTGAAAGTGATTCTCACTCCTGCAGTTTCGTCGGGAAGCATCCCCGAAATAGCCGCTCTTGCAGATGCCACAGTTGGGACCTTCAGTGTTGTAAAGGCACTTGTTACACTCTCCGGTCTGACTGTCACAGGCGTTCACGTCTGACATGTCTATGTTGTTGTTACACTGGCACGGCTGGCAGCGCCCTCCTGGCTGAGAGGGGTTACCGTAATAACCCGGGGCACATTCCTCACATCGGGCACCTAGGTTGGGAAAAAGAAGAAGAAATTGTCATTATTTATGGCCAGAGCAGAGAGGAAGAAGATATGATGGCAAAAATAGTTTTACATTTTACATTTTGTGCCGTGATTTTAGGATGAATGATCCGAGAAGAAGCAGGAAAGTATGAAATTCCAGTGTTAGAATCAGTAGACAATCTTGGTTTAAACAGTTATACGGCCCCTCATCATGAACAGATTCTCAAGTCCTTTCTACTAAAAGAAACCTGTTAGTCTAACGCTTGGCTCAACCCATTTTTTAAAGCAAGGAAATGATTACATAAATCCAATATTTTGCTAAAGCAGTCTGTTATGTAGCAGCTCTGTTACTTGCCATCACTCAAAAGTGTTTTGTTAACCAATTTCATTAGTGAAGCATCTTTGTCCCCACATTCTTCTCCAGGACATCATACTACACCTGTGATCACATACATAATGGCTTATAATATTTACGTTCAGTGATTTTAGCATCATGCCTTCATCTGCTATGGTTTTCTGTTCTGTTTCTGTGCCTCTGCTGTGTTCCTGGTCTCATGTCCCAAGTGAAGGTTTGTTCTGTATTCTTGTTTTCCTTGTTTGTCTGTCGTGTGTTGTATGCTTGTCTTGGTTCTCTGTCACTACGTCGTCCCTATATTCCATGTCTAGTTACTTTTGTCTCTGCGCTCCATGTTTCCTCTGTTCCCGAGTCTGTCTCAGTGTCTAGTCCGTGTCTTTATGAATGTCTCATTTGTTCCAGCTGTGTTCCCACCTGTTCCCCCATCCTCTCGTTGTCCTGCTTGTGTATTTAAGCCCTGTGTTCGTCTCTCTATTAGTTTCCCAGTTTCTTAGTGTTTTAGTTTGAGTTCATATTTCGAGTTCCTTGCTTTCGGTTTTGTTTTTTATATTTGTGAAGAATTATTTCAAGCAACAAAGCTGTTGTTTTCAGTTAAATTCCCATCTTTGAGTCCTGCGTTTTGGTCCTCATCCTGAATGAAGAACCTCAAGCTGTTTGCAGGTAAACTAGGTCTGGGTCGTTGATTTCTCTTCCAACACCACAAAGACCCAAAACATACATCACTCCTGGTGTAGACTTGTTGAAAACCACAACAACTGCAGGCTGTTCAGCAAGAAAGGATGCAAAATCCACTATTAACATCACGGGGTACTGATAATTTTGGCCATGGTAGTTGTTTTCTTTCTTTTTTTTTTTTTTATATAAGTTTGTCTGTGTGCAAACTAAGATAGCATAAGCATCTAAAATAAAACTAGGATATTTGGAAATTCCTTTCTCTGTTTTAACAGAACTTGGGGAAATAATGAAAAAATAAAATTTTGATAGGTGGCCTAATAATTCTGTCCTAATCTGTAATATACTGTATTATGTCATCAACTACTGCTGCACACAGCTTTGACAGTGTCTTCATAGATTATTAGCTGTCCCTTAAAAGTTGGACATCAAAGCCGAAGTACTCGGCATACCTGAGCCAAGCAGGAACTGGAGCACAGAAGAAACTTAGAGAAAGAAAGAATGAGAATGTGGGGAGAGGTAAAGTCAAGCTGCACTGGCAGCACAGACACTGAAGTACAGCGAGGATTAGACGACAGCAAAGTTGGATGGAAGACAAGAATGAAGGAGAGAGGAGGTCAAAGGGAAGAAAAAACAGTGTGGAGCAGAAAGTGGGAGCTGTGGATATACAGAAATAATCTGCATTTTTAGGGCCTGCAGTGCTCCATTATGCTTTATCTATGGAGTAAATAAAATACAAATAAATGTGTTTATCTTGATTGTATGGCCATATTGCCACAATTACTAACACTTCTCAACATCATTAATTCACAGAAACAGATGAAACCTGCTCAAAACACAAAACTGACCCAGACTCACGCCCACATTACGCTTCCTTTGCACTTTAAAAGGTTTATTTTTGTAAGAACTGCTCAAAAACACTGAATCTGGGTCAGGCCCTTGTATTAGGAGCATTTTTACAGATGTGGTTCAAATGCTATTTCTACACTTCTAATGCAGTTTAAACTTCTAATTTCAGGCGCACAAAAATCACAGACAGTCACAGAAAAGGATTTGGCATTCTTTGAGCCAGGTCTCACTCAGGAGTGCACTGTGGCACAGCACCACTGATGGGAGGGGTGCTGAAGCCATGCATGGGTAGGAATGGTGGAGCGGAAAGTGAGGGTTGGTGGGAAGGGAGCAGGGTCAACCATCATTACTCACGCTTAAAAATGTTCGCCCCGGAGCGTTTAACAATCCCTGTGCCAGTAATACAGGGGAGGGAGGAAACGATAAAGGTTACCATTCACCAGAAGCCGCTGTCAAAGAATCATCCTTACCTCGTTTCAGTTACAGCCTCTGCCCTGTCTTAACTTGTGTTATCACTGTAGCTTGTAGATTGTAAGCACTGTTTCAGATTAATATCAATCATTGAGGTTATTCAAATCACAGGATATGCTACAAAATCCAAATCAGCTACAAAAACAATGCTGATGAAGCACAAGTGACATAAAATACTAATATTTCATGGTTATCTTTAAGTGACACAACTTACAGCTGAATATACATCAGATAAGTAGTATCACAAAGTATTTAAACTGTGTGCAACTAAAGCTAGCACACACACATCTGGTCTCACCAGTCAGTGTCACGTGCTGAGGATGAGGAACAAACAGAAGTTAAGGTACAGGGACAGTAGGAGAGTGCACTGACTCAGGTTTACCTGTGTATCCTTGGTTGCAGTTGCAGATGATTTGTCTGTGACGGCTGTCCTGATAACAAGACACGGCAAAGTGGCGTCCGCTGTTGGGACCATCTGGGCAGGGGCACGGACGACACTGACCGCCGGATGCTGTGCCCAAAATTGGATTGCCATAGTAACCATTGGCGCACCTACAGAAATGACAAGCTGGGTGACTCGGGTGAACAGGTGTGCTTCTGTTACAGCAGTGTATATTGAATTTAAATGTGGCTAAAGTTTCAAATAGTGAATATGTAGCACATGTACAATAACCTCTGTGAGCTAAAAGCTCCAAATGTTCTCTTTCTTTAGGGGCTTTTCTCTGCAATGCTGATTCTGTTAGCTTAGCACATATTTCCTGGTACAGTCATCACTGGCTGTGTTGATGAGGAGGTGTTGCTAAAATGCACTGCAAATGTAAACAGTCAGTTTCGAACTGACTGGGATGCCCGGCGAGTATTTGAATGCCAGCTACAATAAGGAGTGTTCAAAGTGGTGGGATACATCCTGGACAGGCTGTCAATCTGTCACATGGCGAACGCAGAGACACAGACATCCACCCTCGCATTTACAACTACAGCCAAGGTAAAATCACCAGTTAATCTAGTGTGCTTCCTTAACATGCGTGAGGAGACTAGAGTACCCACACAACACAAGTCCACAAGAAAGGTGGATTGAACCCAGGATTATTGATTGATTGATAATACTTTATTCATCCTGAGGGAAATTGGGTTAAGGCTGCCAGCCTTGATTGCGCCATCTTACCCGTCTGACCAATTGCAGTGAGGCACCGGTGCTAACCACTGTGAAACAACACAGTTTTACTCAAAGCCACTGTTTGCAGTAATGCCTTACAAAGTACGTCATCAAAGTGCTTTTTTGCTCTGATGTGTGAACCGTTAGCTTTCTTTTGTGTCTGAAGCTGTTTGTAGTGTTTCCTTTCATATTCTCTGGCTTCTTGCGTGGCCAGATGCCACTTTACATAATTTCCCCTAGGGATCAATAAAGTATTCTGATTCAGATTCAGACTTAAATTTAATCTGTATATCTTTGGATTATTCATTTAAGATGGAATCAAAGTAAAAGAAAATCAATATTTTGTAAACCTATCCCTAAACGTTTAAGGCATCATTGGTGACAACTCCAGCACTAGCGCAGAGTCATAACTCTAACCCTATATTTTGCAAACATTTTCTTTTTTTGTCTAAACTTTTGAATAAAATCATCGTTGATGATCTCATCCACAAGATTCCAAGCAAACTAGTACTGTATCATCACCTCTCACACTTGTCCCCTCCAGTATTATCTCTGCAGCTGATGCAGGCGCCGGTCCTCTGGTCGCACTGGTCTGCATGCCCGTTACACTGGCAGGGTCGGCAGCTCGGGAAGCCCCAGTAACCCGACTGGCATCTGTCACAGCGCTGACCGAATGCTCCCGGACGGCACTGACACTGACCGGTAAACTTGTCACAAAGTCGGGTCACGGAGCCGTCCAAACTGCAACCGCAGGCTTGACAGAGAACAGACAGAGATTACAAGAGGAAATTAAAAAGGATGAGAGGGTTTTAGAAGGACATGATGGGAAAAGAAGAGGAGGTGGGAGAAAGAGTTGAACGTAGAAATAAGAAAAAGAGGCTTTGGGCATAGTAAAGTTGCACTGACAGGCAGTAGAGGGCGCCAGATGCATTATACACAACTCATTAAAAGAACTGTAAATGTACAAGTACACAATTCAAGCTCACTACTCAACACCTGTAATGTTGCTGGTGTGAGTTGACAACAGGTTCCACTAAAGAGTGCTTCAGTAGTTCTTGACTTGTATGACACTTTAGTTTGTAAAAGAGTCAGGCTATCTCATAATACTTTGCTTTTCCATCCCTACTAATGTTTAACTTCTCATCGCCACTAATGTTTAAACTTACTGAGGAAATGTTTAAACATTAGCAGCTGGGAAAAAAATATGGAATGGACCTGCAGGAAAAATGAGAAAGGCCTGAGCTGGATCTGCACTTCTCACCTGTGCAGCCTGAGGGCCCAAAGCCATACATTCCTGGAGCACACTGGTCACAACGTCGACCAATCACATTGGGTCTGCAGCGACACTGGCCTCCCCGGACATCACACAGAGAGCTGATGGACCCCTGAGGGTCACAATTACAAGCTGGAGGACAGAGAAGCTCCAGCATCAAACCACCGGATCCAAACATGTATTATAAACAACGATCACAATGAGAGAAAAAGAGCAAAGAAGTGGAGCTAAAGTCACCCGTCTGGAGCGCATCTCGAAAATGATAAGATAAATAATGAGTGATTTAAGGCGTTTCTGAGAGTTGCATTTAACTTTAAGGAGGACAATAATGGCAAAAAGCGATTAATAATGGTGTCATAAACAGTGTTAATTTCACTGATGTTGTCTGAGATCATGCAGGCTCCAGGAATATAAACATATAATCATAAAGTCAAACAGATAAGCTTTATTTGTAACTCACGCAGAGCTCCATCATTTATGATAGCGGACATGCTGCTTATCAGCTTGGCACAGGTGTCACTCATCAGTGGGCGCGTCACACTCTTTGCCCCGTCGTGACAGTGATACCGCTCATAGGTCTGCCTCCTGATGTTGGAGGCTGGATCTCCTGCATTGAACATCTCCATGGCGGAGTGCCGTGGCATCAATGCGATCTGGAGAAGAAGGATTTGTTAAAAAGGCAAGAAAACACCTCTTATTTTAGACAGCTGAAATGCGTCTCACAGAGTCCACAAGAAGGACGGCGTTGGCTGCTCCATTGAGGATACTGTTGGCATCCTGATAGCGTCTGAAGTCCAAGCGGAGGGTGTAAGTCACGTCTCTCTCCAGACACAAAGGCTGAAGAGGCACCACAAACCTGAGGAGAACGCAGGCAGCGCACAGTTACCGTACACCAGTACTGACACGCATCTGTGTGCAAATGTGTGAGTCACAGACCTTGCTGCAGCAGGCAGAGAGACAATGAGCCTGTCATCGTCGGGGATGGTGTTTCCACAAGGGCTGCTGGTAGGAATCGGCCCTGGACGGATCACCGTTACCTGCACCTCCTCCCAGTCCTGGGGCATCTGCATAGAAACATTGTGCATGGTAAGCATGTATTTGCGGACTCCTTTCATTTTCTGATGACACATGACACGGTACACGAACAGTCACATATACCTGCGCCTCATAGCGGATGAGCAAATCATATTCCATGGAGTAGGGAATGTCGTCAATACGGAACTCCAGTGTTCCACCTTCAGGTACCCGGGAAAACCCAAGACCTGTCCACATAGCAGGTCGGCCAGGCTGATGCTCCCTGATGTCCACCACACAGCCCTGAGAACATAAACACGGACGACATGCTTGTAGAGATTTCTTCTCACTAAAGAGCCTGACCACCAATGTGTGACGGCCTCACTCACCCGTCCCATTGTGGCGCTCTCAGCCTCATAAAGAAGGTGATCCAGAGCCATAAAGAAATATCCAGACTCCACCTGTGTACACTGGCGCCCTGTTATGTGACTGTGGCAGCGGCACTGACCGCTCTCTATGGAGCAGCTATGAATAACACATACATCTTGTCAAATCACTGCCATAACATAACTGCACCCATACCAGAAGATCTGTGATGCACAGTAGTACTTTGCTATTGTTTGGGATGTGATGGGAAGGTTTAATTACTATTTATGATGCTATTCATTAACTTTGTCCTGATGAGTTGGATGAAAAGTTAAGAGATGACAAGATTTATTACAAGTCATTATGCTGAAACTGCAGATGTGGTTACGCTTTGGCTAAGATGATTGTGTGTACCAAACATATCAAACAGAGCTGCAAAATAAGTATTCAGTGGCCCTAGTTCAGAAAATAAAGCACTATTGATTTTTCCTGTAGTTAAAGTTGACTCACAGAACTTCTAAGCTGGATCAGCATGGATCAGCTTGGATAAAAAGATTACATTTTTCCTTTTGCTTTTATCCCGCTGAGTACACCAGCTAGTATTTTGAGCAGACATCCATCTAACAATGGTTTTAAAAGGTCCTCTAAGCTGTAACAGACTCTAACTGTTGACTCGACTCAGAGCTGCACTCACTGGTTGTCCAGTGCTCCTCCAATGTCACACTCGCAGTCTCTGCAGCCGTTCAGGTCATGGCTCAGTGCCCAGTGTTCTGGCTAGAAACACACGAGGACAGACAGAGGGCAGGTTGACTGATACAGACGAGCAGAGTAACCATGCAAAACACTACCACCATACACACTACTGTGTCCAGCTCTGTAGTCCAATAAAACAAGCTATGGGGCACCACTACTGCCCCGATGGTTTAACTTTACTTTGTCACACTGTCTTCTCGCTCAGAAAAAGCTAAATTGACAGTGTGCTACATGTTTTCGCAGTCAGCAGTTTCACTTTTTACTTTTATGTTTTGCCTGCTAAATGAATACTTTGTGGTTTCTCCATTAGAGTTACATAAAAAGTTGGTTATTGCTTATTGTGTGCTCTGGTTCCAGCCTCACATCCATCCCTCTGCGGTGACACAGAAGGATATGGATGAATGTGCATTCACCCTGATAATTTATAATATATAATAATATATAATTAAAGTTTCAAAGCAGTGACAGGGTGCTTAAAAATAGTTTTCCACTGAACATTAATGCTCCTAAAAGCAGGCTTGTAAAACAACAGGATCCACTTGTGGACCAGGTCCAGACCTGACCATTTAGGGCCTGCTGTAACCCACACCAACCGGACAAGCCACAAATCCCTGGGCTAAATTTAGACGCATGACCCAGGCAGGAGCACACATTCCTGCCTACACTATTCCTGGCTGAGTAGGGGGGTTTTGACAAGAGAACGAATTATAACAGGAAGCTGATCACCTTCTGGCCAGAGAGGGTGTGAGGAAATGTCAAACTTAATTTGATGCTGTTGTAATTAAACTGTATCAACTGTGATGTGAAATACAGCATGTAAAAAGGGGGAGGAGTGGTTTAAAAGAAAGAAGCAAACTAAGGAGGTCTGAGCTGTTGAGGGGGAACACACGGCTGTGAACGCTCTCAGCTGCCAAGTTACCTTTCAGGACCTTTGCTGCAGGTAATTCCCCTGTTCTCTGTCTCACCTCTAATGACTCTAACTATCAAATGAAGGCAAAATGGCAGCAAGATGTTACTATGTTACAACTATATCAAAGCATTGCTTACCACTTCACCACTCTGGCACATCAGCATGACATGACCTCATCCGGCAGGTTTATGCCCCATTTCGATGGTATAAATGATTTTTTGTTACATATATATATTAAGTGTTTTGTTTTATTTTAAAAAATAAATTGTTTTTTAAAAATCGCTCTCTAGGAATATGAATCTGTACACCAACCAACTGTTGCTTGAACTTTAGTTTGTTTACACTTTTTAAACAGCTGGGCGTTCTTCAGATGTCTTCCAAACTTTTACTTCTGATCCAAAGTTAACCTAAATTGATTTATTTGGTTACCAGCTTGACCACTAGGACATTAAATCTGTAATCAATGGAAATTTGCTCAGTGGGTGAATATGAATTTCTGGCTATCACTTTTCAGCCAGATCTAGACATAAAGCCCAAGAATGACTGACCGGCTTTAGTCTGGAAAACACCTTTGTGGCGGGGCGTGGCCTGCGGTGTCGTGCAGGGAAGGCGGATCTTAAATATGGCACTGTGGTGGTTGTTGTTGGTGATGTGTGCGGCTGGTAGTGGGAGAGCTGCGGCCGTGTGTTTAACAACAACTGTGAAATAAAGCATGCTGAAGAGCATTGACATGTCACCGGGTCTGCCGTGGTTAATCACAACCTTCTATGGGTTACTGCTGTTTGTGGGGAAAGAGACAAAGAGGGAGTACATAAAATGAAAAATGAAGACATTTAAGATAAGTCTAAAACATTAAGTGCGTTTGTGACATCGTACCAGACACTGGTCACAGCTGCGTCCAGTGACAAGACGCTTGCAGAAGCAGTCTCCGCTGACTGGGTCACACTGGGAGCTACCTGACACTGTTCCTCTGGGGTCACACTGACAAGCTGGATGTAGGTGGGGGCATAGGGTGGAGATAGTAGTGAGTAGTAGACAGAGACTATTCAGAACTTGTGTGACTGCTAAGAGGGGATATACTCACGTTGGCAGCCATGAGGGTTGTCAGTGCTCAGACCAAAGAAGCCTGTCTTACAGCTGTCACAGCGCGGCCCCTCCACATTAGTCTTGCACCGGCACTGACCTGCCACCATGCCGAGAGACGGGTCCGTGTGGCTGTCGCACATCCCCCCATTCTGTGAACCGTCTGGGTCACAGTCACACGCTGCGGGAAAAACGTGCAGCATTACAGTAAATGATGAAAATCTACATTTAGTCTAGTTTGTGTGGTTTCTGCTGTGAATCCAGCGATTTTCATAAAATACTACATGGCCCAGTACAGGTCCATGCAGAGGTTTCTATAACACTGTAAATATATCCTCCAACAAGAAGCATCAGCTCTCACATTGACAGAATAATTACTAAACTATTTAACTTAATTTTAACTTCATCAAACTCGTCTTAACCAGAGGCGGAAACGTGAAGCCTGTAGTGCACATGCATTGATTATAGACTTTTAAAAGAACTTTTGTGTGGATAAATACAGCACTACACACAGAGCACTTTTAACCCCTCGAAACTGCAGCTGAAAGCTGATAGGCTGATCACAGTTATGGTATATCCATATCCAGGCTAGCCACTTGGCCCTGTTTCCATTGTTTGTGTTTAAATAACGCCACAGGTAAAGGTCCAGGCATGCTGCTATGTTAGCTTTATCCAAAAGCTACACAGAACCTTTCAGGCTTGTGTCCTTAGACCTGTTCCTGCCAACGAGGGAAGAGTCAATGTTATGCAAAGAATGCTTTTGTAAAAGAAAAAAAACCAACGAAGAACCATTTCTTCTTCTTCATGCTAAAATCAGCCTCTGTTCTCATTCATAGTCATACCTACACAGTACCACTATGATCATGCTGGCTTTTGGAGGACTGCACACAAGTTTGTGCCTGAATTCCCACAATCTCTCTCCCCGCGTAGCCAAAGAGCTGTGCAAGCAGGCGGTAAATCCTGCACAACACAGCAAATGTGAATATTTCAAAGAAGCATTCCTTTTTTTATCAGACTCACGTATGCAAACTCTTGGGTCTCTTATATCCTTGACAGGGTCTTTGTAGTAGAAGGGTTTGCATATCTCACAGTGGTGTCCCATGGTGTTGTGCTGGCAGTCATCACACACTCCTCCGCTGACATTTCCCGTAGCCAAATACACCGCCATGTCAAAGTGACAGGCTGTCGAGTGGCTGTTACAGTTACACTCTGAAGAAAAAACAGGTTTATTTCATGTTAATGAGTCCTTCCTTAAAGATTATTAGTCCTTTACTTTTATTCCTTCTTTTTAAACTTTTATTGAGGTGTTTAACAGATATACCAGTGTGTGAGCTATTTCACTTTCTATTCTCATAAACCTACAACAGTTACAATGTTAAATGTAACCAGCTCAGTCATCCGTACTCACTCTTGCAGGCATTGGTGTTGCGTCCTTCAGCTGGCCTCCAGGGGTGGTCGTTGTAAAAGTCGTCGCACTGCTCACAGTTCAAACCCTTAGTGTTATGGTTACAGACACACCTGCCATGAACCTTAGCATGAGATAAGAAGTAAGGGAATGGGGGCTTAAAGAAGAACACTGAAATGATGAGAAAAATCAGGCTGTAATGTGCTAATTAAAGGCACTGCTCTGTATTCTGTACTGTAGTCTGTGCACACAGTCAAGCACGCTTACACCCTTTGCCATGGTACTGGGTTGAATGTTTCACCATTAGACCTTTACCAAGCAAATGTTTAATGGCACGTTTGGCGACTGGAATGGGAGTTGAGTAAGACCTAGTCATGTTTCATTTTTCCTACTTTAACTGGCCAAATAAATGCATCCCTTAACTTTGTGGGATATAAGCATTCATTTTATATTTATGTAGCTGTTTAATAAAATCTCTTTCTGGGCATATATTCATGATCGTCTCTACATAATAACAACTTTATAAATTAATTTATCTAATATACTAATACTGTGTGTACTTCTTAGTATTTATATGTCACAAAGTAGTAGTTGTGGGCATTGTCACTGGCTTCGAGACTGCAGGCAAATAATATATATATAGCTTATATTCTATTCAGTTGGATTCAATATTATTTATATAAGATAAGATAAGATAAGATAAGATAAGATAAGATAAGATAACCCTTTATTAGTCCCGACAATAATCAATCAGATGAACCACGATGAGCAAACACTCATCGGGGGTGACAGTGGGAAGGAAAAACTCCCTGTTAAGAGGAAGAAACCTCCGACGTTACCCAACCAAAGTACAAATACATATATTTTTTGCTTAGTTAAAAAACATGTGAGATTCTGTTTGCATTGGATTTTTCTGACGTCACTGTTCTTTCTTGAAAACTTCATCACTCACCATTCCTTCTACATCATCCTCGATGCCATCAATGGGGGCACACTCTGAGGCATGGCCATAACAAAAGCAGTTTCCACGAACGACAAGCTCGTATATTGCATAGTAGTATTTCTCTTTGATTTCATCTCTGGGGTCCAGCAGGTTGTCCCCCAGCGTGTGAAGCTTGGTGAAATTCACTCTCAAGTTGGTGATCTTTAGCTGGTCTGATGGAAAGAAGACACAGATGGAATAAGCAGAAGAGGAACAGGGTGCAGATATTTTAAGCTTACTAATAATTTAATTCAGTTAAATTCAACTTTATCACAAGCACCTCAAGGCACTTTGTACTGAAAGGCATAGCCCCGACAATAGAAAAAAATATATACCAATCAGACGATCCTGGTGACAGTGGGAAGAAAAAAACTAGATGACAGCTAAACTCTTTTAGTTAATGTATGACATTAGTGGGGTAGCGAAAGTAATTTAAAAAAAGGGGTTTATAAAAGATGCACAAAAAAAACTGTCCATCCCCATTAAACACAACTGTCCAAAGGATCACTGCTGCAGCATGAGGACGTCAGCCAGTGGAGCATGACAGAGCTGAATGTGAGGCAAAGCTTTACGCACTAACTGAAGTTAATGATTTGGGATGGAGGAAGGATCAGTTAGCCATCATAGTTCTGAGGTACCTCGACGTTACATTTGTTGCTGCCGCCAGTCCAAACACCTTATATGTACTTCCTTACACTACGGTAAAAATATTTCAGTCATATATGAATTTATTTTTGGCAATATTTTTTTAGCGTCTTAGTTCAAACACCTTTGAGAACTACACCTGTTTGACTTGTTTAATTGTCTGCTATAAAGAGTAGAAACTACAGGTGCTGCTAACTGAATATATCAAGCACAACTTCAGCTTTAAACTGACACCATGTCCAAAAATGACAGACAGTAATGGAATGTGGCGTTGAGAGAGTCCTTCCCTCATCCTGTACCTTAATCTTCTGAAACTATTTGGCACGAGCTAGCGAAGGAAGCTCACTGCTTTCCAGAGGGATTTGTCTGTCTTTTCAGCCTGTCGACATGCTGGAACATTCTCTGTGGTTATAGTCCAGCTGTTTACCAATAGCAGTCGCCGCACAAACTAATGTTTATGTAGCATAGTGCATGTTAGAACACAGGACCTTTCCCTTCACTGCGACAAAGCAGAAACCACCCGGGCAAAAAAACTAATCAAGAATAATATAAAGTTCCTAAATATCACAGACCTATAAATCACTGCAGTAATGCTAAAGACATTTTTGCAGAACGTCAGTACTGCATGAACGCTATGGCAAGTACCCGAAAACCAAGTAAAATTAAGGATTTTGTGTTCTCAACTGAGCTTCCTGTATAATATTCCAGTGAGTGTGTACTGAGTGTGGTCGAAGGATTTAGGTCACATAAGGTGAATATTAAGTGAGTAATATTATTATTGTAAATGTCCATCAGTAACGTGCCCTGCTGGGTTCTTCCTCAAGAGACAAAGATACAATTAAACAGCAACCGAAGAAGAACTAATAATGGATATAACTGGATATAATCAATTGTCTTGCAAGCAGCAGACATTAAATATAAACAGTTCAGCTGTGAGGCAGTTAGAGTACTACATGTGGACCAGCTCCACTAACATATTTAACAACTGAGCCGGACAGCCTCTGCTGATGCACTGGAAATCATGCTAGGGTTTCTGGGAAAAGCTCTCATGTCCTGCCAGTCTAAATATGAGGGTTAGGACGGGGAGGCTGTGTGGGAGAGAAACAGCTGCTTTTCACATCTCACCATGTCTTCCACACAGCAGGGCCATGTTTCACACCCCAGAGAGACGTGTCACAGCCTGAATAACAAGAGCTAATTGTGTCTGCTGGAGTTTGATTTATGATGAGAAATGTGAGTATGACTAGAAGGGGAAAAGGGCAGGGGGTTTGGTTTGATTTTTTTTACACATTTGTCGTGGGTGTCTTCTAGTAATATTTCATTTACATGATCATGTACTTCATTATAAGACTGTAACAGAAGCTTGTTTTTACAGAAGCAACTGCTCATCAAGAACTCTTAGGGCAATAATTACTGAGCTGGGCAAATTAAGATATTCACCAATGTTTTTGAAGGGTGGCCTACCAACAATGTACCAACTTCTGAATATGGATACAGCTATGTCGTTTCGGTAATGACCTACTCAATCTACCAAAAGCAGCACAAAATAGCAGATGTGATGAGGGTGGGTGTAATCTAGGACACTGGTGTGGTTTGCTACTTTTTATCTGAAAAACAATACAGAGTAAGAGTAGCTTTACACACGTTTATCCCTGCAACAATGTCAATTTGATTAAACTTTATTTCTATAGGACCAAATCACAAAAACAGTCGCCTCAAAGTGCTTTATATTGTAAGGTAAAGTCCCTACAATAATACCTAAGCACTTACAGCTTGCTCATAAGAGGTGACAGCGGGAAAGAAAAACTCCCCTTTAACAGGAAGAAACCTCCAGTGGATCCAGTCACCAGGGCAGAGGCTATTCTAGTCTGGGGTGATTGGAGGAGGAAACCACATGGCCATTCAGACTAGAGAAGGAGCAGAAGGGGAATGGACATGTTCTGACAAACTTTAAGACAGTGAGGGAAAAGGTTTGAAGGTTTCTTTGGTTGAAACACAAGACTGGTTGAGAGACTGGCTGCTATTTCACCAAATCAGACATCCATGTGTAACATCTGACCTGAACACACAAAGAGAACACAGAGCATTGCTTCCTGTCAGACCTTGATCCTGTTGTTAATGAAGTTACTGCAAAGGAAGGTCCACAGCAAACTGTGGACGACCTCTCTGTTCTGAGATGTGCTAACTGTCTGAGATCTCTTAAAAATACATATAAATTACATAAAAACAAGTTCACAGGCACTTTTCCATTGCTAATTTTAGCTAGCTACTTTCAACTGCTCCCTTGTCACAAGGGGTAGCTCTGCATGCCTTTCCTGACATAACCGCATAAAAGGTTTTGGAGTTGAACAACAACCTTTCACTTGTTAGACGAACATGTAAATGATGCCTGATATGTTTTAATATTAAACCCCAAAAAAGAAAGATTCAGCCAATATAGACCAGGTGTTTTATCTGTTTAACATTTTTGATGACTGCTGCATGCTGCAGGCTGTTGTGTGGGACCTACTCTGTATAGTCGGGCTATATGGATCCTGAATCTTGATGGCTGGATCCAACACTCTGTAGATGACCTAAGCCGGGAAATAAATATTATGCACATGCGTTACATATGTGTATTATGCCACATTATGTTATATGCATGTATGACAAAATTAACAAATAGAAAATGTTAGTTGTCCTTTTTTAGGACAGTAGGTGCTACTTGAAAGCTCAGAATCTGTTAAAAGAAGTGTTGTTATTTTGGAGACCAAACTGACAAAGGACTTGCTACTTAATTTCCAGCCTTCAAAGGATTAGCAGAACAAAATATAGATACTCTGGATATTGCTCTGTCAAAAAGGAAAAAACTGAAACAAACAAAACAGCCTACCTCCTTTTTAAAGTTTAATAATTACCCCAGAAAAGAACCACACTGACAGATTTTGAGCCAGGCTCTTTCCCCCTGGTTACAGTCCAAGACAAGGTAAGAGAGTGAGAGCAAAACGGCAGGAAGACTCTCAGCGAGAAAGTAAATTTCTACACCCAAAGCTACTTTGAGCTGCTCCCTTATTCGCAAGGGCTCAGCAAAGCAGCATTTAATTTGTACACCAAATGCCCTGCATGTTGCAAACCTTAAAAAAGATTTGTGTTTCCTTCCAGGGTTAAACTGGGAATTTTTCACTTGCTAGGAAATTTTATAAACTGATAAACTACCAGGCTGTAAGTGTGTCCTACGTGTGGACTACAAAAAGTACCTAAATGACAAAGATTTAAACAATGCTGTAAGATCAAGGTCATTTTCACATTTGTCTCAAATTGGATTAGTGCGTCAAAACAGTCGCTCACCTCTCCCTCTGTCGATGGCTCAATATCAGAGTAGCGTGACTCACATATGATGTCATTTATGTTACGCAGAGGACCCTGTGAGACTCCAGGAAAGACAGTGGCACAGTCATGGGCAAAGTAGCGGTAGATCTGCCAGGTACGACCAAAATCTGCTGAACGCTCAATCAGCATGGCTGCTGGCCGGAAAGTCTGTAAAAGAACAACGGCTTTTTGTTTCATATATGATTTTGACTGCATCTGAAAATATGAAGGTCAAAATAATGATCTGTGATATTTTTCTAACCTTGAACGTCATAATCAAGTGAGTAAAATGAAACTCTGCTTCCAGATCCAGCTGGATAAAGACATCCGACTTTCCTGTGGGAACAAAGACAAGGAATGGCAGAGATGTTAATAAGGCTCACTCATTCTGTATCTGCTAATGTCCGTCAGTTGGTTTGCATGAAGAATTTATAAACTGCTTACATTCAAATGATCATTTCCCACAGATGGATGTCACAGAATAAAGGTTAATGGCATTATGTGAAGTGGTAACCACACACTTGGCTGGTGGAATGGATCCTTGACAGGAAAAACATTCACTGTTGGCAGGAGAAATGCGGAGTGCCTGCCGGAAATGCCCACATACTTCCTGAGCTGTAGAGCTCTCTCTCTGAAGGGCCACTCTACTTTCACTCTTGTTCTCCTTGTTTTGTGTTAATTCTGCAGTAACAAAGCCAAAAGGATCTTTCCATAGTACTAATAAAATCTTTTGGGCACTAGACTCTACCCGTGTTGCTGTATCATCTGCGTGTAGATGCTGCTGTGTGGCAGTGGAAGTGGCAGAGTAAGAACATCCAGAGTTTCAGTGAAAGTGTTCTGAAACTCATGCACCTTCTTCCATGATGCTCTCTGCACACAGCTCATTTTTGTAAGAGCCCAGTCCTTATTCCACTCCCTATGGTTCCTGTCAGGCCTCCTGTCGCTTGCACGTCTTTCTTGATTCTTTTTTTCCTACACCAATGTGTTATTAGACAATAAGGTCAGACTCTCTTAGACTAGAATGACAAGCACACTCTACTATGAAGCTGATGAGGCACAGAAAAGAGAGAAGAAAACGAGGAGAAAGTAGATTCTGACCTTTATTATAGATCAGTTTTTGCTTTATGTAACTGAATCGAAACACACATAATGAGTTTGCACACAACACACCTGCTCCACTGAGCACCTGACACTCATAATTCTGTTGAAGGCTTATTTTTTGCCTGATCCTTGTACACTGCTCAAAAAAAATAAATGAACACTTTAAAAACACATGAAATTTCACTGCAGCTACTCAGATGCTACTCAGTTTGTATAGCCTCATGTGCTTGTATGCATGCCTGACAATGTTGGCCCATGCTCATATAATGAGACAGATGATGACAGATGGTGTCCTGGAGGATCTCCTCCCAGATTTAGACCAGAAGACCACTGAGCTCCTGAACAGACTGAGGTGAAACTGGGCAGCATCTAATGGATCAAAACATAATCTGTGAAAGTGGTGCCAGTGCCGATTCTGGTATTCTATAGCAAATGCCAGCTCTCCTAGAGTAACTCCCTCTTCTCGAGTCTCCTCCATGGCTTTGAGATGTGCTGGGAGAAACAGCAAACCTTCTGGCAAATGTACATACTGATGTGCTATCCTGGAGGAGTCGACCAATAGGGACCCTTACCTCTGAAACCATTCCTGTTTTGGAGGTTGTCCCATTGTTGCCCCTCTAGTTTACCTGTTATTAAATTCAGTAACACCAAAGCAGCAGAAAATGATTAACAATGCCCTCTGCTACTTGATCAATATTCAAGAAATTTAACAGAGTTGTAGCTCCTTTAAATTTTAATAATCCTACACTTTTTTGTGTGTTTCCTATATTTCCCCATGTCTGCATCAAGCTTGTTTTTTGTTCCTGTCAGTTAATTTCCTGTTTTATTTTGAAGGTCAGTCCCTTGTGTGGCTTTCTGTGTTTTAAATTCCCTCCTTGTGTTTTATCCTCATCCTCATTGTTGTCCTGTCCTTTTATTGGACTCCTTCTGTTTTCATCAGGATTCTTAATCACTGCCTTTGGTTATTTCCTGTTGCTTGGTTTGGTTGTTTGGTTTTTGCTTTTTCCTGCATGTCCTTGTAATTTTTGCATGCAATCCCAGGAAATGGGCTTTCTATTTAATATGTAAAGACAATCAACGCACTGTGTCCTTATCAAAGCGGCCTTCTGTGAGCGCTGCCACATTCACCAAACAAATGCCACAAAGATGCCATGGAAAAAGCTGCAGCTACCAGGAGTAAAAATAGTCACTGTACTTCCTGCCCCTCTTTTTCTTCTTCTGTTTCTCCCCGATCTATTCTGGGTCTAGAGCTTCACAGTGCTGTCATCAACACCACTCTGTTACTGTGGAATGACTCACAAACAACTAAAACGAGCACTGTGTCAAATTGGCCAGTCATGCACAGATCCTTACGACCACTTATAGTGATGAAGAATTTAACTCACCTGGAAAAAAACAGTTATAGTTTGTTCCTCTTCCTGTTTTTATTGCTGTGCACCACCCTGTCTTAAATATTCCACTTATTCTCACTCTTATTTTGACATCAGAGTCTTAACTTTTCATCTTCTCCTTTTCCCTCACTCTGTTCAAATGCCACAGCATGCAGAGCTCACTCTGTTATTAAGGACATTTGTAGCTGTTCAGAGGATGCTGGCCACAGTGTGTGCACTTGCCATAATCAGTGTGTGAATGTGTGTGTGAATGGGTGAATGACTGAATGTAGTGTAAAGCGCTATACAAATGCAGGCCATTTAGCATCTGGCTTGATTGTGGTTTGGGTTATGTGGCCCAGGATCATAGAAAACAGGTCTGCCCCAGATCTGGTATTAAACTGGCACTTCTG
>NW_005187548.1:1247296-1259196 GCF_000239375.1 Pundamilia nyererei | reverse complement strand
CATTTAGCATCTGGCTTGATTGTGGTTTGGGTTATGTGGCCCAGGATCATAGAAAACAGGTCTGCCCCAGATCTGGTATTAAACTGGCACTTCTGACTGACTGGTGTCATGGCAGGGTGTATGTCAACCAGATGTGGGCCAGGTCTGGCAATGATGGCACTATTTATGTTCCTATTTTCCTATTTTAGTTAGAAGACCCAAATGCCATGTTGTAATACTATACTCCTTGTGCTGGCCCATCTCAGGCAAGCGAGATCTGGGCCACCAAAGGGCCGTCATTCTTTGCGGTATGTGGGACATGTGTAAGCACATTGTGTGGGCCAGATCAGGGCCATACCAATTTTGCTATGTGGGAATATGATGAGTCTACTGCTCTTATGTCCAGCAGTCTTTAAGCTACATGCTAACATGAATGCTAACATGATCTGGCACATGCTGATAATATTCGCAAAACACACTAAACACAGAGTACATCTGAGGTTGACAGGAAAGTGTGAAAACTATGCAAAATTTCACGCTAATCTAAGAGACATTTAACAATAACAAAAACCCACTGTAGGTCTCATCAATCATAAAATCACTCCTCATGTCTTCATATTTTGCTTCCAAAGAGCTAGACTCTCTTACAGTTTTAAAGTTGTTTTTAGCAATAGTTCTCCAGGCTTTCTGAAAGTTTTTGAACATTGTTTTTGGACAACAGCTGCTTTTTTTCAGTTATTTTCATTTACAGGTAAAATGGTTTTTTGCACCAACAAGATGATTCCCAAAGAGATTTTATTCAAAAACTTGGCTTGGAAATCAGTAGATGACCATAAAGTCTCCTCACCATTCTCAGACTGCCACCAGGACTTCTTGCGGTGAGGCTTAAAGGTAGTGATTACATTCTCTATCCGGTGACTGATGGTGTTGTACAGTGGATTATAAGGCCGTCGCGAGTCACAGTCAAAACACTTCTTTTCATCCTGCGGCAGGACAGCAAAATAGGAAGTGTGACAGAGTCACAGACAGAATGTAGTGAAGAAACACATTTAACTCCTTCAATTCTTACTTGAGATTAAAGCAGAGTTCAACAAAAACACTTACCTGCAAATGACTGACAATGCAGTAAGGCTCTTTCCATCTCATTCCACACGTGGATGAGGCTTTAAGGTTCTTCTCTCGTCCAACCAGTAAATCCCCAGTTGCTGGGTAACAGCTGCCATGGGCACAGCCATGGCTTTGACTGGGGTCCTGACCAACAGCAACAGTCAGGACTGAAGGAAAGAACACAGGAAATTCATTAAAGTGAACAGGAAACAATGGTTGCATCACTGTCCAGCAGTGCACCCACTCACGAGCTTGAGTTGGCAAGTAAAGCAGACCTAATCAGTACCCTCCATTCTGACCTGATTATTTAGACAACATCACAAGCTCTTATCACTTCCCAAGGAAAAGACTCTAGGATGGGTAGTGAAACTAAACATGTGCAGCTTTGAGTCAATGGAATACTGTTGCATTAGTTTCATCAACATCCATTGTGAGTCCCTGCAAAATATCAAAGAGAAACTTTTGAAATGGTGGCAGATATAGTTAGCAATGGCCTTTAACATCAGGAAATTCTCACATCACTCCCTGTAAGGAAATAATATGAGCTAATGGTCAAAAATAACTATGTGCAAATTAGTTTGCTTCTACAGATCATCAATGATATTATATATGAAACTGAAAACACAGATTTCAGTGACCTCTGTGTCCATATCTGTACAACAGCATGAGCAGTGTGACATCTGTGCTATTGTTCTTTGTGCATTTTGACAGTGTAGCACTTTTGTTAATAAAGATATGCTGTACTGGCCACATACAAAGAATAATGCTCAGCTATACAAAAAACAAAACAAAAATCTGATTTGATCAATAAGTCATAGCTGAATTCAAACAGTAGCAAGAAATATTTCAGTGTTGGGACAACATTATGTCAAAGCAGCTCTGAAGGTTAACAGGCTCTGATGTGTTCCAAAGAAATGACCCGAGCACAGGCGCTGGCTAAAAGCCAATGGGAAGAAGCCAATGCAGGTTTCCTTTTTATTGATGGTGATTATAATAGGGATGTGATTATTTACTCTAAGCCAGACTCGTAAGCTACGTAAAAAAGCAGAAACACCTGTTTTTTATAGATTTGGTGAGCACCACAAAGTACCGAGACAGGGCGTCTAGGTGATACAAAACTAGAGCCTCGCTGTGACTGAACAGCAGTGCTATGTGTGGGAGTTAAAATAAACCTCATAAACTTTCATGACAACCAGCAGCAGCCATCACACATTCCACCGGACATCTTGACGTGAGTTCCTCCTCCTGGGACCTCTGATCGTTTGTGTATGTACTGCTATGAGGAAACTGGTATGAGACGAGATCTTCGGGTGCTTGTTGTCAGTCTATGGGCTGTCCAATAACAGGTGTTTCTAATCCTCCCTCCCTCTCTATGAATGCACTTTAAATGGCCCTAAAAGATAAAATGCTAACACTTAACAACTTACTATGAACTTTTTTTGTAGCAGAATAAACTACATGCATTTATTGAGATCTTGGTGAGCCAGTGGGATTCTGAAAGCCTTTGGGCAAGGCTCCAAAACTTAACTGACAGCACACTTATTTTGAACCTTTTATGTGCCTCAGTTTCAGCTCATTTTCTCAAGAGGGAGTAATGTTCGTCTAAATGACTACTGTGAGCCTGCCATGACATCAACCTTCTGCATAATTGGGCGTTTCTGTGAAACACTGATATTTTTAATGCTTACACACATAAGGAAAGACTAGGTGCAATACCTGCTATACCTTTATACTCTCAGATGAGGCAGTTGAAATATGGACAATGCAGGTGACTGTCTAATGTCCAAAGGCAATTTATGCCATAACCTCAGGGCAACAATGGGGAACGCTCTGTCCCCTAAGAGCTTCTGCTTAGATTTTTGTATATGTCCTCGGGCCATGGACCGGTACCGGTCCGTGAGTCGTTTGGTACCGGGCCGCGAGAGTTGAGGCTTGGGTATGAAATGTATGGTTTTCAGGGTTTTTATCGGTTTTTAGCGTTATTTTGTTATCGTTTTTATCGTTAACTCGGTTTTCCTGGGTCTTGTCACATGTGTTATGAATAAATCTTCTTTTTTTCGGTACCGGTACTAGTTTTATTTTGTTGTATTTATCCGCGACACCTTAAAGGCCGGTCCGTGAAAATATTGTCGGGCATAAACCGGTCCGTGGCGCAAAAAAAGTTGGGGACCGCTGGGTCAGATGACCTGAGAGCTCGGACAGGAGCCTGATGGCAACAGCGCAGAGGATTTCACATGGACACTGACATATGACACACCCAATCCTGACATACACTACGGAGGAAACCTGTGTTTGACTGGCATTTGACAAAGTTTCACATTTGTTGAAGCTAAGTGAGCAACAAGCAGATGAGGTCACAGTCTCACACACAGCTGTGCATCTACACCAACACTTCTTCTATCTTCTTCTGCATGAAGATACACTCATTAATGTATTTAAACTCATGGCTCAAATGACAGTTTAAAGGCACTTTAACCTTGTATAGCCCCCCTTTCTAAGTGAACAACTGTGTGCTTGTTGATTACACAAAAGACACCTGTTAGAGGATTTGTTGAGCAGTTATTATTATCAAAGAAATCTGACATTGAGAGGAAACTGAGCGAGTCAGATGGATGGTTTGATGGGTGAAAGAAAAAAGAGAGACAGCCTTTGTGCAGACAATGAGAGGATATACACAGATGCTACTTGATACCTATTTGGGAAACTACTGACACACTCTCAAAGGTGTTCATGTGTACATGTATCAGAGGTGGAGAGGAGAGGGTGGAGGAGTAAAACAGACATCTAATGTGTCGTGTAATCACTAGGTTTCTGGATGTCTTTTATCTCTCTGTGAAAAATTCACCGGCTTTATGCTGTGCTCCCAGGATGACATCACCACTTGTAAAAACAAGACATGTAGGATAATGAACAGATTGGTCACAAAGACGGTGCTGCACCATAAACCTCCATGCAATTGGAAGACGCCAACTTGTCTCAAAACACTCACTAACTAAGCACTTAGCAGTAATGAAGCTTAAAAAAGTACAATGCAAAGCAGAAGCAGGGACTATTCACCCTCTAAGTTAAAGCTGTAACTTTCATTCTGAAACTAACGCATTACAAAACTTTGAAGAGAGCGGGGATCCTTTTTTAACTTTAGCTTCACAGTTTCACAACTGCTTAGCACATGGTTGGCAACTGTTTGCAAACAACTCAGCATCCTCCATAGAAACTACTGATGACTTCAGAAATCTGCCAACAACCAAAGCAAATGCAAAGGAGGTTGTCTGTGCAGCACCATGTGTTTTACTGCAAACAATTTTTCCTAGCAACAGCAAGCAGCTTTCCACAATCGCCAACTGGCCAGGGAATACATATTTTTTCCAATGAATGAACCTCTGTTGCAACCCCTAAAGGGGGCTGCCAAAAGAAGAAGAAGAGGACAACAGTGATCAGACAGATTTTAAAGGTCCAGTGTATAAAATCTTACCACTAGATGTCACTAAATTGCAGTCTGTATTCCGTTTTCTTACCCCTTACAATTCCAAATACATAATCCAAGGATAATGCAGAAAAAAACAGCAATGGCTGACTTTTCTAGACTGTTTATCCCCCATTTACCGCAGATACTCTTCTTCTGTCTAATGACAGCAGTACTGATCTGAATTGTTGAGGATATCCTGACATTTTCTGTGGGTAAGCACCAATGTCTGTGTCACTGTTAGCTGCTGTTAGCTGGCATTACTGAATGTCTCTTTAAAAGTGGACCTAACATTGTTGGACTTGGACCGTGACCCTATAACCCTCATAGTTTACCAACCAACAAAATGCCATTTGCTCATTCTGGCTTATCGGATGATCTACTTTTGTTTTAAATCAATTTACATTGCATATCTTTGCTTTTACCTTTGAACTTTTGATCACAAACATGCACTAAAAACAAGAGGGAGCAGTATTAGGTTCAAGGAAACTAGCTTTAATCATTTAATCAGTTTTTCAAGAACATAATAAAAACTGCAGCACTGATAATTATGTTGATGACTGATGGAAGTGAGGGGATGTCAAGGCTCATGTCACAAGGACAATCCAGTGCATCAGCTGCTTCCTTCCTTCTTCTCCTCAATTTTTCTGATATACTGTCATTAAAGGAATGCAAAGTGAAACGTGGGGTGACAGCTGAAAGAAAAAAGGGGAGGCTCGGGCACTGCTACTGGTATGTGCAGTGTGTGTGTGTGTGTGTGTCACAAAGGCTGCAAAACAGTGCTGTTCAACCAGGCTTTTGTAACACCCTAGTAAAACCATACTGAATGTAGCTTGTACATCATCTTGCAGCCACATAGCACATTCTTATTTATTTATATTTGTTCTCTAATAATCTTGACATCAGACAGTAAAAACTGCTTTTGCTTTCCATGTCGTGTACTACTGCCAACAGCTGTTAACCTATTCTCAGCTTGAGTTAAAAACATGACATGAAATCATTACATTCATGCCCTTGGATGGTTAAATTTGGCTCTCAGGCGAAAGGTCTTCCACATAAGGAAATTCTCTGACTGTCAGAGGCAGTGATACAGATTAAACTCTGCGGAGCTTTCAGAAATGAATTCACCACCCTCGATACACACACACACCTCCTCCAAGTGAAGTCTGCTTTTATTAAGGGTTCATACACCTTTTTCAGGGTCAAATTCAAGCACTATCAAGGTGAATTTTGTAGCTTTTCCAGCACATTCCCAAAAAACAAGGATGCACGTTTCACTTCACATCACCTCAGTAACAACACGTGAAAATTAAAACAAATCATCCTAGGTTGATTTAAATGCCTTTCTTACCCTTTTGCTAAAACAAAGAAAAACGCACCACACAACAATACTAAAAGGATAAGGTTGCCAGCAAGGCAGCTCAGGTGGAGAAATTTAGCTTTTAGACTTTGCGGCTCATTTTAATTCTCTATCTGATAAGAAAAGTATTCAATCAGATAGTTATTTGTGAATAAATACAGTTACAATTTCAAGCAGTTTTAAGCACCGCATCCAAAATACAAACACTTGAAAGGACAATATTAAAATTCAAGCATTTTCAAGCACCCGTACGAACCCTGTTTATTCCTTTCATCCTTGCCACTGATTGCACTCAAATTCTGACCATTCTGTATAAGCAGACCATATACCACATTAAAGCGGCACTATTTCACAAAACTCTTTAGAAATGTTTCTCAGTTGTCAGCATGAGATGACCTCCTTTGCTCTCAGCATTTACATACTTTACTGTAACTCTTCGCTGCCTAGAGACTGGTGACAGATTACAGAAGATTTCTACCAGTGAAACATTCTCATTGTAAAAACTGGCATGTGGGGAAAAAAGAACAATTAAAAATGTAAAAGTTTGTGGACAGAATCTGCAACCTTCAGTACTTTTTATGACATTGTGTCTGGTTTTATACTACACACCTTCGCCTTACAAACACACAAAGCAAACTGAGAAAGTGAAGGAGAACAGTCTGTTAGAACGATACTTTTCACTCAGTACCAACTATATTAGCTAGCCTAAGATTAATATATTGTTAGTTTTTCAAAGTCAGCATGCATAATCTGTGCAGAGATGAAACTGCACTGCAACAGCTGTGATAAATCTGAATGGTAGTGGGCTAATATGTCAAGTACTGATATCACCTCCAACTAGAAGCCTGCAGCTCACTACAGGAATAAATCAGCTACACTTTGTTTGCATATGGTTTCACATCATCACCATCACAAAGCTGTAAAACGGTTTTCCTTCTTTCAGTTTGCCTCTTTAATTTCCTTAAATTTGTCACTCAGCTGTACCCATCTAATCCACAGACTAATGAAAACCTCTAGCTCTGTGTGTGTGAGTGGGATGTGACATCAGCGTGGTACATTCCAGAAGCACGGTCTGGCAAGACAGTTTGCTGTCACATGAACCAGTGTAAACTCTGCAGGAAACCAAGGCAAACAGTCAAAAATTGGACTGAAGAGAAAGCACGTAAGGACACACGTATTTGCTGGGAGAACACAGACAATACATGCATCCAACATTAATAAAATGATGGAAGGGTCAGATCCAATATTAGCTCACCCGGGGAAGTGAACAGACAGGATTAGCATCATTTAAGAGCTGCATGACTTAAGACAGTGTGGGACTAGAAGGCACCACAGATATGTTTAGCAGTCACCATGGCATAGCTGCTTTAAGGGCCCGGCAAAGAGAAGTCAACTGCTTTTATTTTTAACTCCTCCTAGCTAATTAGTTTACATTCCCCTTCCATGCGTCTCCGTCCTCTCTTTGCTCGGCACTTAGCTGATGGACGGTTAACTCCCACAGCCAAACAACCAGCTGGTCTTCCTCCTCCTCACCTCACAGCTCACCTCCCATCTCTCTCCTCCCTTAATGTCTACTGCACCGGGAGGTCAGAGCGGTGGATTCACCACTCTGACCTCCCGCTCACCTTGTTCATTACTGAAAAAGGCCTCCTTCCTAAAAATAGTTGCTAACCTTGATGTAACCCATCATTTAAGTAAATGATGTCCATAGCAGAGACGGTACTGTGTCTGTATTTCTTACTTTCTTGTTAGAGATTCAAGGCTAAGCGTAGGGCCCACGACAATCTTGACATCTGTCAAAATTCTTGTAAAATCTAATAAATCAGTGGCTGAGACAAAAGTTTTACTGAATAAGAGCAAAATTATTTCTTTATTATCTCAAAATTATTATTACAAAAGCAGACCCTAAGAGCAGGGCCATGGATCTTGGGGAAAATGTCATAATCAACAAGGCTAACATGGAGGGCTCTAGTACGCTTTCTCTGAGACATCTTACAGATGCACACCATAATTCAAAACTGCAGTAACTGGAGTTACCACAGACACACAAGCCATTATTTACACATTTCACTTCATTTACACGTGAAGTCTTAAACCAATTAAAGTTTGTATTTCAAATCATTTCTATAATAAAAACTCCGACGTCTCCTCTGAGTCTTTCCCAACTGTTTATTACTGACCGCCTGCATTGATATCTAAAACACAAGAGTTTCAGTGAGCAAGGCCAGGCGCTGCCCATTACACAGACTGTTACATTAACAAGGCATGGCACTGAGAAGCAGCTGGTTGGAATAGAGGATATGCTCACATTCCTGTCCCGTCCTGGAGATGTCTGAGCTGCTCCGCACCGGAGAGAAAATATGGAACAAGACACTGTGAGTAACAGGTGGGCAGGGGAGTGAGGAGCTAGAACAATGTCTGTTTTTATCTTAGCGGTACGGGAAACATGCTAAGTGCATTTAGTGCCCACCCCGCAAGCCGTCATTCCCACATGTCTGTTGTTACTGAGTACTTACATCCAAAGAAGCATCAATGTGAAACAGAGTGCATGATTTTGATGCATTTTGTTTTTTCATCAGGGAATGAGCAAATGGGAAATTCACATACATTAGTCAGCTACATCAACACAATCAAATGTTAGATTGCATGAATAATTCATATATTCGTGAGTTTATCCAGCATAATCTCCATCTTATGGAGATTAAACTGTGCAAACTGGTGGCCTGTCCAGGGTGCACCCCATCTTTCACCCTGTTGCAGCTGGGATGGATAGAAGGAGTCAAGACCTAACTTTGAGTGGATATATATCTATGCTGTGCAATTACGGTATCTTTAAATGCTGCTGATGTTAAAGTCCCCACTGCAAAACTGGCAAAATAGTAGAGTCCCATCACATGACACCTACAAAGTGTAAGCTTTATGTGATCAGAGGGAGTTATGGAAACACTGCAGGTCAGATTTAGCAGGATTGTGCGAGATGTTTGCTGTAACCTAAAAATGATCTACCAGCCACACTCCCCCTGCCATGTTGTCTAAAGGTCAATAAATCCACCAAATACGAGGCACACGTGGCCACCAGATGCTGGGTGCAGCTTTTCCTTCGGTCATTTAACCAAAGAGACTGCACTCCTGTGGGTCTCTTTAGTGATTACGGTGCTGTGTATTTGCCTTGGTGCTCAGCAGCTGACACAGAGCACCGAGCAGACTCCATACTCGTTTGCTGGACATGCTAATCAGAGTGCCTGATGAAGAAAATCTGGCTCCACTTAGAGGGAAAACTGAAAGCATCACATGGGACTTGAAATTAGCATTTAGTGTGTTCTGTTCTTGTGCTCACATTCCTGTATGTGACTCTAAGTGACTTTAATAACATAATTGCACTGTGTCGGCTTGATAAATGCTGAAATTGCCACATGTGTAAAAGAGAGGAGGGTAACCTTTGTGTGGCTTGAGGCTTAGGTCAGATCCTCTGAGCACAATTTAAAATACACTGGGGAATACTGCTTTAATGAAGTCATTTTGTAATACCAGGTCTGAACTGACAATGACCCCATTAGTCCCTTGAGAGAGGAGCAAAGGTAACCAAGAATTGTTAAGTTTTCTGTATCTCAAACTGGGTCTTTTTGCATTTATATTCACCCTTTTTTCACTGCAGGAGCTCAGGGCAGGTGTGGCACACTTACAGGAAATTCCCCTTATAAGCTCTTCCGGCCTTTCTCTTTCCACTGCAGTGTGGGACCTACTGGATTCACAAGGTGAAACAATGACGTTTACTTGAAGAAAAAAAAACACTCCCAAAAAGAGGACTAACGGGGTCTGACTCAGTACAGGCAGCAGGCTCTTCTATGTACCACAATCTGCAGCAGCCACAAAAGAAGGTTTCTTTTTTTTCCTGCATTGAAGCAACAGCCATTGTAAGTTTTATGAGTAGAAAGAGAGGTGTGGGGAAATACGGAGATAGAAAATGGGTGCAGTATTTGTAACATGGCGGGGCAATCACAATGACCTAAGACCATAAGGCCACACTGTAGGAGCTTGTATGCTTGCCTGAAAGGAGCAAGATATAGATCCACTTGCAAAAATGCAATGTAGTCATTACATCCATGTTTTCATTAGTGTGTAATAGCCTGTAACTATGACTTTTAAAAAAAACAAGCCTCCAAAATCTTTGGGGGCAGTATAATATTCAATGAAGTACATTTTTAATGCATCATTTTGTGGAGTATACATATCTGATTTCAGCAGTAAATCAGGGACTGTTCATTCAGTGACTTGGAACATATGAAACAGCTAGCCCAAGGTTACAAGAAACATTATATATGTACATGGTTACATGTGGGGGTGTGTGTGTATGCGCACGTGCATGTGTGTGTGTGTAATTACAGGCCTCCAAGATGAAAGCACCACACACTGTGACTTCTTCCACTGCAACTCAAGTAAAATTTCAAATATCTCAAGAAAATGCTAAGCACACCAAATCCATCCTTCCCTTCTTCCTTTCTTCTTCTCTTTGTCTCGACTTCATCCCTCTTTTCCTTCTGCCCTTCCTCCCTTCCGTCTCCTTCCTTCAACCCTCCCACACTGCAGCGTCACATTCTAATTGCTGCTTGTCTGCTATCAGGTGTGGTCGCGTCTGAGAGTGCTTTTTTAACAAGCTATGCTACAGAACTCCATTAATCCTGTTATTGGACTTAGCCTGTGGCCCGTAGCAATAAAAGCTCCTGGCATCTGACAAACATAAAGACAGTGCAGCCACAGTTTTTGGAAAGGAAAAGAACATTCATATTTCTGCTTCTTGTGGATATTAGAGCCACATCTTATTGAATAAAAAGTATCCATTCATAACATCATTCATAACATTTGCTGAAAATAATTTGTTAATCTAGCATAAAAACTGCTTTCCTTTCATACTTTTGATTGCACGCTCACATCACAAATCGTCCTTACTTCCTTTGGATGTATATTCTGTTCCAATGGATGATGCTCATACTAAGCATGAACAATTAATCCATGTTAACCAAAGGCTCAGGCTTCATAACTCTTTAACATGTTTATTCCCTTCTTTGATCTTTATGGGATTAGTCTCATCTCAAGGAATCCTTGCTAGCTATGAGCACAGAAGCCCCACCCACCTGCTGCTCTTACAAAGGGAAACCAATCAGAAAACAGCTGGCCTAAAGTGAGAGTGTCCTTAACCTCTAAAACAGGGAGGAGCTAAAACATGATGAGCAGAATAGGCCCACTTTAAACTACACCTTGCTTTCCCTAGTCTCACATGTTTCTGTGAATAATAATAACATTGTGATTTTTTCAAAGTGTGTTATGTCATTAACATTTACAGTGGCTAACTAAAGCTATGTGTCTGCAATCGTGTGTCTTCATACGACAGGTCACAGGTCACGCTTCTTTACAGCTGCGCATTCGTTCTCCTTGAGACTCACAGCAGCTCCACTCAGGTTCATAACTTCACCAGCCACTTCATTGTTTTTAATGAGGCCAGCACCATTTCCTGTTCCTCTCCATCACCTCCCCCATCCTCAAGTCCTCCTTCCTTTAGTTTATCTGCACCTCCCCTTTTCATCCAGAAAAGCTCCTGCCCAGGAAACCCAACTCATGGTCCTTTTATACAAACAGGTTTACTCTCTCCCTCCACCCCTGTGTCTAAAGTCTTTCTCTCCCTCTTCTTTCTCATTGTCCTGATTCTATCCTGATTGTACCCCCCACCCCCCCTTCTATTTAATCAGGCTCTGTCTCCCCCCCTCTCTCTGTTTCTAGTACTGGTGGTTAGCAGGCTTTAGTGCACCATTGTTCTGGCATCTGCACATTTCCGGAGGCTGTCGCTTACAAAGGCTTTGGGAACACACTCTCTCGTTCCCACTGCCTAACCAGCTCTCACCTGCCCACACACACACACACACACACACACACACACACACACACACACACACACACACACACACACACACACACACACACACACACACACACACA
>NW_005187548.1:1239362-1247276 GCF_000239375.1 Pundamilia nyererei | reverse complement strand
CACACACACACACACACACACACACACACACACACACACACACACACACACACACACACATGAGGAGGGTATCAGCAGTTCAAAAAAGCCAAATTCCTACACACATAAACCTGCAAGAAAGGTGTATTACAGAGGATTTACTTTGTGCGATGAGGCAATCCAGATCCCTTTTTTATGTTCAGGTTTGCTTGCTTTCTTTTCTTTCTTATTCCCAGCTCTTTCCTTTCGTTCCTACAGAGTAATGATGAGTTGGTGCCTCCTTCAACTGCACTTTAAATGGTTTCGAATACTAAAGGTAGGCGTCTAAAGGTAACTAGCCTTTTTGCCAGAGGTTATCTGCGCTTCACCAACACATATGGCCGTCTCGCTGCAGCTCCTACTTCTAACTGGAGTCATGAAGAAAAGAAACTAGCATGTGAAAAGAAAAGAAGAGTGAAGGGATGGCTGACTCTTTTGTTCCTGTGATCAGCCTGAGTCCTTTCTCGCTTTTGTCGCGCACACATAATGACACACGCCAATTAACCCCTCCTTTGACCTGTGGGTTTGGAATTGACCCTTGACCTCACAGCTCATCCTCAGAGACATCTGAATGGACACCTCCCAATGTTAGTAATGACAGCGCGGGAGGTTTATCAGGTCAAACACTTCCCACCTCTCTCTACTTATTCCAGCTGCTAACACTGTGATTTTGACCATAAAGATTATTTTGAACTGTGAATGCAAAGTTACACTATTAGAGTCCAAGGATGATATAATGGCGCCATAAATGACACAGAATAGGTCCTATGCCTACTGATATACTTGGTCAGTCTATTTATCTTTAATTCTTATTTATGTTTGGCAGTGGGTTAGCTTCCTCTGTCTGAAAACGATCCTCAGGAGTCATTTGTCAAATCAGAGTTCACCACATTAATCGTTCCTTCTGTCCTTCTGTCCAATTTAGTAAACTTAAGCTGAAGCCTGTGAGCTCCTGAAAAAGTCACCTTTAATCAAACTCCTGAAAGTATATAGCGTTGAAGATTAGACCAGAAGCAAAGACGTATTTTACTTTTAATTGTTGGTAATTGACGTGTTGAAAGCTCTTGTTAATCTGATTCATGAGCTGTGCGCTGGCTGTGACTTGATCGGGTTTAATTGACAGAACGCCATCATTACATTTGGACTTGAGTGCTGTTAATTGCTTAAAGATAAAACACGAGTACATGGCTTCTATCCCCTGCAGGGTTAAGCCCACAGTCCATGGCTGGACTGAACTGAACCTTGCTCCATGTCATTTCCATCTCTCAGTCTTCTCATATCCTGACTCTCCTAAAAACTGTTTTTATTTTGCCAGGAATTTTTGAGGAATCATATTTATAGCCCACTTTATCCCTTTTTCCTTCTTGACTTACTGAATGGGAAAACTGAGAATCAACTCTGACCTACACTTTACCTGCGTGGTTACATTTTCTACTGATACCCTTAAACAACACACACAGGCCTGCTGTGTGCAGAGTAAAAGGTTTATTGCTTGCTGTAATTGTTTCTCCTGTCCATGAACCACAAGCGTGGTTGTTCCATGTTCTTGTGGTGCGGCTGCCAAAAGCAGAACTTGCTCTGCTCATCAGTGGATCTCTTGAATAGAACTCCTACTGTGGCCAACTTCTGTCCGCCACAACAAGATTCTCTCCAGGGAAGCACATGAGTGATGATTCTGAGGACCGACACCACAGCAAGCTGGTAAGTGAGCCATCCGGCAGGAAAAACGCAAGACAAGAAGGACCGGGGCTGGCTGGTTAGTAGTATATGAACGTGATGGGATTATGCGGTGCTTTATTGTCCAGCTGTGTAAAAATGTGTACAAAAGCAGCTCTGGGTAAACCATTACAGGCACCAAAGGGCACGGGTATATTCAATTCAGACAGATTTAGAAAGAAAACAACTGTCCTGCAAAGTTTATTCTGATGTGACTCTGAGACATTAAGGCCAGCAACACTGACAGAACTTCAGTCCTGAAACCTCCCACTAAGCTCTGTCAGCTATCACAAAGAGCTGCAGATTTGATCAGTGAGGCCTGACAGCAGGCGCTCATAGACTTTAACTGCAGCAATAAGCACACTCGCTTCTAGCTGCAAGGAGCAACGCATTCAAATGCATTTACTGACAGTTATCAGGCAGTGAAATAGAGGTGTAGCTCACAACCTCTCGGCTTGGAGTGGAGCCCACATGTACCGTGTAAGTTGTGTTAAACAAATGAAGGATGCAGTGAAAAGAGATTTAAATCAGATATGTCTTTGTATTCAATTCTTAGCTTCATTGCTGCACACGTTCAATACTGGACACACTCACACATTCACCTAGAAGATTACTTAGAAATGATACAGACCACATTATCTACCAATTGATCCCTGGCTGCCCCAGCCTGCATCTTGCCCGTGGATACTTTGGCGAGATACTTAACCCTGAGTAGCTCCCGATACACTCATTGGAGTGTGAATGTGTGCGCATGGGTGAGTGAGCCACATTCTATAAACTTGTGTGTTTACCATTAACATCCAGAAAGTATGTAGGCGCTAGATGTGTGCAGTGGGTGTCTCTATTTGCGGATTCAACTGGGCCATTTTAGGAGGACCGTAAAACACGGTAACACCACCCAGAGAAAGACAGAGACGCAGACAGACGACCCCTGAGGCCCTGAAGGCACCAGGGGCCCTTAAAAAAGAAACACCAGCTATCTTATCTCTGCACAGGGAAATGTAAAAGGCAATCCCTTGAGCCTCACATCCAGACTACTGTTTCTGATAGTGCCTTGGTATAGTTCCTGACTCCAACCATCGAGGCTTAGAGAAATCTTTTTAGAGTGTAAGCCACTTTGAAAGAAATGTTCTTGACTCTTGACTTTTTTTGCTTGCTGTAAATGAGTTTGCAAAGCAGTCTTCTTCCCTGTTTTCCATCATGACAAGTGAAAACTGTGCTGATCACAGCGCATTCTCACTGACAGGGACTCTATGAACCAAGTGCAGGCATCAAGGGAGTATGACCCCGACCATCTCACTTCACTGCTATTATTATGTTGTATTCCCTTCAGGTCTTGCGTGTCTTTGAACTCAGCATTTACAGGATTAACAAAGCTACACATCTTCCACAGACTAATCAAAGCAGGACCAGTGACCTGAAGTCGCTCGATAGCCGCCATATCCGTTCAGTGAATCGCTTCTGAGGGTTTGTTATGGAGCAGAAAACACGGAGTGACTTCAAAGGGTGCGCAGGTTACTTACCGCAGAGGAGCACCGCAACCGAGGCTCGCATCTCTGAGCGCGCATCCACCCGCTGGGCCGCAGCAACCTGCCACACGCAACACACTCATCATTAGACATACACAGTAACAACTAAAGGCGGGTTTTGTGTTACTGGATGCAAAATGAGCGTTGGGAAAAGTTAAAAATGTGGGAAAAATTGAAGCTTTGATATTTTTTTTTCAATTGACGACCAACAATTGAAGTGCAGAGGACAACCAGGACTCCTTCACAGACTTTTTTTCATCCACTCTCTGTTTCTACTATTTAAATCACCGTTTGCCACTCTGTTCTCTGTAAACCGGTTCACTAAAGGAGAAAAAAAGTATAAACTGCTTTCAACTATCCAGCGAGCTAAGTATAACTGATTGTCTCTTATTTCAGAAATGAACTGATCATAAGCATTATCTTAAACCTTCTCACCGTTTGTGTCGCGTTTCCAACGTTTCCTTCTCTGCTGCCCCTCTTCGTCCACTTGTTGCGGAGTTCTCGGACAGAAGCGGAGCTGAGCAGTTCTTCTGCTCCTGCTTCTCTGCCCGGGAAACCCTGGGCCGGACTTTCTGGAGCGGAGTTTCTTAATGCGCACAAATGGGCCGAATCCTTGGGTCGCGAGTTCGATTCCTTCAGTGGGCAGATGAAGCACACCCAGTTGCCTTTCTTTAAATGAGTTTTCGATTAGTTTAGAAAGATAACAACTGGACTTCTTTATGTTTTGTGAAGACGTTTTACCAGTGAAAGAGGAGAGGTGAAACGTCTTCACAAAACATATTATTGTGGAGGTATGTAACAACGACAGGAGAGGTCTCAGTGTCTCACTCCAACAACTTTATTCACTCACCGAACTTCACATATAGTCAGCGCCAATATTATTATTATTATTATTATTATTATTATTATTATTATTATTAACACGTCATCACCCAGAGCCGTCTATTCAGGTGTTTAGTCATGAGTCCATGCAAATCCGTTTACAGTATCTTCCACCCATCTGCTCCCCCCCACTATATTACAATAGGTTAACTTCCAGCAGATTATACGTAATGTATACAGTAACCTTTAAAATGATTCCTATGTGAAATATGACTAGGCCGCAGTGCTTAAGTAAATAAACATACAAGGAAAGTTATGGTGTTGTGCCAAAGAAGTTACCCCTGCCAGAAGTGTTACTGTCCTCAGAGTAGGAGGTTCTACAGGTGAGTCCAGGTGTTGGTACTGGATTCATAGCACAATACTCTCTTTTTGAGTTCACTGTCATGTCTGTTTTATTTTTATGTTATATTTATTTTTTTTAGTTTATTTGGCTGCTTTACCTGCTTTTTTTAAAACAGTTTGTTAACATACCAGGACGGCACAAAAGCTACTTGATTATATACTTCACTTTATCAACATGGTCCTATGTAGGCAATAATGGAGTGTGAAAAAACCACTGCTAAAGCAAAATGAATTCAAAGTAATTCCTGTGTCAAGTTTCCCTCCAGTAACCCGCTGCATGTTTTCCGACGAGCCCCCTTTCTGTCCCCGTGAGCAGGAATGCGCGCTCCCTGCAGGACGGATTGGATTCCCTTTGGTTTAATCCAATGAGGAGCCGTGATCGTTATCACAGATTCTATGCTTGAAAGCACCAGCCCAGCCACGCAGGTGGACCGCACGGCGTGACTAATAGTTATGTTCGGGGATAAGAAATATCATAGAAAGTTTGGTGCAATGAATCAATCTTATATGAACTAAAGCTGTTGACTTCATGTAATCCACAGCATTGCACATGTGGATCATTTCACATGGGAGTAGTACGTAGTTCTAACTGTTTCTGATGTGCGCCAGTGTTTCACTGCTGGCAGATCGTCGTCCAGAACAAAGCCTGCTATAAACCTCTGTCATATTGCACATTCCCTGAGCTGCTGCAGGACAGCCCCTCTTTGTTAGAGACCAGGATCCAATGCCACAACCAAGAGAGAATAGGCCTTTCATACTGAGAACAGATCCCTGACACTTAAATGAAATAAGAGCCAGTATTTGGTGAAAGTTCACCATGTGTTAGCATTGTTTTTGGTTTTTGTTTGTTCGTCTTTTGCATGCTGCACTCTCACACAGAGGTTTTCATATCATTTAGCACACCCATCATCTAATGACTTGGAAGATACCACCCAGCAACATAGTTACAATTAGCCAATAAAATGGTGCTGTGTGTATGGATATATCAGAGGGTGTGTAGTTCAATTAGATCAGCTTCACCATTGACTTTGAGTTGCAGTTTCTGGCAACTTGACAAATGCAACAGTTGTCAACATTCTCTTTGAGCTACATTTTTGCTCTCCTCCAACTCCCAAGAAAAAATCTCTGGCTCTTTTGCCACAAAATGTTCACCAGCTAGTCAAGAGCAAACTGGGATGCTTGATAGGGAAACAGCAGCGTACAGTTTGGTTTTTAGAGCTGGAAAAATGCCGAATCCTCAGCTGAAAACAACATGTGTATGAACAACGAGACAGAACAAAAACAGTCAAGTTGTAAAACAAAACCTTCAGCTAAAAGCTGCTAAAATGCTCCACAGGCCTGGCAAGATGCAGATTCAGGGGGCAGCTTGCTAGTGTCGGCCCATCACCAGCCACTTGTGTCACACTTTGAATTTTATTTTTTTTTACTGTAAATTGAAAATGTTTAAAAATTGGAGCGGTAAATGACTTTCTGTAACTTCAGCCAGGGATTCAATAGGCTGGCAAAGTGACTATCATTATTAACTAACGGCATTAATGATGGGTGAGATCTATTAGGTGTAACTTTGAGTGAGTGTAGAAGCTGTGTTTTTGCAGAGGTGGTAAATTGAGAAGAGATGAAGGCTGTGGGCAAAGAGAGACAAATATGGGATTGAACTTATACACTTAACTGTGTATAAGGTTCCCCTGTGTAGCAAAACACTGAAGCAACATACCTTCTTAAGCAATGTAAATATTGCATACAGTCTCACACAAATATGATGCATTTATATAAAGTGTCAGATTGACTTTGTCTTCATCATATCACCTCACAGTGTATTTTTATATGAATATTTGTACATTATAATTTAAAAAAAAAGCACAAAAAGTACTTTCAAATTTTTTAATAGGAATGTCAGTGTGTACACCCCATACTAATGTGGTCAAACAACACAAACACTCAACATCTTGAAAGCACTTTTGGTATAGGTAACTGATAACATACTCTGATATAGTCTTTCCGCATACAGTAAATCAATTCCATTATTATCCGTTATTATTGGCTATAGAGTGAAATAAATGCTCTTCACAGGTAACCGCCTATTGTAATAGCTTAAATACATGAACACCACCAAGGGCAGGAGTGATATTGAGGACTCAAACAGTACATGGACAGTTGAAGGCATTTCTGTGACATAACACTTGCAGGTAATGTGTAAAACTTGAAATACCAGTGAAAGAATGGAGGAACCTCCAGAGCAGCGTTTTATTTTCATTGGTGACAAATTTTCTGTTTTCCAGTCACAACAGCAGTTCTAACTCTCCTCTACTACAGCAGCTGATGACACGCAGGAGGCATCATCGCACACAGGTGTTGTAGTTCTGCACTCGATGCCGGATCTCGTCCCGCACACTAGTTGCGTTGTCTTTCAGCTTGTCCAACTCCAAGCGCTGCTTCTCCATCCGCCTCTCATTGTTTTTGAACTTTTCCTCAAGTTCTGCAATCACAGGGAGCAAGAGAAAAGTTAAAGTAACAAGCATGCACAAAAGGCTGAAAGGTTGATCTACAGCCACGTCCTACTACGAAGTTCTTAGTTGTTTGTTTAGAGCCAAAAATCTATGCCAAATCTGCAGATGCGATTGTTAAACCATACAGTACACAATAAACATATCAGTAATAGCTCTATCCTAAATTAATATAGGACTTAAAACTAGTTCCAAGGCAGAAACGCTCACTTGATTTTCACTGATTTGAACTGTGAATTCTCTGCTTTGATGTTTTTAATGTTTCTCTGCATTTCTATCCCGCCCACATATAATGATATTGTTTCATTTCTATCACTTACTTTTAGTCATTTAGTGCCTGTTACAGCACATCCACGGATCCTGTGAAAGGAACTGATCTTTATCTCGGAATATTTTATGAATATTAACAGTGTAACTCTACTCATCTCATCCTCATCTGTGACATCATGTGTTATGTTATGAATCATGCTGCAGTGACAGCTGCAAGTTATCCTGGTTTTAGCATAAGGCAGGAGCTGTATTACATGACTGTGCCATCTAGTCAGAGTCTTTTGTACACTATGAACAATGGCACATTATTTAAACGGTGGTAGTTTAACACTGGAGACTTCTTTACAGGCAATTTCTGGTCGAGTCACGCACTACGGTCACAATGTGCTGTATGTAGCTCACCTGAAGGACAAAGTCAACACTGAGAGCAGCCATATGAACTTACCGTCCAGTTCTCTTATCCCACTGGTGGCATTCTTGAGCCATTTCTCTGCATCCTCTTTGAGATCTTTGACCCTCTGGTTGATGTCCTTCAGACCTCCAGACACCCCACCAAGAGACTCGATCTTCATCTGCAGCTCACGATACTGTTTCTCTGTGTTGTTGAGGCTCTGGCAGATGATGCAATCGTTTTATTCAAGATTTTATATATA
>NW_005187548.1:1235067-1239342 GCF_000239375.1 Pundamilia nyererei | reverse complement strand
TATTTATTTATTTATTTATTCAATAAGTTTGGTCCAAACTCCACCAACAGCCTCACCTGCTCCAGTGAAGATGTTAGGTCAGTGGCATTGTCGGCCAGTGCTTTAGCCTCGATTGCCATCTGTCTGTTCTGCTCCGTCTTGTTCTTCAGAGCTTCCACCTCCTTGGAGAGGTTCATTAAACGCATCATGACATCCATCTGCTTGGTGTCTAGGCTCACCAGCTTTCCCTCCACCTGGAAAAAATGAGACATGAAGAAGGAAAGAGTTATGGGAACCACATTGTGCCTTTTTTCCTGTATCCCACCGCTCACCCCAACCAGTCATTTGTTCTACTGGAGCTTTACCGTTAAAAGGGAGTTTTTCCTTCCCACTGTCACCACATGCTTCATCATAAGTCGTCTGATGAGGTTTTCCCTCTATTATTGTATTTTTACCTTACCATATAAAAGCACCTTAATGCAACTGTTTTTGTGATTTTGGGCTATATAAATAAAACTGAAGTGAAATGAACAAAAGTGCTCATTGGGGAGGTAGATTACAGAAAATATGTGAAACCTGTAAATTTACATGTTCCAAGATTCTGTACCTCAGCAGTAGCGTTTCTTGTGCTGTTCAGGTTGTTGTGGGCTTCTTTCAGGGCAGCCTGTGCTTTCTCTATGGCCTTTTCAGATGCTTTTAACGCCTCCTTGGTAATATTGGTCATGTCTTTCACTTCCTCTGCTCGCCTCCTGCACAATAGCACCAAAAAATTAGTCAGAGAGAAAACCTTTTTCCTACAGCTCTGCTTAATAAATGCATGTTCAGTGCATTTAATAAGGCTTAATTATACACAGCCTATTAATGCCATGGTTTGCCTGGTGCCAGCTGAACCCAAGGAAAAAGGATAGATGTGTGGATATCCTATTTGAACTTTAATAACAACAAGAAAGACAATATCCGAAACCAAAATTCATGTTGTAGGGTATGGATGATAATAGTGTAGCCACAGAATGCAGGTGTAACAAACATAGCCTTGGAGCAGGGGTGGCAGGAGCAGGAGAGTTTTAGAGGGCTGTTGTAGAGGGGGGCACCAATAAGCATATAAAGAGATCAAATTAATCAATTTGAAATACTGAGCAGCCTTCAGCTTATTGGTGCAGCCCCCTACAACAGTCTGTTTCTCGTTGTCCAGCGGGAATCTTAACTGCCTTCTGCTGAAGGCAACATTCATCTTTTATATGCAGTCACAGTTTAACTTTCAGCAAGCTGGCTTATGGGAAATGTGGTCCTTAATTTCAAAACAAAACAAAAATGATAACTCACTTGGCCTCTTTAGCTGCGTCAAGAAGCTCCTTGACTTTAGTGGTGTGCAGTGTGGTTTGATTTACAATCCCCTCAATATTGCTGATGTTGGAAAGACTTTCCTTTATCTGCGCGATCATTTTGTCCAGAACGGTCCTGTTCAGTGGCAGTGTGATCGACAAGACCTCCTGAGCCACTTTCTCTATGCTCTCTGGGTCGGCTCCCTCCTCTGGGCAGTACAAGAGAGGACAGGGACAAAAGGAGTGCAAATGCAGGAAGCATCAAGTTACATTTAGACATTGAAGCAATATCATCCACATACCAGTGAGAAAGTTTTTAATTTTCTCAATGAACTCTGTCAGGTTCTTATTGCTTTCTTTAAGCTCCTTGCTCAACTTGTTGGCTTTTTCCAGCGTGTTTATCGTCTGGTTCTTCAGTTTTTGTGTCATAGCAGCTATGTCCTGGAGCTGGACACAAGAAATCAAGAGTCAGATCAAAGAAATATTTCACTCATATGAGGCTAAACTGCGGATACTGTGAGCACCTTTTTGGAGACTTTCTGCAGCTCCTTACTGGCAGTGTTCAGACTGTCTGTAACGTTCCTGGTGTCATTCAGCGCAGCTACAGATGTGCCCACAGTCCCGCTGCATCCCACTCCTCCACATACATGGTTTCCCTGATTGTCATGGCAGCCGGCACCACCACACCGACTGTCTGGGCAACTGCCATTGACGCTGTTATTGCTGTGACCGCCACACACCTTAAAGATGGCACCATGCACTGACTGAGTTAGTGGGATAAGACTTCAACGCTGGACAGCAAGACTTAAATGCAGTTTTGTTATCAATATAAAAATATAAAAACCAAATATTTTAATTTCCCTACTGCAAAATACTGTTAATAAACAAACAAAAATACAGTGCAAGTAGACAGCTTCACTCTATAGTTGTCAGTGGAGACAACAGACGTGTGTCAGCATTCTCAGACTCACTGGAAATATCTTAATTTTCTTAAAAGCCTGCAAATAAATACCTTAATCAGCAAAGAAATGCAGTGACATCATAATGTGTGTGCGCGATCTAATTTGTAAAAATACGATACATGACAAAATGCCATGTATTTTAAATAATGTTTTTAAGGCTCTAAAAAAAAACCCCACTGCTGCTACGTTTGCATATCAGGGACTGTCACAATTAAAACATACTCACCAATCAGTGATGGAAAACCATTTTCAATTTCTACTTAATCCTTTAATCATGAGCTGATTTGGCTTTTCCACTAGATGTCACTGCCAGCATAGAATTCCAACACTGTTTTTTGCAGATGTTTCACAATGTTCATAAACAAACTTGGCATGTTGCATGTTTAAAAACACATCAGTGAGGTTTTTTCCTTTTTTTTTTGAGTAAACTTCTCTTTTTTTAACAGGTAGAACATGTTGATATTATTAAGAAAACTCCACTTTTTATGAATTTACAATATTAGATGCCTAATGCCTAAGTTTTAATCTCATTTTCACTTTGTCAGTTTTTCTACCTCAGAATGACAGAACAAGTTTCTTTTTCTGGCATGGATTCTTTTAATTAGAGAAAACGTATCTGGAGTTCAGAATTGTCACCTTATACAGTCTCCTGAAAGTACTCCTCGCTGAGGCCTTCCCTACTCCAAATTCTGAGGCTTAGATCTACGCTTATTCCACTTGCCATTCTCTTTCAATGAATGTTGTCTAATCTAGTTGAGGTCATGGTTAGGGTACATACATAACCCTAACCCAACATACATTTTTTTATTATAGCACACTGCTTACCTGGTCGCTCAGCTGATTGACCTGTTTATGGAGGTCGTGAGCTTGTTTTTGTAGGTCGCTGAGTGACTTGTTGTGAGCAGCCACATTACGGTTAATGCTGTTTTCAATTTCATCCAGCAGGTCTTCTGTGCGCGCTCTGGTCTTTTTTGACTCTTCCACAGGACTCATAGGACCAAACACTGAAGCGTTGCATTTCATCTCAGCCTGCAGCGATTCCTGATAGTACTGCTTCACTTTCTCAAACTGATCTGTGAGAGACACCAGCAGCTTTTTAAAAGCAACGTATAAAACCTAGTCTGCTACTGGATATGGATTTAGTCTGCTTCCTGTATTTACAGCAGCGAGGCTTCATGTGACATGTTCAAGGTTTTCATTTGTGCCTCTGATGGCAACAAATTACCTGCAAACCCTGAGCCGAACAGTTCAAGCAGCTTCTGTTTGTCAGTCACAGTGGTGTTGAGGTCCCGCAGCTCTTTTTCCATGTTATCCAGCGTGTGTCGGAGTGCCCTGTCTGTTTCTGCTGTCGTATTCAGCTCTTGGCCCATGGCCATCAGACGCCCATCAGTGAGGGCAATCTCAGCCCTGAAACACATACAGGATGTTCTTAAAATATAATAAAGTAGCTGATGAGAAACACCAAACGACATGCTGCTATTTCCTCACCTGAGGTCATCGATGCTCTGGCCAATGAGCTGGTAGACCCTGTCCCTGTCCTGCGTAATGATCAGATCCTTCACCTGCTTCAGCTTCCCTTCCAGTTCTTTGATGCGTGCGTCCCCAGCTCCCGGTGTGATGCCACCCTTCAGGATCTCCTGCACTCTGGACTGGATGTGATCCAGGTCCCTTCTAATCTGGCACAGGGCGTCATCCCAGAGCTGGAAGCACGGGTGACACTGGATGCATTTTGGGAAGATGCCGGTGAAACCACGAGCGCACTGGTTGCACTGCAGTCCCGCGGCTCCTTCCCGGCATTCACACGCACCCGTTAATCTGTCACACTGGGCAATCTCTGTGCCCTCTGGGTTACAGTTGCATTCTAAGTAGAGGAGAGAGAGAAATAAACAGAACCTCTAAATAAAATACTTGTAACCACACCTCATATCACTAAATACTGCATCTACACTCAACAAAAATATAAACGCAACACCTTTGTTACTGCTCCCATTCCCCATGGGATGGACGTAGAG
>NW_005187548.1:1223165-1234113 GCF_000239375.1 Pundamilia nyererei | reverse complement strand
CTTCCTGTTAAAAGGGAGTTTTTCCTTCCCACTGTTGCCAAAGTGCTTGCTCATAGGGGGTCATATGATTGTTGGGTTTTTTTCTCTGTATCTATGAAGCACCTTGAGGCGACTTATGTTGTGATTTGGCGCTATATAAATAAAATTGAATTGAATTGAATTGAATTGAATTTGTGACCACTGTTTGGGAGGGATGGTTATATTGTGTATCTGGAATGAATTTTAGGTCTCTACGTCCATCCCATGGGGAATGGGAGCAAAAACAAAAGTGTTGCGTTTATATTTTTGTTCAGTGTAGGTTATATTAAAGCAAAACTGGGAATAATCATAAAGAAGAGCACTGGAGAAAAGAAAAGAAATAAAATAAAACCAGTCCTAAGATGACATCTTATTATAAAGCACTCTCTACAAAATACTTAGATAAAGAAGCAACTGTCAGGTTAAATTCATCGTGTTGAGCAATAATATTTTAACCATTGAGGTTTTTTGTTTTTTTTTAATACACAGTCCCTATTTTCAGATGCGGAAAATCTCAAAAGTTGTTTCATGGATAAGTGGGAGTTGTTTCTTTCTTGCCACATGATTGTTCGGGTGCAAAAATGCAACGTAAATCCATCAAACAGCGAGAGTTTGAACACTACTTGAGAAAAGAAGAATACGCCGGTGAGCACATCAACATGAAAAGACCCAAATATCCAAGGAAGACAAAAGTCGCGAATGACTGCGGGGTGATGTGAGGAAGAAATGCTTTCCAGGTGGTTTAAGGTGTATCCTTTCAAAGGTTAGCACAATATTATTGATTATTGTCTTGAAATGAAATGACAGTCTGCAATGTAATGGCATCTTTTCTTTTGTTTTCAAACCTGCATTGAGGTGTACTGAGTCACAGCTGGAAACAAACACAACTGTCCAGAAACTTTCAGACATAACTGCAGATGCTGACCAAGCTGTAGATCTAACCAGTACAGGTGAAACACATCCCTAAAATCCAGACGTTGCACAAAGCATCGGCTCTTGAGGATAATAAGTAAGTATGAATTTAGTGTAAAACAAGATTTTTAAAAAACACATTTAAGAACAAACAACCAAACACACCAAAATACTCAGCTCTGGTTACAGAAGCCGAAATGTTTGAAGGACTAATTTAACTGTTTGATTAATATATTTCTTGGTAAAGAGTGGATCACTGATGCTACTGGTGTAACATGTCCCTATGTACTGTGTCTCCTGGGTAAGCTATAGAGTTTATATTTCATGCTGCATTTCAAACTTGTAATCTGTCGTAATGTTTGGTATTTACTCTAACTGTTGTGGCAACCTAGTCTGAAATGTTGAAGTGGTTTCACGCGATCTTTGTGCAAATAAATTATAGCCCATCACGGGTGACTTTGTGAAACTGGCCGCCTATTTTTTGAAGAGGGTGATTTTAAATCTGACTGTCAATTTAGTAATTTAGCAGCAATTTGTTTTGATCCCATTTAATCTGAAAGCAATGTGTGGAACACAAATGTATTATATTCTTCATTGAATGATTGTGAATTATTATTGTTCACACTCATCATGCTCAGAAAAAACCACCTGTGATGTAAGACGTTACATGGCGTTCATAAAAGTCACAGTGTGATTTACCGTGGCACTGCTCCCGTGGATCTCCCCAGTGGAACAGCTCACACTCGGTGCATTGTTTACCTCCAAAGCCTGAATGACAGTGACACTGGCCTGTGAACTGAAGAGCACACAAACTGGTCCAATACAGGTACACAACAAGCATATCACAAAGCACATCTGAGGCCCTCTTTAGACAGAAGCTTGCAATCTTCCTCACCATGTTGCAGTGAGTTCCCAGAGCGTGCTGCGAGTTGCAATTACACGGCTCACAGCCCTGATCCTGACCGAAGTTCCAGTAGTTAGGTGCACACTGGTCACAGTTATGGCCTACCACATGCTCCCTGCAGAGACAGGCTCCAGTCTGCCGATCACAGTCACAGTGTCCATCGCTGCAAGCAGACTGTAGGGTACCAGCAGTCACACAGGTACAGCCTAAGAACAGGAACAGGTGTGCAGAGAAAAAAAACATAAATCACACACCCACGTTTTTTTTTTTTTAAAGATTATGTAATCCAGTGACTTTGTCATCACTCACGTCTGCAATCGTGGGCCAAAGCGTTGCCATAGTAACCGATTTGACACTGGGCGCAAGACGGGCCGTCAGTGTGGTACAGGCACTTGATGCACTCGCCAGTCCTGGGATCACATGACTCAGGATCCTGGGTGTCTATGTTGCCGTTGCACTCACATGGAAAGCACTGTCCGCCAGGTTGCTCAGGGTTACCATAGTAACCAGGGGCACACTGGTCACACCGAAGACCTACGAGAGAAAAGTTGGAATAAAGATACAAGTCGTTTTCATTTACTTGACAGCACAGTGCTGTCAGTCAAACATGGATGAATGAACCAGTATGAACCAGCGCTCACCCATGTAGCCCTGTTTGCAGTTACACATGATCTGATCAGAGGTGTGGTCAACCTGACAAGATAACGCATTGAAGTTATCGGAGTTGGGGTCATTTGGGCAGGGGCAGGGCCGGCAGTGCTGCCCTGATCCAAGTGCTGGGTTTCCAAAGAACGTGTCCATGCAACTGGAACAAAATGAGATAAAAGATTTGCTTTCAATTTGATCACTCGGACAAAGGAGCTGAAGTGTGGCACTGAATTTTCCTTACCGCTCACAGAGATGTCCTGCTGTGAAGTCCCTGCAGCCTCGGCATTCTCCCGTGCGGGGATCGCAGAGGTCTGCATGGCCGTTACACTGACAGGGGGTGCAGCTGGGGAAGCCCCACTGGCCCGGCTGACAGTCAGAGCACTGCCGCCCTGTGGCTCCTTGTCTGCACTGACACTGGCCTGTAACTGGGTCACACTGGTGGCTCAATGAGCCGTCGGAGTGGCAGTCACAGGCTGGGTAGGGGAGTTTAGAGGGTTATATTTTGTTTTTCCCCCAAACATGAATATATATATTTATATATATTTAAAAATACAGCTGCCTTACCAATGAGTCACACTCATATTTACATGAACGTGTGTGTATAAACCGACTCTTTAAAGTTTCTTCTTTTTCCCATTAGAACGAGCAAATGTGTCACTTTTTAAGCTTTTCTCTGATTTGCTTTATGTTGAACATTTAATCTTGCTTAGAAAACTTATGATCATTATTATTATTCTAAATGGCCCTGATTTGTATCTCCTAAAAGAAAGAAAACAGCAAGTTAAATAAGTAGCTTCGTTAATACAGAACAGAGTATGTGAGCCCATTTTTACAGTCGCACATGTGATTTACATATTTCATGTCTACATGTCTCATCATTTAACCTACAATTCCTTCTAGGTGTGCGTTTGTGCACATGGCCTCAAACACAATGTCAGTAAAACCAACAAAACCATGTCAGGGTGATTGTATTTCTCCCTGACGGGGAAAACGAGCCTGAGTAATAAATGGATTTATGACAATGTTTATTTTGCAAAACAGCTCATGAGTAGGGAAAAAGAAAATAAAAGAAAATTACAGCTGAAACAGAAGTTAGGAAACAGCCACTGAATGCATCTGACCTTCAAAATGATTTTCTTAGACAGTGCTTTATAGTCACAGAGAAAAAACACCTTTCCTGGCTCTATTTCTACAACTAAAAGTATATAAAGGGCATTCACACACGAAGCGATTTATAATGTCATCGAACTATAGGGAACATTCTGGGCTCTGGTTGCCTAGGTAACTCTGTAATGCACTTAACACCCTGCTATATGTTAATCCAGGGGTGGGCAATCTCAGTCCACGAGGGCCGGTGTCCCTGCAGGTTTTAGATCTCACCTTGGGTCAACACACCTGAATCACATGATTAGTTCGTTACCAGGCCTCTGGAGAACTTCAGGACATGTTGAGGAGCTAATTTAGCCATTTAAATCAGCTGTGTTGGTTTGAGGACACATCTAAAACCTGCAGGGACACCGGCCCTCGTGGACTTTGCCCACCCCTGTGTTAATCAGTGGTATCCTTAGAAGTTGTGAAACTTTAAACTTTAGGACCTGCCCACTTCATACTGCCAGTGACTCAGGTCCCCAAGGATCGCTTGTGTAAAATCACTTGAAGAGGATGACCTTGAACTCCCAAATCAAATGAACAAGCTTGTTGCGCAGTTCTTGCTGCTCTTACAAACCTCACCGTGCTGCAGAAATTTGTTGTGTATTTCTAGGTAGAAATGAATTAACAGTTATCATTTCAGCATCAGGCTACAAGTGCACAGACAGCTGCTCACAGTGAAAATCAGAAAAGACTGAAACCAAGAGAACGCTGATGAGCAAGTAGCTCAAGAATGTATACATATTTAGAGAGGGGACCGAAGGCTTTTGTAAATAAGAGGATTCAGCTTTCAGCTTTCAAAGTAAAACACATTTAGAGTTTGTAAAGTTTAAAATCTATGTAATTTCAAGTTAAACCTACAACACTATAAAGTGATTTATTGTGCTGTAGATTACTGTGTGAAATCACAGTTTTATAAACAGAACTATATGACAGACTGAGCTGATCAGTGGGCAGACTCACCAGTGCAGCCGCTCACACCGAAGCCGTAGGTCCCCGGGGCACACTGGTCACAGCGCCTGCCAATCACGTTGGGTTTACAACGGCACTGACCTCCCACTACGTCACACTCACCGCTGAGGGAGCCCTGAGGGTCACACTCACAGGCTGGATACAGCAGATATGAATAAATGGAATACACAAAAGGAAATGTTTATCATTTAAAACAGTGCTGAGTTTGAATGGATTTGTCATCCTCGTGTTTTTGTGTCTACTTACGCAGGGCACCGTCGTGAATAATGGAAGAAATACTGCAGATGAGTTTAGAGCACATCTCAGCCAGTGCAGGCATCGGAGTGATCATAAAGGAATCAAGACACATGTAGCGGATCATCTCCTCCTGACGCTGCTCTGACTCTGGTGTGTTACCTTGAAACCCAGGAAGCTCCATGTATTTAGGGATCAATACCAGCTATTGGGCGAAAAAAGAAAGCTTTGAGACAGCTACATCAATTATTGTAAACAGGAATTATAATAAAATGATCTTAAGTTCTTAAATCAAAATGTATATTATTATTATTATTATTATATGTACAATCATTTCGCAACTTCTGTTACTGCAATTGGATTGTCCCACCACTAGGGGGAAATGTGATGGTGCAAAACACCAAGCAACACCCCCACAGGCCACCCACTGCTGCAGCTCAATTGGACCATGTTCAGACTTAACAGCCATACTAGTAAAAGCACAGCCAAAGCCGACTAAGCCATGGTGATGTCAACTTCCAGCACTTCTGAATGAGAAGGGCATAATGAAAGGGGAAGGCTTCCAGTCTTAGCTCACCGAGTCAATAAGAATGAAGGCAGTGAGATGTCTGTGTGTGGCGCCATGACGCTGGAACCTGATTGTAACCACGTAACGATTGCTGGGCTCAAAACAAAATGGCCTGGGCATCTGGATGTATCTGTAAGAACACATTGAACATGAAAGAACATGTAATGATAGATATATTTTATACTTTATCTTACTTTTACTTTCCACTCTCATTTCATGTGTGGAGAGGCAACATTAACAAAGCCTGTGAAGTGACAAATCGTGGTTGTCATTCACTTGAAAAAAGGTCCAGCTATGTCGGCATATTTGTGCCTTGAAGTTATTATGACAGCATATGAAGTTTTAGAGTCAAATCTACTAAGTAGGACAAATTAGCATTGGGTCACAATCACAATAAATGCACTGATAGGAGTAGAAAGTTCTGGTGACTAACACTAACAATGTGTTAATTTCTAAGCAAAGACTTTTAAAAGCAGAAAATTAGAAAACAATGTAAGAAATTTGCAGATTTGATGAGAGAGCATGAGGGAGACATAGATGCTAATCAAAATAACACAGTGTGAGCCTTGGTTTTATAAATGTGGTTCTCTCTGAAAACAGCATGGCAAATGAGATCAATAACAGTGCTGTGCAGTTAAAACAGGTTTTAGTGACTAGAAAACACCCAATATGAAAGTAAACTACAGAACAGTACCATGCCAGTTTGCTTCCTGTTGTTTTTTAGAACAAGCATTTTATACCAGGGTTGACTTGAGCTACCCATATTTGCTGTAACTCCTGCGTCTGTGTTTTGGTCTCACTTTACTAATTGGTTTTAGCTGACAGATCCACTGCGGGAGAGAAAGGAAGCTGTGATATGCTCCGGTTGAAGTGCCAGATCCGGGCAGGGTCTTAGTTCCAGATGAGTTAAAACTCTGAAATGCTTTTCAGCAGAAAAGCTAAACCGTTTCAGTTTTGAGCATTTTAACTTATACCCTGTTTATGTTTCCTCTGTTTCTCTATACAAATAAATGAAGAATTACGACTTTGACTCTGCAGTCATCAGTCTAAAGTGCTGACCTTCCTCCAAAGGAATATAAATTTTATCCCACAGAAAATGATCCCTGCGAGTGTCACCCACTACAGAGATGTTATGAAATGGTGATAAAGTCTATAAAGATTATAAAAATATACCAGTAAAATGCAACATAGCTGTAAAAACGACAGAAAATTGTTAATCTGGTGATTTAGCGCACAGTGTTGGAAAATAAACAATTTTAATTGCGGTTAATTATTTTATCAATGAGTGGGCGCTCGGTGCTGCTGTTTATTTCTAAAGTGATGGTTGCTTATTAGAGTCCTGAAACTTACTGTCCCAAAAACTGCAGGAGGGTAAAGTGCAGGGGTCAGCAACCTTTAACGTCCAAAGAGCCATTTGGACCTGGTTTCCACGCAAAAGAAAACACTGGGAGCCGCAAATACTTTTTGACATCTAAAATGAAGATAACACTGTATATATAGTTTTTTACTTTTATGCTTTGTGTGAACAACTAAGGTGTGTTGCTTATGAAATCCATGAAGTGCTACAGAGGAAATTACATTTTATTTATGTAATTAACATATTTTGAACTCTTAAAGAAATATAACAAAAGGAAAGACACCCAGCTGAACTAAAATGATCCATGTAGCAAACAAAAACTGCTGTGAGCCACCACCCTTATATCACCTTTGGGCTTTTGGAGCCTCGACCTGTCTTTTAAAAAATAATTGGAAAAAAAGCACTATGCTGCTAAAAAAAGAAAAATAGATATTTGCAAAATTCTACCTAAATATGTATTTTACCAGTTTAAGGTGTGTGGCGGGGCGTGGTCTGCTGCGCCGCTGCAGGGGAGGCGGACGCACCTGAGCGGCACCCGCAATCATGCCTCGCTGCCTTAACGTCTGTGCTATCTGTGCTGTTGTGTTGGTATGTGTCGGGCTGTGAGCTGAAAAGCTACAGCCGGCTGTATGCGTACAGCAACCGTGTGTGAAAAGTGGTCAATAAAGAGATGCTGAAAAGCGTGTTCATGGAAGCATCGTCGGGTCTGCCGTGATATGTTTACAATGGCACTTCTGCTCCTGAACCTCTGCGCACAGTGAAGTGACTGTAAGCTGTCATCTGTGAGGCGTGAGCGGTGTTTGGTTTTAACATAGTTCACGGTGGAGAACAGCTGCTGACATAATGTGGATCCGAAGATCCATAATTGGCCTACCTGGGGTTGAAAGTCTCGATAAATGCACGGCGTTTCGGCGGGTATACCGGCTTCCGCGAGTGTGACGCTTATTTTGAGCGATGAAAAAATAATAGAATATTATTTTATTTTTATATTTCAATATCACAATAATCTTCCAATTTAGAACTACAAGTTAAAAAAGAACTAACATAAATAAAATCCACTTCAGCTAAATACTTGTTTATTACTAATTTATTTTCCCAAACCACGCGGAGCCGCACTATAAGGACTAAAGAGCCGCAGGTTGCCGACCCCTGGTATAGTGGAATAAGCCTGACTGAGAGCAAGTTACAGTTACAACAATGTAATGATGCAATTTTTCCTGAAGAAATCCTGCAAACATACTGGCTGTGATGGCTCCCTCTCTGGATTACATGCAAACCCCATGCACACTCGCATGCATTCATTCAGGTCCTGTTACCTGTTGTGGTGTGGCAAAGTGACAGTGTAGAGCTGTTCAGTAGGTAGGAGGTTTCCACACCGGAGACTGGAGGGCAATTCTACAGATGTAATACTAACAACAGCCTCCCAGTTCTCTGTAGACTAAACACAAAAGGAAAAAGGCTTTTACTTCTATTTTTGCTTTTTTTTAAAACAAAAAACATCATATTCTCTCCATACTCACACACCTCAGGTTCATAGCGGATCATGATGTCATACTCCATGGCATAGGGTATGTTATCAATGGTGAAAACCAGACCAGCGCCATCTTTAACACGGGAAAAACCAGGTCCTGTCCATGTCACCATATGGCTGAGAGTGTGCTCTCTATGAACGGTCCTCACATCAGGCTGAATAACAAAGACACATCACCAAAGCATGGCTTTCTTTTTGACCTATTATCACTTCTACTTTATGCAATACTTGTGCTATATTGCATAAAGTCAATCCACCAGCTGCTGCCAATCAACTACCATCTTCAGCAGGGCTACTTAATGGTGTGGCTGAGCGACAGACAGCGCTGGAGTATTGCACTAAGCCTGGTAGTGTTTTCGAGTCGCTAACGTTATTGAAGTGCTGTCTGATCTTCGTACTCATTCTGCTGTCGTGTGTGTGTGTTCACCCAGGGATTGACGGAGGATTTACGGACACTAAGGAAGCACTTGGAGGAGAGACGGGCACTCACTACCACGCACGGGCTTACACGGAAGGAGGGACGCACTATCACCATTGTTGCACATTTGAACTGTTGTCACCTTGCTGCACTGTAAATAAATGCACTGTCATTATTTCCGAGCTCCGCGCCTGAGTCCACTCTTTAACAACCGTGACACAGTAATTCTTTCTTTAACTCTGTTTTGACTTCCAGTCTACCATCTGTTAATACAAGACCTGATATATTAAAATTAAATAATAAAGAATACTTTTTCATTATGTTTTTTGACTCTTTTGGGATTCCTGTTCTTTAATCTGTCCCAGTGTTGGTGGTCTTGTACCCACTACCCCCACACTCTTTTTTCAGGTTGACTAGTTTGTGCTGATATCATTGATTTGACAGTTAAGCTTTTAATTAGGCAAACTGACGTCCACTTGGAAAGTGGTCTACGTGCACATGACCACAAACGCCTAAAACTGTAGACGTTAGTAATGCTCTGCTATTTAACTCTCCTGATACAACTGCAGAGTCTTATTGGAGGCTGTAGTCTAATAATGACTGTTTCTTTTATTTTTCCATGCAATTTATATCAGTAAGCATAGGCTAAAAAACAGAAACACCTCAGTATAAAGAGGCATAGTACAGTGGTGAGCTGTTCCTATTAGGGGTCTTCACAAACCAAAAATTAAATGAATAAGTCAATAAAAGAAATAAAAATCATACTGTTTGTTGAAGCTGCCGAATACGTCTCAGTGCTGCCTGATGTTGCTGCGACTTGGCAATGTTACGGTGCCGCCGGTGCCTCCTGAGCTGGTTGCTGAGGTGCTGAACACAGTCATTAGTTGCTTGTTGGCGAACTTGGCCCTGGAGGGGAGAGAAGAGGAGAGTTTTGACTTTTAACTGACTGTTTAAGGAAAATAACATTTTTATTTCTAGTTCTCCACACACAAAAACACAAAAAAACACCATCCCATCTTCAACAGTGTCAAATTTATATATGCCACACAAATACAAACAAATTTTCACAAGCAAGTAAATAACAAAAAATGTTTTTTATCAAAAGTTATCAAACTGAGATGAAATGATCTGAGTCTTTCGTGCATAGAACATTTAGCAAAAGATGTCAAAACACCTTCACTTTGGTTTCGTCTCCTGTGCTCAAATTGCTGGGGTGTAACAGAGAGAAACAATGATAAGAAAAATGTGAGATGTTTTTGTGTGTGTGCTGTTTGTTGTACAGCAATAATAAATTGTGACATGTCGGTATCTGTGATCTGGTCTAGCGATGTCATGGATTACTTCAGCTGTGAAGGCCTACACAGAGATCCAGCACTTTGACTACATCTTGCTTATTCTACACTATCCTGCAACTTTAACAACTTAAAGACACCAACCCTTATTTGTTCAAGCAATATCTTCACTTGTTTAGTGTCTCACATTTCTTCTCATAACATTCCTGAGTCACTGAAGTTTTCCCTACATTCCTGCAGCTGTGATGTTGTAAGTGAGGACTGTTGCAGCTTGCCCTGAGGGCTAAAGGAGGAACTATTGTATGCTGCTCATTAACAATGAGGAGGATGGCAGCAGGTGGTGAGTGCAGAAGACAGAAACAGTGAACAACAAATGTACAAATGTGGGTACAAACACGTGGTAAACAACAAAAACAGTGATGTGAAGAAGAATGGAGTCTGATAGGCATGTAAAATTAGTTGCCGATTACAGGAACAGACTTGTCGCAGTGACAAGATCTCCTTGTTGAAACAGGGTGGATGGGGGGACCCTTTTGTAGTCTGGTGATCAGTCTGGTCCTATCCGGTCCATCCGTCTGGGTTGCAGGGGCAGCAGTCTAAGCAGAGACTTTCCTTTCTTCGGCCACTTCTTTCAGCTATTTTACAGGAGGCCGAGGCGTTCCCAAAGCAGCCAAAGGACACCCTTGAGAGTGTCCTGGGTATATGCCAGGGCCTCCTCCTGTTAGGACATGACTGAAATACCTCACCTAGGAGATGCCCAGGAGGCATCCAAGTGAGATGGTCCAAGTATCTCAAATGGCCCTCTCGATGTAGAGTATACATAAACTCCTCCACTTACAGCAGCCACTTGCTCCGAGCCAGGAGTGGAAACTCCACCCTTTTCATCTGAGAACCATCACCTCAGACTTCACATCATAACCGTTTTACACTCAACTACAAACCCAA
>NW_005187548.1:1206483-1222654 GCF_000239375.1 Pundamilia nyererei | reverse complement strand
AACATGTTGGATCATACAGCTCATTACTGAAAGCCACACTATGTGAACATACTTCCATGGATACAGTCGTCATGTATCACATTCTTGCTAAAACAAGAAAAAAGCCTGTTAATTAAAGTCGTGTCCATTTAATTAATGAATTTTTGTGACAGAGATCCCACTATATGACAGGAGTTCTCTACACAAACAAAAAGGTCCCAAAGGAAACTTTATTAGGGGTTACAAGATGGAACTATACCTCTTGGATTAGAGTGACTCCACACACACAATCCAATCCTCCTGAATGGGTAAGCAGATGCAGAAACTATAAAGCAGCTGTAATCAGCAGCAGTCCTTTTTTATAAACCCAGGTTAAAATCTTCAAGCGCTTTTATGAATTTGTCAAATTTAGGGCTACTACTAAGATCTGTTTGTGTGTTTTAACACCTCATGTGTCTTCTTGCAGCAGCTAATCATGCTTTTTCTCACTTTGAGCTCACAACCATCTTCTTGAAAAGCGGTTACATAACCTCTCCACCATCAATCAGTATTTCAAACCTGCTGCATGCATGAGACACAAACACGTCGAAGTTCTAGGTTTATGCTTGCACAATGGCCTTCCTTAAACTTTACAAATGGCTTGCTCTCCCCAGCTTATGATTTTAAGTGAATTTTGCATCTACTCATTTGGGGTTTGGGGTAAGCTCAGCATTTTTCTACAATATGGCCTGCATTTGTATAGCGCTTTTCTAGTCCTTTACATTACGTCATTCACACATTCACACACTGGCGATGGCAAGCTACATTGTAGCCACAGCTGCCCTGGGGCGCACTGACAGAGGCGAGGCTGCCGGACACAGGCGCCACCGGGCCCTCTGACCACCACCAGTAGGCAAACATGGGGTTGGTATCTTGACCAAGGATATTTGGCATGCAGCCAGGAGGCAGCCTGGGATCGAACCACCGACCTTCTGATTAGTGGCTCTGCCACCTGAGCTACAGCCACCCCACCCCCATTCGCTTCTTCAAATAAAATACTTTTAAAATGAAAGTTTTTGATGTTAGAGTCTACAGTGTGTTGTTTTGACGTAGTCAGCCTAGTAGTATGAGCCAATGATCGTAAATGTGAATAAGTGGTTTACACGGCACCATGCTGCTGTGCTCACCGGCAGTACGGGGTCAGCAGGAGAGTGTCCGGTGGCATCTTCGGCCTCATACTTGTAGAAGTCCAGCGGAGCACAGAAATACCCGGGCTGCACATCAGAGCATTGCCGGCCAATTAGGTGCCTCCTGCAGTCACACTGGCCGGTTTCCATCATGCACCTTTAAGTATCACATACAACAATGTGTAGACAGCCTTTTACTGGTGTTCTTGAAATCTCCTGTTTATTTGTTGTCTGCACAGACCATCAGACTGAATGAGTCACAGCCTCACTTCGTGTCCACTTGATGCTTTTTGCATCTAAACGAAATACTTGCAATTTACAGAACGCTTAGTTCTTAAAAGTAGAACACAGACGATACAAAATCTTTTTACCTGTTGTTGAAGGCTCCTCCAAAGTCACAGTCACAAGGTCTGCAGCCTGCCAGGTCATTACTAAGGCCCCAGTATTCAGGCTGTAGGAGGAACACAAACCTCACAATTAGCTTTTTTCACAGTTCATGTACACTTTTTTTGTACACTGCTGCTTTATCATGAACACTCAAAGCAGGAGTTCTATTTGTAATCGTGCTAGTGATCCATGGCTAATCTGCAGTCAGCAGAGACTGAAGGAGTCACTTGGATGAGTGACAAAAACATTTCTCCCACTGAAAACATTACATCCACATGAACAGAATCAACTTTTTGGGATTTCCTAACCTGGATGGTTGTGCATGCATCAAGACATAAACTCCACTCAGTGTTTTATTAGCGCACACACTCTCTGGTCACCTCATCTAATAATATGGATGTTTAGGTTTCCAGGCTGTAAATGAAGGCAGTTTCAACTCTTGCAAAGAGCTCACTGCACTGTATTCTCTGTCATTGCACAGGCCAAGTTTACCAAAATAACAGCAAGAAAATAGCACTATTGAAAGTGTCTTTTTAAACAACAGCCCAGTGCATATAGCCGATTAATGCAATCATGTCGGCCAGTTCAGATTCAGTCCGATTGCTGAATACAAAATTGCTGTGATGACGCACGGTTTAGGTATAGATCCCACACAGAATTTTAAAATATGGCCCCATTCGTTTAACAAGTCAAAGACAAACATCTTCCAGTGCATTATTTAAAGATCCTCACTTTCACCTCCTTATTTTTATTCTTGGACTGCACTGGAATATCTACACAGAGTAGATTTTCATGCATTTAAGGCCTGCTATTGAGCAAACCTGGACATGAGCTTAGGATGAAACCTGAGAGACAGAACAACGACTTTTACTAACCAGACACTGGTTGCAGTAGCGGCCAGTGACATATCTTTTACAGGAGCAGTCCCCACTGATCTGATCACAAGGAGCTCCCATCACGATGATGCCACGAGGATCACAGTTGCAAGCTGATGAATAAAGACACAGAAACATGAATGCACATAAAGATTTGAGATATCTACTTTTGTTCAAACACATTTTGGCGGCAGATGAACACATACGTTGGCAACCCAAAGGGTCATTCTGGCTGAGTCCATAATAACCCTCCTTGCAGTCATCACAGCGCGTCCCCTTCACGTTGACTTTGCAGCGACACTGTCCTGCAATCATTCCCATTTCAAAGTCGGTGTGGGTGTCACACACGCCTCCCTCCAATGACCCCACTGGGTCACAGTCACAGGCTTAAGTGAAGGAATGATGGAGATTGTAGGTAAAAGGTGACAGGAATGACAGGAAAATTTTATGTTTCCGAGCAAAATTCCTTTTTTATACTCAGTACTGAATTTCTGTACCAAAGGAGAGAATCAAGGTATGAGAGACTCACAGATACAAACCCGTGGATCTCTAACATCTCTGTTTGGATCTTGGTAGTAGAAAGGTTTACACGTCTCACAGTTGCGTCCCATAGTGTTGTGCAGACAGTCATCACAAACTCCTCCAGTAACATTACCCGTTGCCATATACACTGCCATGTCAAAGTGGCAGTGGTCCGAGTGGCCATTACAGTTACACTCTGCAGAAACAGGCAAAAACAAAATGAGAACAGTTAAAGAGCAATTAGAGCAAACTTATTTCACGTCTTGGGTCACAAAGCAAAACTCTCCCATCTGTCAGTGTAAAGATGTTTAACTAAATGTTTAACAGCTTAACGTAAAAAAGAAGTCCAGTTTTTTTACATGATAAAAAAATGCTGCTGTAGTAATGAAAGAAATCTGTCAGCAAAAAAAATCCATAAATGTTTAAAGTTACGGTAGCAATTATAATAAAAAAAACTTGTCATTGTAAAAAATAAAAATTTACAGTACCAAGTGAAAAAACTGGAACTTTTCTGTGTTTTAACTGTTATTACTTTGGTGTAGTATCAAAGGGAACGGGGGAGGTCTTTACGAGTAGGAAAAACTATAAAAGCTATGACAACACAGTAAAGAGTCAGAAATCGATGCCTTCTATCACATGTCCGAAGCTGTCTAGCTGTCTGGAGGCTTTGGGCTTATCTTTGAAACCCCTGATTTAGAGGAACATGAATACCATTCTGACCACCCTTTTTTTGGGTGGCGTCCTAATAATAATAATGTTACCCTAAAAACTATCACATCGCATTAGCTTCTCCCATCTCCTTTAGAGGTGACCTATAAAGTAAATTTCTAGCTTTATATCTTTATTCCTGGACACCAGAGTAGCCCAGCATAGCTACATACATCTTAATTTATCTTTCTAGCATATATTTATTTTTAATTTAAACCCCCAAAAAGTGTCTCAGTTATCTTGTAAAACAAGAAACGTGAAAATATGTTTTCACTGGTTGACAAAAAGCCCCATTAATCATATTCAGATACTGTCACAGTCACAGAAAGCCGACTTCATCATCTGACTGCGCTGCTGCTGGTAGTACCAAAAAAGGGCTTGTTCTCTATTTCCTTAAATAGTCTAAAGGTTAGAAAAGCACATTTGACAACTATAAAGAAAGAATTTCAGCTACAAATGTTTCCATCTGAATTTTGAAGGAGTGCATATTTGCCTCACCTCTGCAGGTGTGAGGGTTCTCGGCCTCCGCTGGTCTCCACGGCAGGTCATGGTGGAAGTTTCGGCAGCGCTCGCAGTTCAGGCCTTCTGTGTTGTGTTTGCACACACAGCGACCGTGGATCTGAGCACAGCAAGATGAAAGGTGACAAGGATGAAAAGTGACATGGTTAGTATGGGCAGTGCAAATGAGAAGGCTGTGATTTACTGTGCTGCTGTTGATTATTTTAAACAAGAAGATAATTTTCCATTTTCCTTTAGTCTTACAAAGGATATGCTGATAATTACAGATTCAGTGAGTTTTTGGCAGTATCATCCACTAACTGACCATGCCGATCTCCCTGGCGTCAACCCCCGGCACAGGAGCGCACTCTGAAGCATGTCCGTAACAGAAGCAGCTCCCTCGCACTACCAGCTCATAGATAGCGTAGTAATATTTCTGCAGGACTTCAGGGCGTCGGTCCAGAAGGTCATCTCCCAGAGTGTTGAGCTTTGTGAAGTTAATGCGCAGGTTGGTGATGCGCAAAAGATCTGCAAAGGAAATGTTTTTTAAAAAGTCAGCCAGATTTGCAAGATAAACAACATTAAAAAACGAGGCTGACAGTTCATTAATATGCACATTTTTTCCTTGACATTTTCTACTTTTTTTTTTCTGCATTAACCTGGAGTGTGATGAGACAGTAAATGTTAGAAATGTACTGATTGATGATGAATTCTGATGAAAAATAAGACGAGTTTGTAAAGTACTGCACAATATTTACACCTGGTATTAACATGTAATCTATATCTAAATGTATTATCTGAAAAGGGTACCCAAACGACAGGTCTTTGTGTTTACCTAAAGCTCTTCATTCATCCTTTAAACATGCAGGTAATTCTGCATGTTTGGTCTAACAGAATTTAATGAGAGATGCCATTCCTGACACAACTCCAAAGGGATTTGTCTCCTCCCTACAAACCCTTTATATTTACCAGTGGTGTTATTTTACTGTGCAGTAACAGTGCTGGTTACTAAACCACCAAAGACTGTGTGAAACATTTGGGTATGGTTCCTGGGTAGAATGACAAGTTCTTTGAAACAGTGGACAATGGTGGGAAAATGAGGGAGAGGTGTGACCTAAACATCAGCAATGTCTGTCCAACCTCTACTATATCAAAAGGGCTGTGCACACAGTGAATACGTTGCCATAGGTGCGACTGCTAGGTAACAAAACAGAGTGTTCCCAACACCAGTTTGTACTGTTTGCTAGTTTTTGTTTGGGATGAATGCGTGTCAGTGAGGTCAGTGATGGTTCACACAATCCATTTATCTCTGGTTAAGATTTCATCAAAGTCAAAACATAATTATGTCCAAATGTGGCTCTTTTGATGCAACTCCATTCTAAATGCAAAGTTTTCTGTGAACATCAGTATGACTTTTTCATTATCCAGACGACTCAGCTAAACAAATATCAGAGACAGGAAGCATTTGAAGCTTTTATTTGCAGCAGGAGCTTGGTAGAATACAGAATTTTAAAAAATGCGGTGTCTTATTTCATAAGGAATAAGGTTCTGCATTTTCTGTATGAAATTCCTCATGCATACAATCTCTCTATGGGGAACATATATGAGAATACTATATGCATTTAATGAATGAAAAGTGTTCACAGACCTTGAATATCTAAGCTGTAGGGGTCTTTCACTGGAATGGCAGGATCCAGAACTTTATAAATAACCTTAAATAAAAGAAGAGATGTTTTCATTAGACTTCAGTATTAAGGAAATTCTATAAATATTCAACAAATGTTAAACAAAAATTTGCACAAAATGGAAATTATGCAATGACTGGTCACATATACCTTGATATCTTCCAACTGCGCTTATAAAGTTCGAGTCATATTTTTTAACCACTCAGTGTGCTTTAAAGAAACACGCTATGTTTATATGGTAAATGTTCTTATATATTGCTTTTCTACCCTGAGCATTCAAAGCACTTTGTCTTTTTTCTATGCTCTTTCTATCTAACATTCACACACATTCACACTCTGAAGGATGCATTGAAGAGCAACTTGGGGTTTGTATCTTGACCAAAGACATTTGAAGACTGGTGGGATCGAACTGCCAACCTTTTGATTAGCAGATGACCTGCTCCACCACGTGAGCGAGGTCTAACCAGTAGTGCATTTCCTCACTTATTTCCAGAAACACAAACCAAGCATTTAAGCAAATGCTGGGTTTTATTGTGAAATGACCACATGATTTCAAATAAAATAATGGCCTGATATTACATGAAGAGTGGGAGACACCCCTTTTTTTTTTTTTTGCAAGATTCTCATCTTCCTTATATGTGCTATGGTGCTATATGCGGAAAATTACATGGGCCATGGTTCAGATGAAATCAGATGGCAGTTGCTTGCTGATCAAGTGTGATTCCTGACAAACTTTAGGAGTGAGTTGTTTTGGTTGCAATTTAAAGCATGTAAAAGGTGTATTTGTCCTCTCCAGGGACCCTTAGCATTTAAACATACTGCAAACTGTTGGCACCAAATGCATGTTATATTATTTTAGAAGAAATCATAAGACCTTCACTTGAGTTGTCAGATCGTGCCCTTCATCCAAAACATTGTATTTTTATGCATTAATGTTGAGCTACAAACATATTACAGATATAAATGACGTTTGGGTAGATGGTGTAAAGTGGTAAGGGCCAAACTGACATGCTCTTTCATTACCATGAACACATACGACAGTTTCCAGCAAATGTTGCCATGTGAAGCAGGCTGAAAATATCCCACTATAAACGTGTCATTTAACCTACTTTGCTGAAAACTCCACAGTGCTAAGCTGCTCTAAAAGATTAGAGTTGCAGTACTTTGCCGAATTCTTGAGCCACCACTCATTCCTTTATACTTTACTTCCAAGCAGCCAGATCTTTTTTGTAATTTTTTAAAGAGACAATTGTTCTTCAGGCTTTCTGAAAGTTCCTTTCTTTTCTTTTTGTGTATTTCATTCATTTTCAGTGGAGTCATTGTACATGACCATTTTCACAGGAGCATTTTTTTGTTTTTTAAACCACTAAACACTGACCTAAGAATCATTCAAACACAAAAGGGAACCGAAATCAAGGAATAAAACAGTGTTTTTTTCTATACATAACAAAAAACTTAACAAACAACACATATTAAATCTTTCGATACTTTGTTACAAGCAGCAATTAACACACAAAGCTATGAAAAATTCCAAATAGGTCAAGTAAAGGACAAAATCAGTGGTAGGGCTAAAAAACATTATCTACAGCAGATGAACAGCATCTGAAAGTCTTATCCTTAAGAAACAGAGAGAAAAAAATCCAGCAAAGACCTGATTCAAGACCTGAGAGATACAATCGGCCCTAGCTCATTCATTTAGTTGATGCTTAGTTGATACTAGTCACTGATTTCCTCAGAAATGGTCTCAGTGGAAGGGTGGCTGTCAAAAGGCCAATCATAAAGAAGGCAAACAGAGAAGAAAAGATGAGGTATGCCAAATTCCATAACATCTGGACTGAAAATCAGTGGGAACAAGTCTCATGTGGTGATTATCTTCAACCAATAGAATCTCTGTCATGGAACAAAAGGTAGCCAAAACAGAGCTTTGGAATGCCCGTCAAGAAGTAATACTCAGCTCTTTGCCTCGTACACCATATTTCTACTTGCACGTTTGAATAAATCGCTGTGCTGCCTACTGTGCATTTTCCTATAAATAGGAATATAAAGAAAGTACTTTTGTCTAAATTACATTTTATGTTTTTTGCATAAGGCTTAAACTACAGATATATATATCCTTGAGTGGGCTTAAATCTAAAAGATGCAGAAAGGTTAACAAAGAGCAAAAGTGCTGAACTTTGTTTCTTCTTCTTCTTCATGCCTCTTTACTACTACAGGTACTTTTTAAACTTTTTACCTCTCCATTAGTGGAGGGTTCGATGTCAGAGTAGCGTTCCTCACAGATGATGTCATTGATATGGTGCAAGCCATTGGCAGGAATGCTGGGGAAGGTTCTGGTACAGTTGGAGGCATAGTAGCGGTAGGGACGCCATGTTCGGCCAAAGTCAGCTGAACGCTCAATGACCAGAGCTGCAGGTCGGAAAGTCTGAGGAGACAGAGTACGAAAGATTTATCTGAACCTTTCATTTGCTGTACACACAGATAAAGGATTTCTGCCTGATGGAATGCAGCCACCACACTTCTCAGTGTACATAACAAACACACACCTGAAGAATTATGTCCTTTGACGTGCTTAAACACATACAGTATTGCACATCCAACAGAGGTATACAACACATGGAGCTACCCACACACCACACATGAAAGAAAAGTACATGTACCTTAAACTTCATGATGAGATGTGTAAAGTGGAATTCAGCCTCCAGGTTCAGTCTGATGCTGACACTCTCCTGGCCTGTGGAGAAAATAACTGTTGATGAATGTCGATTGACTGTTGCAGACCTTTACTTTTTTTCTTTTCAGATTTCCCTCGTTCGAGAAATACCAGAGTCCTGCTCTTACTCCCACAGGAACTCAAATGTAGCATCAGTACCTTTAACCAGTAACCTTTCTGTGAAGGACCATTTGCCTTCGTATTATTTTGCTGTCTAGATGTATTATTCTGGTGTAGGTGTAATACCTATTGACGTGGGGTTAGTTCAACCCGGAGAGTTTATCTGATTTAGAAATTTTTCCATGTCTGTTTCTCTGAAAACAGAAAAACATGGAGTAAGAAAAGTCTGTACTTTATATGGGCCTATTGACATCTGTGGCTACGCTTGTTATCATTCTCATCATCCTTCAAGATTTGACCTTGGCCTACCTGTAAGTGGGTCCATATGCTGAAACATAAGAAATGTGAAGTTGTCTTCAAAATGCTGTCCAAACTTTGATTTAGAGTTAGACTGATTTAGAAGTGTCCACAGTATGCTGATCGTAGCGGTAGAAATATGAACATGAATTGAAACTTACAGATACATCACAGATTCACACAGGGTTAACATCACAGACAACCTGGATAATTACTGCACATCACTAGAGGTCCCCAGGTTATTCATACAGTGCATCACAATCTAAGGAAACATATTCTTCACAGACACACATACATATAAATATATGAGGATGGGGGCAAACAATGAACACACTGATCATGGTTGTTTTTTTTTAACTGTTATTACACACACGCACACACACACACACACACCATGGACAGATTGCCACCAGGTGTTGACTCTGTTGCTGTCTGTGAGGTAGATCACATTTTCAATGCGGTGGCTGTTCGAGTGTACGTTCGGGTCGTAGGGATGCTGGGAGTTGCACTCAAAACACTTCTCTGGTTGCTGAGGAAACAGAAAAAAGTTTTCTTTTTAAAAGTAACAACAAATTTAAGTTCAAAAAAAGTTCAATTGTTAAAATAGAAAGCAAGGCTTTCATGGTTATGGTATTGAAGAAAGGGAGGAGAAGCATCAAACAAAGAAAGTAGGAGAGAAGGAGGCCATGAATGAGTGTCCTCATTCTATTTAAGTCTGCCAAAAATCCAACATTCATTATCAGAAGGAGCATGCCAACTCTCTGTCATGGTACTAAATGTACAAACATGAAAAGTCCAAGGCGGTCTGATTGTCATCTGAGGAGATTACAGAGTGTTACTTTTCAACCAAATTTAGGTAACAGAACATCCTTTCAACAAAACCTTAACACTGACTAAATACCATCAAATATTATTAGGACATTTCACTAAAAGTATATCAACAACAGGAGATCTAACAGGTTCTCAGGCTACTTCTACTACGGGATGAAATGCACAAATAAAAAAAGAAGCTCTTTTTTGCTTAACACTGTAACAGAATTTTTGCATAAGCAACATAAAAGAGTTGCAAAAAAGTCCAAGTCTAGGAGTAGGAGGAGAAAGTACAGGAAGAAGAAAAAATAGACTGACACACATGAGGCAGGAGTGAAGGTGGACACTTGAAATCAGAGATTATGGGAGAAATAAAACCATGTGATCAAGGTCAAAGGCATGAGTTTGAATGAAGGGTGGTTTCAAAAAAGGCAGACAGTGAAAGATGCAGATAAGAGCAGAGAATCTGCAGCAGAGTGTCAAAGAGCAACAGGGATGAAGGACAAATGTGCTTGGAGGGGAGGTAGTAAGTTAAGAGATCCAGGGAGTGAGAGAGATGCTGAGAAAGAGCAAAAAAAGGGCTCAATTTGAGAGGGGGCCATAAAAAGGGGAGTACGTGGAGGGAAAGAGGGCACACCAGAGTGGGATGATGAGGGTATGTTGGCAAGAGAAACAGATTCCAGAGCTGATAAATTAGGTTGTCAAGGGCGATTAAGCTGCTAACAACAGCATGGCTGTTAATGAGACTCGGCTGAGAATTGAAAACAAGGCATGTTGGATATTGCATGCGTGTATCCATTCACACATACACACTATTTCAACTTGGTGCACATGCACATGTATATCCATGTGCATGTGCACATATATATAAAGTAGCCTTTTCTAATTACTTTAGAAAAACTGAAAAACTGTTGTGCTGATTTTTTTAAAGCAATGATTTGATTGAATGAGCGCTCGTAGGTACGTCAGCCCACTACCTCTGCAGCTATCATTATACCATGTGGAGGTCTTTAGAATATTGTTGGGGTTTTTTTCCTTTAGTCTTATAAGATAAAGACTAATACATGTTGGTAATAACCAAAACCTTCAAAATGACTATAACAAAAATAGAATGAGAAGGCCCTGAGCTAATAAGCAAGAGGAAAAATAACATAGAGCATACATTACAAGAATGGTTATCTTTCCAGCAAGCATAGAAATGTTATGGTTTGGGGGTGTTTTGGTGACAGTGGTGGGAGAATAACTGAAGTGAATTCTTTTTATTTTTATTTTTGTGGATTGCTATGTAAGGACAACACATTTCAAAAACACTTTAAAGCTGTAGCTGGCGAGCCTCACTCCCTGTGATCAGCTCATATTTATCACTAATTAGTCAGTCGTGGTCAGCGATGCACCCACCTAGGTTTGATGCTGTTTTGAGAACATTGTTTTGCTATAATGCAGAGATTGTTTTACTTTTTTTTAAATTAACTACCACTTTGATTCATCATTTGTGTTTCTTTTTACCTCAGCCCCACAAGTGAAATTCATATTATCCTTTCTCCTGCACACAATCTTCTCTCTATGACTTTCTTCCTTTTTCTTCTCAATTTCTGAAAGTCTTTAATACAACTGGTGTGCGTGCAGCTCCTAAATGCATTTGAATCTTCAATGACACAAAGTGGGAACAGTGTAATCCGAAGGTAGACCCAAATTAATAAGCATAATAAATAAACCTTTTTGAGGCAGTAATCCAACAAAAAAAGAAAAACAATGCCTACATATCCAAACAGAAGATAAAAAGGGAACTCAACAGTGGACAAACAGTGCAATGAATAACAAAGCGCAACTGAAGCAATTTAAACTAACACATACACTAGCCAGTGTTCATTTTTAGAGAAATAAAACACAGCTCGGCGGGAAATGATGAACAAGGCCCTGTACTACAACACAAGTTCAACAGGACAAGGGTATTTTTCTGTTACCTGGATTCACTTAAACTAAACTCAGCAATCACAATAAGCAGTCACACAAAGTTGGCTATCCACCTGCTAAGGTAATCCAGGGATTCCCCCTATGCAATCCAATGAAAGAGGTGATGGAAATATTAACGTTATTATCAAAATTTATATTAATTTTGAAAAGATTACAATTTTAAAAATCCAGTGAAATTCATTTCACCGTGCAAAAAACTAAAATGTATTTTATTATTGTACTTCATTTAATTTCTTTGGCCCTCATGCTCCTTCATACCTTCCTCAAAGGGACCTGTGTCTCCACCTGGACATACAGTACATAACTCAAACTGTCATGGTCCTGGGTCATTTTGACCCACTGTTCTTAGTTTTCCTGTAGTTTTGTATTTTGTTCCTTATGTCCATTGGATTGTTTGGTTTGGTATTTGGATTCCCCCTGTGTCCATGCTTTTATTGTGGTGTTTGTTCTGGTACCGTGTTCCCGTCCTTTGTGTTCTGTGTTCTCCTCATCCCCTCGTATTCATCCTTGTTCTCCGCCTCTCTCTCTGCCTCTCTGTGCTCATCTCTGTGTACTGTGTTGTGTTTAAGGTCCACATCTTGGTGTCAGTATTTTCAGTTTCGTGTCCTCCCTGCTCGGTCATGAATAATTGTCTTCAGCTTTGTTCCCCGTGTGTTCCCACTTCCCTCGTTACCTTCTGTGTATTTATGTCAGAGTGTCCCTTTGTTCTGTGTTGCGTCGTCCCTCTAGGTTGTGTGCATTTACCGTGTCTTCCCAGCGCCTCAGCTTTAGTTGCTCCCAGTATAGTGTTTGTATGACTTCTTATGTTCCTGTTAATGAAGACCTGCCTTTGAGTTCATCCCCGTGTGTCTAGAGCCGTGCATTTGGGTCCTCTCTTGCCTTCACACAGCCGCCGCTTGACACAAACAGAGAATTTGTCTATGTACAAATTTTATATAAGGTCATCAAACACGTGTCCTGTTTTGGATCATATTTTAACTCTTAGAGAAAAATACAATTTGTAAGATTTTTTACAGCCAACAGAAATAAAAATAAAGAAAAAGTGAAGTGAACAACCATTGTAGTACAGAAAACCTGGGTAAGAACCGCCAGTGCTACACCCAAGCCTCCTAGTAGTCGCTGAGATGCAGATTTCTCAGAGATTTTTAGTAGATGCCGCTATGATATCAATTTGAAGCTCCTACGTCACCACATTCTCAAGTTATTGGATTTACAAACATAGGTATCCTAGCCACTTGCCCGAAAACAAAACTCCACCAGCCTTTTACATCTGAGGGGTGATAAAAACAAAAGAAATGAAGAGCAAGCTAACAATCAACAGAGAACAATGAATAATAAACAGAACTTGAAAGTCAAAAGCACTGAGTCAAAAACACAAGCAGCATAAACACACATTAAATACTGTGACTGATTACAATCTGAACCCTATACCGTTCCTATCACTGCAGTAGAAGGCTGTCTTGCTGAGCTGGAAGTTGAATGTGGTGAATATTCCTACCCTGAGGCAAAGGAAGAGCAGGCACATACATGCAGACGAACGGAAATGCATGAATGGAGGCAGCGTAAACGACAACAGCATGGTGAACATGCTGGGAGACGTATTATTGTAAACAGAAAAAAAAAGTTGCACATTGCAGAAATGAACACTATAACATCATTTTGTCCTGAATAACTGCAGCTGCTTTATTTCACTAAAACATCCGCATCATATACATGTGTATTAGCATAGCTCCACAAAAAAAAACACATACAAAAAAGAGAAAGAGAGAGGTGAAAGCATATAGGTAAAGAAGGTGTGGCTGACTTGTGTATCTACACCTGGGGCCTGTGCAGCGAGTGTTGCTCATTGAAACAAGGCTGCAAACAAACAGACAAATGAACAATTGAAGATGGAGTAGTGCAGAGGGAACGATGAAGATGGATGAATGTGTTATAGACAGGACATGCCAACTCATTTTTCTTTGCACTACTCAGTCTGCCATGTATTGTGAGGGAAATGGCAATGTGATGAGTGAGAGTCAAGCAGAGTGCATATAAAAAAAAACAGCTGTAGAAAAATCAATCGGTAAATTCAAATAAAGGAAGAAAACGATGTACTTGTGTGGTCTGTCATTACCTGGATCTTCAAATATAATGAGAAGCTATTACCACTTATTCCCAATTCATGCTCAGAATGAATGTGGGTATGCTCTTTGTATTCGCTCTTTACACTTTACATTCAGGAGTTTGTGTGTGACTGACCTGCAGATGACTGACAATACAATATCGCTCTGGTCCATTAAGGCCGCAAGTAGAGGTGGCCGTTAGATTGACAGCACGTCCAATCAGGAGGTTTCCTGTTGCAGGGTAACAGCTTCCCTCAGTGCAGCCATGAGGGCTTGATGGGAGCTCTTGTCCAAATACACAGACAGCTGGCCATGGATTAATGGATGGTAGAAACAAAAAACAGAATCATCAGAATCATTAATCACAGTCAGCTTCACACTAACAATGTTTCCACTAGATATTTTTCTTGTATTTAAAAGAATCACAAATCTCAAATCGCCCCCCAAAAAGCTGGAAAGAATTAAACAGTCATAAAGTTTACTTCTTTACTGCCAAGTAAACCTCTGCTTTGAATCACATATGAGCAAACTAGACCTTTTGACGGCTTGAATCTACAGAAAGCCATGTTGGAAACTTTGTCTAAATGGATGGGCACAGAAGCATCAGTGTGAGCGTTTTGGCTTGTGTCTGACGGCTTTAACCACAAGTGTCCGTATTTGGACATGAGGGTGGAGTGGTTATTAACTCTAATACTAATAAGCTCCATAATGTGCACATCCATAATGCAATGTTGATGTATATATTAGCCACTTCTGATAGGTGAAAGATTAATAAAATACCAGTATTTCATTGAACAAAGCTGAAGCACAAAATTCTTGGAGTTCTCTACCACCAAGAAGACCATATAAATTGTCAGAGAAGTCATTTACAACTGCTCAAAAAGGGACAAACATGTTGAAAAGGCCCAATTCAGTGTCCTGACTGAGGAGAGTTTCATTAGAAAGTTATCAGCTAAACCAGCCATGCCCCTAATCTTAAAGCAATTTTTCATACAGGTAGGTTATTTGAAACTATTTTTATAAATGGGACAAACAATCAATTTCTTATAATGTGATCATAATTTTTAATTGTGTAAAGTTTGGCACCTTAACATGGCAGTCTACAGGGATTGACGCGCTTTTAGACTCAAGTGGTAAATGCAGAAATTGCAGTTTTTGCTATGTTTGCATGAATATTTTTAAACTCTGGAGGTTGCTACTCACAATCAAATGCACTGTCTATCCATGTTCAGTATATGTGTTGATAACAGTTCTTAAAAATGTAATCAGTTTATAGTCCAGTTTCTATCATTGCCATCTGTTTTTGTGTATTTGAATGTGTTCCATTATGCTCACTGTCAAACAGTTTTTCTCTTTTTGAGTTCTACTTTTCTTGTCACACTTTTGAATAAAAAAACATGCCTTTCTTGTCTGATTTAAAGAAAAAGCCAAAGCTTGATAATCTCGGAGCACAGAGACATAAAAGATGAGAGATAGCTGTTCATCCTGTTGATCTAAAGAAAGCAAACAGGAAAGATATAGATGGTTCAAAATGGACTCAAAAGCATCCTCTCTAATGTGACTGACAGTAACTAGGCACTTTATTAGGAACCCCTGTACACCTGACTATTCAATGTATTTATACAGTCACAACAACAGTTGCCTCAAGGCCCTTTATATTGTAAGGTAAAGACCCTACAATAACATAAAGAAAACAGAGAAAACCCCAACAATCATATGACCCCCTATGAGCAAGCATTTTGGCAACAGTGGGAAGGAAAAACTCCCTTCTAACAAGAAGCAGAACCAGGCTGAGGGAGGAGCAGACATCTGCCCGGATGGGGTGAGGGAAGGGAGACAAGACAAAGGCATCCCAACAGGTTTATTCAAGCAATACATGCAGTAAATCACAAGAATAGTAATTAGGAGTTTCATTCGGTGTTCACATCAATCATCAATAGCGTTGCGATAGTGTGAAAAATGGCATCAGAATTCCCAGAGACTGTCAGACATCAGGTTATTTTTCTTAACACAGAATATCTCTGCATCATCATTAACAGAAAGTTTCTGAGACAGACAACACATTCCACTCTAAAATGCATGACAAGGCAAGTTAAGTGAGCCTGCATACAAGCCTCGCTAAACATCATTAAAGCACTGGAAGACTGACAAAACCAAACATTCCTGGCATTAGAAGAAGACCTTAGAGATTTGTTAGATCATGCTGGGGAATAACAGCTTATCAAATCAATGTAAACGAAAGTTTCATCATGGCCTTTCGTATTTAGAAACTATAAAAAAAGACAAATCTGTTACTGACCTTACTGGCTACAAAGGACACTGCTCCCTTACCCAG
>NW_005187548.1:1177247-1195599 GCF_000239375.1 Pundamilia nyererei | reverse complement strand
ACTGACATATATATATATATATATATGTATATACATGTATGTATATACATGTATGTATATATGTATATATATATATAAAATATAGAAATATAGAAATTTTGATATAAAGGGTGCAGATGTTTTGTGTTAAAAAATACTGTATTCAGTGAAATAAGTGGTGCATTTCCACTTTAAAGACAGAGATATTGTTACAGTAGCGGATCTTCATATTAGATTCACAAGCCAAAACACTTGGGCATCAGACTGCTCTTCTGAAGTTTCAATGACAGAATCACAGTAGTGACAATGTTACTGGCTCTCAGCTGAAGGTCAGGTTTCCTCATTAGATCTTCAAAAAGTAAACTGCAGATCTAGCTCCCATGATTTGTTCCAGATTAAAACTGGGAAAATCCTTTTGTATGCTTAGTATGCATACTGTAGAGTAAAGCAATTGCATTTTGCAGCTGAAAAGACAACTGCGGAAATCAATTTACATTAAATATTTGCTTTCAAAACCTAAAGATTCTCTGGTTTACTCAGGCCAAAGTAACTAAGACTACAGCTCTTCCAATCTCTCTGTACACACAGACACATACACAATGTCTTGGAATCAGTTCAAGTACAAGATTAACAGAGGAAGATTTTCTGAATTCCAGTGAAACATTAACAATGCCTGGCGGTACTACAGACTATTCTACTATAATATACCAGGAAATACACAATAAGCTTTTAGCATATTGCAGAACATGTTAAAGCAAAAGGAAAGAGGTTTACATTTAAAATGCCACAACATGTACAATGGTCACATACAGAAATGTACAAAAACGTGCTGCAAGGCAAACCTGTGGACTGCTGATAAAGAGCAGACACACCCTGGACAAACATAAAACACACTTACATACATGCAGGAAGGTAAACCGTGTTTTAAGCTTAAATACATTCTTTCAGAAGCAGAAAAACCTTCAACTTTATATTTGTCGTTGGCGCAGCTAAAAATTAAGAGTTATGTTCCAGTTCACTACTCTGATAACTATTTAACAATACAGACACAGAGAGTATGACTAAGAGGTATAACTGAGTTTCACCTGACCTCACTTTAAAGGTATGATCAAATAACCTGTCCAAGGTGAGGCACCATAAAACACTGTACATGGAAACCCTCTTAACAGACATTGTAATAAATTTGGCTTTAGAGTAAAATAAAATATGAGAATCCAAATTAAAATTGAGTCACGTCACACGTCACGCCGCGCAAAGAAATAAAAATGTGCATTTAATGTACTCTGATAATTACCTACATCAGGTTTTCAAAAAAGGGCAGTTTTTTTAAAAGGGAAAATTTGGCACGACAACGACAATTTTATTGGAAATATAAAGACTGATAGAGACTATGATAAAAGCAGCATTCAAATGTGCCAAGAGATCCTCTCCCAACACTCTGTCTAGGCATGTATACCTCAGTACTGATTTGGCCTGTGTTTTAATTAATGACTGAGTTTGTGTTTTGAAGGAGACCACACATGCAAAGAATGCTACTGAATATAAGCCACTCTCAAAAGTGCTCTGAATAATGTCTTTCCTCAATCTGTGTAAGATAGGGTAGAAAATTGTATTTGCTTTGGTAATTACAAGGCAAAGTCATCATCCTATGCAGACTAATTTTTGAGATGCTTCTAGCACCTCAGACATGACAATAGCGTGGATCTTTCTCTTTGTGTGGGCTACAGACACTTTGGTTTTACCTGCCCTGACTAGCATGTAAGACTTCAGTGTGTGTATTGTTGAGGACTTTTTTTTAATACTGTATATCTATTTGCAAATGCATTTATACTCACAGTACCCACAATTACTGTGTGACTGTGGCTGATTGCATTGAAGCATCTTATTATAATGATTGTAGTGTTTAGTACCAACTTCACCAGTTATTTTGGTCTCTTGTGGACAATTCCCATCTTCATAACTGCCTTCTATTAATATAATTAGGTGACAAATAATACACCTGTGTAGTGCCTACCTTTATACTTAAAACTTACACTATCAAAAATGACAGAGTAGTTGTAAAACAGCTAACTGAGCTAACTTAGTACAGAAGCAGAACTAGTGAAGAATATGAATGATCTTCTCATAGAATCTGACAGCAGACTCATCTCTGTGCTTGTCCCGTTAGACATTCAATACTGCTGACCACAATATTCTACTACAGAGATGGATTTAAAGGAATTCAGTAGTCTGAATCATATCCATGTAATAGACTCCAATTTGTGCATGCACATTCTTACACATGCACAGAAGTTAGTCACAAAGTTCCACAGGAGTCTGTGCTGGGACCACTTCCATTTACATTACACAATGCTTCCCTTAGGCAATATTATCAGAACCCATAGGATACATGTTCTTTGCTATGCAGATGATACCCAGCTTATATCCATGAAGCCAGATGATACAAACCAATCAGTTAAACTGCAGCAATGTGTCAAATACATAAAGATCTGTATGATCTCTAATTTCCTGCTTCTAAATGAACACAAAATCAAAAGAGGGGCGATTGCACAAAAATTCTAGAATCGCATTAGCAGACATGAGCATGGGTTGACCTGGGGTTGTGAAGTACTTTTATTGCACCATGTTCATTCACTCATAAGCTGCCGTAACATGAATCAAATGGCTGAATTGTCACCTCAGCTTGCAGTCAAGTTCTATAAAGTCTTGCTAATGACCTACTCATTTTATTCAGGTGTGTTTCAGGACACCAGCCCTCGAGGACTGGAGTTTGACACCCCTGCTCTACGGGATCAGTGCTGACAGCGTCACAGTTGGGATCAGTCAAGGATCCTGTTCTGCTATGAATAAGCTGGCCATTTTAAGTGGCTGTATTTGTACGAAATGTCAAACTGGCTGCAAGTTTTATCCAACCATTTTAAATTTTCCATACTTGATCAACAGTTTGTATGGACTATATTGCGATCAGTAAAAAACAGTCTCTTGGGAAATAACAATTGAATAAGGGGGACATGTTCATAGAGAAGGGTAGATATGCTGCAGGAGAAGAATGGAGGACTCGTAGCGGCTTGGAAACAGGCTGGTGGCAGCAATTCTAAGCATCTGTACCATCTGTGTATGCATCACTTATGTCTATGCATCTAACACCAGGAATGTTTTCTGTCATGAATAACATTTTCCTCATGTTCCTGCATTCCTGCTATAAGGCTGTATTCAAGTGGATGGTGTGGGTTACATTGCCATGTGCCAGTGCTACATATAATCACATGGAGGCAAACCAGCTGCTGTTTGTGCGAGGCACATTCTTTACCTGGCTGTTTTTTGACACTAAGTATTCTTGTAAAAAGAACTACAGTAAGTTTTTTTTTCTTTGATGCAAATTTGTTGGTCCTCTCAAAAGATTACAATCAACATTCTACATTTCACCAGAATATATTAGATTCTTGGAATGGGAGGGTATCACTTAATTAAGACCGACAGGATAGTAAATGGAAAGTCAGTGAGGTGGCTGCAGCTTTAGTTCCTTTTAAATATAAATGTTTAACCAGTTTTGCTTTTCAGAGCTTCTTTCCTGGCAAGAAATAAATTTTTTCGAGAACAGCCTTCTTGTCAAGGTTCTTGCTTTGAGTAAAGTGAGTAAAGTGTACCTCCTTTTATGTCCTTTTTATTATTATTATTATTATTATTATTATTATTATTATATAGCTGCACTTGAAGAACTGCTCATTTACTTCATCTCCTTTATCTTTTTTCCCACTGGGAAAAAAGTGCTTTGTGTGTGGAGGGCATGATGAAGAATGGAGTGAATGGAGTGAATACAAAGAAGACAGTTAATGGTAAAATATATGTATGTAATAAATATATGCAAAGATATATGAAAAAACAGAGCTTGAAAGTCAGCAACAACATCAAGTTCTAAACTTGCTTCATCTCCTGGAAGCACACTCACTAACTGTTGCAGGATATTTAATGCAGAGGTCAGACATATTTACATATACCTTTATATATTTACACAATATTTACAAATATTAAAATATGAAAGGTTTTAAGTAAATTATCATCCATCCTAGATATTCAATGACTGTTAAACTGATCCTTCCATGCTTTCATTTATTCACAAATATGTATCACCAGATGAAGCAAAGTTCATGCTCACTATTATTAAAGTTTAGTTTCTGACCCTGCATGTATGAATGGTTCCTTCCTCCAGTTAATAATCAACATAGAGACTGACCCAGATACCTGAGAATAGGCGAGTTAGGAATGGCAAGCATAAAATATGTAATCAGTCTTTATTGTCATGTGTGTGAGTGGCTAAAAATATATAACAATTTCCCTTTAACTTATAAAAGTACAGCATAACTAACCAGGGGGTAAATCTTACAAGTGAAATGGTGGCTATGCTCTTCTGTGGCCCTAAAAAGTATCGCACAACCGTACTATTAGGCCTGCAAGTCCTCTGATTTAGCTCTCCTGTCAGTGGCCTATCATTCCACAAATACCATCATGGCAGATTTCAGGAATCTTTTTAAATTTAATTCTAAACAAACATCTCAAAGAATTTTCCCTCAGAGAAGGAATTCATCCTAAGTGTACACTGAAGATTATGTTGTCTATTCTGAACCTGCGGTTCTGGTGTTAAATTTACTCAGAATATGACAATAGAGGAAATATTTTAATGCCTAAGGCATCGGCTGTTACAATAAGAAGTGAGTTTACTTTATAAAGGACCTATGAGGAAGTGGCATGCAGTGACTTTACAGAAAGACTGGCAGAGACAATTGCCCCAGCCCCATTCTCCCCGTACACACAAAAACACATTTCTCCACTATTTACCAATTTAACAAGATAAACTAGATGAGATTAAAACATACCATGAACAGACAGTCAATCTTACAACAACTTATGTCTGAAAGACCTTGAGGAGAGTGAACATAAGCAGTCCTAATATGCCAGGACAGGGGCTCAGGAACAGTAATGACCGGCTAATGTCAGTTCTCACAGTCATCTTCAATTTGTTGCTGGACCACTGTTGTACCTTCCTGCTTTAAGACTGCTGGCATCAAAAACCCACAGTCACTCATCTCAATGACTACTGCCCCACAGTGTTCCTTTTATGATGACGTGCTTTGAGAGACACATTGTCTCCAGCCTCCCTCCTGCATTTGACCCACTACAGTTTGCATACCGCTCAAATCACTTTACGGCAGATGCCATCTCCTCTGTAATACAACAGAGCCAAGCACATCTGGATGATAAAAACACAAACATGCAGATGCTGTATTACAATCAAAGGGCTCGTTGTCAACTTCAGGAGCGGCCAGGGCGGTAACACCACTCCTTATCAACAGCATGATAGTGGAGATGGTAACAAGTTCCTGGGAGTAGAGGTAATAAACACTCTGTGGTCACTGCACACCGGCGCTCTTGCTAAGAGAGCTCAGTACTTATTACACAGGTCGAGGAATTTGTTCACCCCACAGAAAAAGACTAAACACATGTCTGACTTCTACTCACCCAGCATGAGGAGGCTCAGATGAACATTCATGATGGACAACAGGCTGTCTCTTTGCCTGTAACACACATAAATAATTTGTGAGAGAAAGAAATCAATAAAACATTTAGGCCACAGTAAAACACCACAATACACAGAGGCATTGTTTGTCCATAAACTAAAGTAGAGTATTAACCACTGTCAGTCAAGGCAGGTGGTAGAGTCCCTTACAGATCTTAACAATGGTCTTGGCTGGTTTGAGTAATAATTACTCAGTGCTGTGGTAACAGCTGATGTTACAACACAACCTCCAGGCTTTGCTGTGATGTAGCAGTATGGGAAAGATAGATGGTCTTGACTGAAAAGAACCAACCAGTGTCTACATTGCTCATGTTAGATAGTCTGAAATGTTACTCTGAGATGAGTAAAAGTGGTTATCAAAAAGGCAAGAGGACCAGAATAAATGAAAAGACTAAGTGTATTTAGAAAGCATGTCACATCCTTGATTTCTTTCGCCCTACATAAACCTACTTAGTTAAGAAGGAGACAGATTTTATTGCCCCACAAAGGTTTTCAATATGAAAGAATTGCCCAGAAAGCTCAACTTTGCTTGCTAATCCAGGAGATACTTTTTGTGCATGTGAAAAATATCAAAGGATACAAAAAGTTTATTGATCTCTAAAGAAAAAAAGTATCAAGTTTTCTGTATTGGTAGAGAAAATTTCTACTATGTGCGGTCTGTTTCTCATGATAAACAAAATGTAAAAAGAGACTGTCTGCAGGGTTTCTTTGTTATATGCATATCGTTTTAGAACAGTTTAGCTGCTGCCTAAATGCAAACTTTTTGCCTTTATTAAGACATCCATGCAGAGAGACATAAAGGGAGAAGACACACAATAAACAACCTGGGATAAATTTGAACCAGGGCCTCTGCAGTAGCCTTACTACTCAACTTGGTGAGCTAGATTGTAAAGAAAATAGTATACTTATTATTTATAACTGCAATAATAATTTGCTTCATGCACTACCAGAATTTTACATGTGACACTATTTACTGTCTAGACGATGGAACTGGTAGGATGCTCAAGTAAAAAATGGAAACACAAAATGCTGGATTTTTATCTATAATACAAAAAAATCTATTTGTTTTACACGTTTTGTTTAAAATCAAGAGCATATAAACTAGTTATTAATGCAGAAGGCATACAGTCATCTTTCCATCAATCACATAACTTCATGGGCTTACAACAAAGGTAAGATGGATGTGCTTCTTTTTTTTTTCAAAAACAAAAAAGTCCCAAAAACACTAGATCCCTGTTAGTGAGGGGCCACTTACTGCACAGTCTAAGAGTGGGAAGATCTGCAAAGAATCATAATGCCTGTTTGCCACTGCAGAGTTGCAAAGAGGTATTTTGTCAATCAGTAATATTATATTTAACCCATCCAAGATCTACATGGAGGCATGAAGATGACAATAAACAGTTTTGATCAAAACTACATTCTAGCAAAAGCCATTTGGTAAGAGTTAAAACAAAGAAAAAAAAACAACCTGTAGCACTAATCTTAAATTTTAACAGCTACATGATTAAAAGTTTACAGTTTAGACACAAGTGGCCCACATGAGTGGCGACAGCACGAGGTTGCCTTTTAATCTGAACTCTTTGCCACAAGCTACAGAAATACCCAAAATATATTCAGAGTTTAGCTGATATTACACAAATGAAAAACCTATCTTTAAAAAATAACAACAAAAACACAACTGTGTAATATTCATGATGAATCCAACTAACTGAGAGCAGCCTTGTACTCACACAGCCATGGGTCACCTCACTCTGCTCTGCACAGCGTGGTCAGAATTGCTCACTGAAGGCCAACCTGCTTGACAGTGCGTAGATTCCTGTATTCCAGTGCACGTGTTCAAGCCTTGGACCCCAATGTGTACATTTCCGCATGCATGCACATGTGCAGTGTGTATGTGCGCCAAAATGTGTAAAACAAACTTGAAAGTGCAACCGACGGCAGCGATGTAAAAACACAGGGAACGCCACCGGCCAATTGGAACGCAACGTGTCTGAGGGACCCCCTTCATTCCACTCGTCCCTCCCACTCCCTCTTTTTTGCTCTCCCTCCAGCCCGTCACTAGGGCACTGGGGTGAATGGGCAGCTATTCTTATTCTAATTTCACTGTCACTCTACAGGCCACTGCCTGAAAGAAGGGAATGGTCTCCAGGCTTTTGGAATGCACCACCCCTTTCTTCTGGACACTTGGAAGAGTGAATGGTGAGAGAGGAAGATGAGGGCAGAGAAAAAGAGCGAGAGGGACAGTTCAATGAGGAAGAGGAAGACGAGAGGAAGAGGAAGAGGAGGGAAAATTTAATGTCAAAAATAAGGAAAATAATGACAAAAGAAACTGAGAAGAGTGGTACCGGCAGTCTGATCAGTTTAGCTTAATACAAACTAGGCGACTCTATAACAGCATTTTAATGGAAGTTAGAAAGAAGAACGACGCAGAAGATGCATTTCCACATCTACTCTGATCAGCCCTGTCTCTGCATTAAATTATAACAAGTCCACCAAAATACTGAAGAGCAAATTTTAGAGGAACTTTTCTATGGTAGAAATCCCAAATATTCAGGTCAGGTGCTGTACAAACTAAATGACTAAATAACATAAAAGAGACCGACTAAATCTCTTCAAAGTATAAAGGAAACATCTTTGGGATTAATTTTGTTTTTTTTTCATTAATGTGACTACAAACCAAATGAAATTAACCCGTGTGTCATTTTGGACATGTGACAATAAAGGCTATACAAACTTCTTTTGGCGACCAGAGGGGTTGCCCCTGTTTGACATAAAAAAAAATCTTAGTTTATGATATGTATGCATTGGTTTCACTTTTCAAACCTGTAAGCAGCATTCACCCATCCATCCACAGATGCAGCTGTCAATCCAGCTGTCAGGGCGAAAGGACAGGTTGTCAATCTGTTGCACTGCTAATTAGCTCCTTGCTTTAGCTTGATATTTAGCAGGAAAGATAACACCGTGCCAATAATCTTCTTCTCATCAACAATTTACCAGAAAGAGGATTATTTTATTCTAAAAATAAAGTTTAATTTTAAAACAAGACCAACTACTTGTATAATCACAAAATTGCATGTGCTGAGAATTTGTTGTTCCTTTTTTATCCTAACCACTGAAAAAATAAAGGATTTGAAAATAAAACTGAGCTGAAGCATAAGCATAAGGCCAAAGAGTTCAATTCCATTCAAATCACAGAAGTGACTCTGCTGCTGTGAATAGATTAGCAAAGAGAAAGGTGCATGAAGATGCATGATAGTACGCATGTGCATTTGAAATGAGTGTGTGTGGGTCATGTGCATGCATACATCAGCGTAACTTTGTGCTGAACTATTTTGCTGGTAATACCTGAAATGAGTAAAGAAAATCAACAGCCTATTTAGGCATATATGGGGTTATATTGGTTGGGTCTGATTATTGGGAGGGGGGTCATAACCCCCTTAACCCATCTGAAAATTACGCCCCTGCATGCATGTGTGTGATTCAGGTGCGACAACTTAAAAGCTGCAGCACAGAACAAAGCAGCTTTCACAATCACAGCTCTCTGCTGATGTGACCTTTCACCTCTCCTAAAAGAGCAAGATACGTCTCAACACACAGTAAGCACGTACGTGGCAAGTGTAACTAGTAGTGACTTCAATGCGGTTTCTTAATCTGCTGTAAGAGTTCACAAATCAATTACTGAAAACTTCAACTACAATTCTACAAACATCTGAGAATTTGATCCCCTTGAAAATAAATGCAACATATAATTCAAAGACACTACTTTCACAGAACTAAAGAAAAAAGAGCAGATCAAAAATTAAAAAGAATTGCAAGTATGCCTCTAACACTCTAGCCTGCAGCTCTTTTTAACGTATATCTTGCAATCCTCTTGTAATCCAACTATGCGGGTGTCTGGGTGTTAGACAAAACTACAGTAAAATAAATCAGATTGGCAACTTAGGGGTCTATGACAGTGGTTTCAGCTGCATGTACAGACATTTTCAGACTTTCATCATTTTATTCATTTTTTAAATTTTTATATGGGTCAAAGTGTCCCAGTTTTAGGCTGTAAGTAGCAAGCTCTTATGGATGTATTTAAATATAAGAAAAACATTGTTATGAATATGCAAGCAATAGGAACTGAACCTGGAACTCTTCTTAAAGTAGACAAATAAGACAATGATCATCACACTTAGAGGTCTTTGGTTAGGTTTCACTGCAGGCAGTCAAAGACCTTGAGCAAAGACTTTGGCACAGACGAGCACACAATCTCTACAATAGGACAGATAAGACGGACCCTGCAGAAAGTTCAGTGCCACCACTATAACTCCTGCATAGCGGTCGGACAAAGCCAAGGAATCTCTACACTCAAGTCCAAACAAACCCAGGTTCCCATATCCTTGAAAACCATAACATGATAAGCCTGACTCTGTGCGTGTGTGTGTCTGTGAGTTTGTGTACACATGAAATGAAGGCCGAACTACTGAAATCACTGCTGCCAACACACTGCAGCTTGAGGCACTGTTGTTAACATGCTGTAAAACAAGGTTGGGCTGAAAATGGGATCAGATCATTTCCTGGAGGAAGTTTACTTTCCAACAGGCAGGTGACTCGATATTTATGGTACCGTAGTATAGACAACCCATAGACAACCCATTTCTGCAATGTTATAGTCGTCTAAAGCAGGACAATAAAACAAAAAAAGCAGCAGAGGGCCTTGAACATAATTTATATAATTTATTGATAAGAAAATGTCACCTTTTTTTACCCAGCTGTCTTAGCAAGAGGCAGCGTACACCCTGGACAAGTCACCAGTCACAGGGCTAACACATAGACACCCATTCGCACCTGTGGGCAATTTAACATTTCCAACTAACCTAACCTCACTAAGTGCATGTCTTTGGACCCAGAGAGAACCCACACAAACAGACGCCGGCCTGATGGTGGAATTGAACTGAGGACCTTCATGCTTTAAGGTAACAGTGCTAACCACAGTGCTAATAACCAGGGTTACTCATCAAATACTGAATTATGGTGGGTGTGTGGGATCAAATAAAGAAATTATGACCACTTATACCTAGAATTACTGACATAACTTTGACCCCGTATAAATGAATATAAAACCACCTCTGATGGAGCGTGAAGAACTAATCCGAGCAAATAAAGAGTGAAATCCAGAGCAGAACAAACAAACTTCAGGTCTCAGCAAGAGCGCTTTGGAGGTGAACATGCTTGAATTAAACATCTGCGGGAAATCTACATCCTCACTTACGTTGTAAATGGAAACTGCTCCCACCCCTACACCGCAACCCCCTACGCCATTCAAGCTGCTGTGGGATACCTGGGGCAACCCACGGTGTGATTCCATATCTTGGGAAGTACATGTGAGCCCAAGCAGAAGGTTACAGCGTGGGGTTTTATATATCGCCTTTATTTTAGAGCAACTAATGTCACACATTATGCCAGACTATTTTTAAACTTTTTCAGTGTTCTTCTTCTGTAATAATTACTTTATTTAGCTGTCTTAGTTACTGTTTTTGTTATTTGTTACACCCTGTTTATTAGTTTATTCAAATGTGTATTTTAACTTTTTTTAAATATCTGTAATCAAATTATCTAAATCATTTATAAAAACTAAAAACCATACATACTTTTGTTTGGTCAAATCTCAATTAAAATTTAAAATTAGATGAAAATTAACGATTTCTTCAAGAAATTACTTCTCTGCCATTACTTCGGTTGCTGTAGAGCGGGCTCAAATGACCTGGAATCCTGTTAAGTTCTACTTACATTAATGGTATCCATCCATCATCTTTATTATGGTGCTGGCATCTATCCCAGTTAGGGAAAACCCTAGACAGGTTCCCAGTCTGTAGCAGGGCTCAGAGAGACTGACAGGCATTCATGCTGGCATTCACACCGTCTGTCATTTTAGAATCACTGATTAATCTAACCCTCTGCATGCCTTCAGGCTGTGGGAGAAAGACAGAGTAACACCTACATAGTAATCTATTATATTGTAGGAAATGTTTTTCAGGAAGGAATTACAAGTAATCTATTTCACACCATGCCCCTCAGACTTTAAAACTTTAGGAAAGATCTCCTATTTGGGATGGGACACAACATATTTGATTATAAAAGAGTGTATGGAAGAAGCTGTTTCTGAATTCTGAAAATCTGCGATCAGAAAAGATCTACAGGAAAGAGACAGATATTTAACAATTTTTGGAACTACAACTGTAACATGCTTCATAACTATACAATATAGACAAATACACATTACATATATAGCAGCTTAACCTTTTTCCCTAAATTTGTACAAATTCACTTCCTCTAATGATACTGACTAAATGTTTAGAGCAAAGAACTGAGACAAGATTGAAACCACTCTTGAATTAGTCTAATGTACAGTGATGTTCCGTATGAAAATGAAGGATACAAGCTATAAAAAATACAAGGTTAAATAAGAGCATAACGCAACAAAACATACAAACATTTAATTAAAAATGTGAAAGTCCATTGCTGGAATACACACAATATATTAATAGAATCCTTGTCCAAAAATACACCAAATCACTTTGTGTATGTAGGAATCAAATAAGATCATGTCTTTCCATTTTGTTAATACTGGTTCAATCCCACTCATTATACATGAAAGCCTTTTTGCACTGAACTGCAAGACATGAGTCATATTGGTCATAAATTACTTTAACATCCCTTAAAGCCACAATAACTGTGTCTCCTCAGATCAAATTAAGCCTATGTTGAAGTCACTGTGAAGTTATTTGGAGCACATCTTTCAAAATGCAACACATTTTAAAAGCCTACAGGAAAAGTTTGTGATGGAAGTCGAGACTTGTTTATAATAAGGACACGATTAAATCTTACCCTTTAAGGAAATTAACTTAATATTTAGATTAATAGAATGAGCTGGGTTTTCTATTACCATATAGCTGGAGGTGAGTTAACAATTCCAGCTTTATAGATGAGCGGCCTTAAATGCCTCAGCCCTTCTCAGTCAATGTTCGCCCCTTTATTTCAGAGCATCTGGTGCTCACTGACCTCATTTAAGCCTCTATTGCTTCAGTCTCACGTTATAACATGTTATAACAATTGTAGGCACCAATTGCTCACACAGAACACCTTCAAAGTAAACAGTTCAGTTAAAGAAAAACTGCCTTCAAACGACTTTCAAAACCACTGCATAAATCATCAGATCATCACCCCGGGAGCCAAAGGAAATCTCATAATGCTGTCTGGACAGTTGGCGCGTTTTATACAGTAAAGAAAAGATCACAATCAAAGACAGTTTTATCCAGATTTTCTCTGCTGCTTGACACAAGCATGAAATAAAGCACACCCAATACCGCCTACTGCTTGGCTTACATTTGCTCCACACCACCTGTGTACACACAGACACACAATGGGAAGTGTGAACGTGCAATCCCCTTCAAAACACAACCGATACATTTTGTTTTTTCTCTCTAAACAATCGAGCAACATTCTGCATCAGATCACCTGAAATGAGCGTTATCATTCAAAGTCTTTGGTGTTATACCATATAAAGCAAAATAAACTCAAAGGGACATGCCTGTCTGACAAGCCTGACAAAAACTCACGCAAGGGCATGACCAAACAGTAGCGAGTGAGGAGCTCCTGCAGCGCGTTGCAGACACATGCGAACGAACGTAGTCGTGTTTGGACTAGAAAAACCGAGGATTAGTTGGCGCAAGGTGGAGATGAACAGGGCAGCTGTGAGGTTGTGGCTCAGCATTAACACCTTTGTAGTAGTGCCTATAGAGATAACCGAGAGAGTGCTGCAGTTCACTAGACAACAGTGTTACCTGTGAACTATTAGAAGTGCAGTGTCACATATTAATGTACCTCCGACTTCTGTCTGCCTTGGCTAGCTAACACAATGCATGGAATTCCAACAACAAAGGCTAGCCATGCAGATAATGCAAAATTACCAGATCTGTATCACTTATTGTAATAATTTTTCTCCCACAGCTTCTTGTGTGGCTCATTGGCATCTACATTTTTTGCACATAAAAGTGCAAAAAAAGGTTTTTATTATATTACAATATTTGAAATTCCTATTGCTCTGTTGGACTGACTAAGAGCACAGAAGCCCTATTTATAGGTTTGTATTAAGGAACAAAAGCAAACAAAAGTAATCTAACGTGACACTTTATTAGATACTCCTTACTAGTATGAGTTGGACAACCTTTTGTTTTCGGAACTGCCCCTTTGTCTTCGTGGCGCAGGTGCTGGAAAATCCTTGATGTATTTGCAAATACTGAGATGACAGCGTCTGCAGATTTGTGGGCTGGCGGTCATGATTTGCCACATCCCAAAGGTTCTCTGTTAGATTGAGGCCTGGTGACTACAGTGAACCCATTGTGATGTTCAAGAACCCAGTTTAAGATGATTTGAAACAGCCATCAGAAGAACGGTACAAATTGGTCATAAAAACATTGCTGACTCACTTGGTGAAGTTTTGTTTCTTCACCTTGCAAATCTACTGGATTTATACCATTTTTACACCACTTTTTTTTTTCAACTGAACAAACCAAAGGTCTTTGCTATTTCTTTGATGGATAGTCATTCATTTTTAGACTTTTAGTGATTTTTTTTCTTTGCATTATCCTCCCATTACTTTTCATATTCATATACAAGTTCCTCTTTGAAATGATGACCCAGTTCTCTGTTAAATGAACCATGTGTGAGTTCTTTTATGAAAGAACGAGGGCTGTTGTCATGCTCCTCAGCCTTTGATCCAATGTTTTATGTTTTTGGTGTTTCAAGTTCTGTATAGATATTTAGTATTAAATATCTTCAGTTTGAGTCTTATTTACTTTCACCTCTTTATATTCCCTCAGTGTTTCACGCCTTTTCATTCTGTGTCATTTCCTGTGTTTAGTTCTATCTGTACTCTTCTGTCAGTTATTGCTCCTCAAGTCCTTTTTATTTTGATTCTTGTCATCCATCCATCCATCGTCATCCGCTTTGTCCGGGGTCGGGTCGCGGGGGCAGCAGCCTAAGCAAAGAGGCCCAGACCTCCCTCTCCCCAGCCACCTCCTCCAGCTTGTCCGGGGGAATACCAAGGCGTTCCCAGGCCAGCCGAGAGATATAATCTCTCCAGCGTGTCCTGGGTCTGCCCCCGGGCCTCCTCCCGGTGGGACAACACCTCACCCAGGAGGCGCCCAGGGGGCATCCTTGTCAGATGCCCGAACCACCTCAGCTGGCTCCTTTCGATGTGGAGCAGCAGCTGCTCTACTCTGAGCCCCTCCCGGATGGCCGAACTTCTCACCCTATCTCTAAGGGAGAGGCCAGCCACCCTTCGGAGGAAGCTCATTTCTGCCGCTTGTATCCGCGATCTTGATTCTTGTCATTAGACTGCAAATAACAAGTTCAGTTGCACAACAGCCATATTAGTATATAAGAAACAGCATAGACACCACATTGTCACCAGTGCTACAATGTAACAACTAAGTGAGGCTGACTGAGGCAGGGTTTTTGCCATGCTGGATTCTGTCATGGGTATCCCAGCTGTTCCTGCAACCTTGCATGTCCAGAACAGTAACACCTCTGATCTGATTATTCTTGGTGGCAATAAAACTAGACAGAAGTACTGAGATGAGTTTCTTCAGTCTGCACTTGTGCCTTTTCTGTGGCAACACCCCTACCTGCAAATGTTTCATTACCACACTCCCAAAGTAGCATCAGCCTTTCTGGAAGAAGTCTATCCAGTGTCTTTGCCAATATTTAGTCTAAATATATCTCCTACTGAACACTACTTTAGACATGCTGGGTTGATGTGTCCATCAGAGGCAGCCATAACCAATGATGACTGCACAGCTGGAGGCTGCAATCATCCTGGAATCAACCAGGTCATCAACCAGTGAGTGTATGCCAAAGTGTTGGTCTACAAAATCCCTTAAAAATACAAACTTCATATTCTATTTTTAACTAGTACACCATCAGCCAAAGCAGATAGCAAATATATGTTTCTCTTACATGTCTTGGTTTACCACTATAGCTCCGAGTAGCTCATGGATCCTTTTAAGCCTTAGTTAGAGTTGTAAATAGAAGTAGGGTGACAGGCCAGGTACTAACCTGATTAAAACTACACTAAGCCTATAAGAGCCATGGGACCCTGTGCCTCCAAACACAGCCAATACCAGGATAAGCTGATGAAAAGAAATTAATGCTAAAAAGCATTTTTTGAATTACAAGGAACAATATGTCAAGGGCAGTAATTTAAATGCTTTTTTCTTGATATGAACAGATAAAAAAGAAGTCTTTATATAATTACTCTGTGCGGCCTTACAATAAATAACAAACCCATCAAAATACAGAGACAAGAAGATTAACAATAAACATGGTAACAGAATCAGGTACTAACAGACAGATGAGACAGAGGAGGGACAGCCAAGGAAAAACTGGGGAGATTAAAATAACAACAAACCAGAGCTCAATTAATCTCTTTGCTTCTTTATGATACAATATTACTATGAGACTACTGTAAACAATGGAATCACTCACTTTAAGAAACTGTGCCATGGGACAGTTTTCTTTTTAATTATTTTTCACTTCCTTAAGCACTATTATGAAGGGCCAATACCAACAAATATATTTGTCAAGCTCCTGAAATGTAACTGTCAAACACCGTCTTTTCTTCTTTATATGACCTCTGTAGCTGTAACAAATGTTTGACCACATTATTTTAGATGCTGAATATGAGCTCTGCTCCGCATTAATCTTAGCTGCTGGTTAATCTGGCAGGAATGTGTGCAAGAGTGTCAGAAATCTGCCTCCCAGCCATAAGAAAACTTGTGGTGTCAGTGAGAAAGCATGTCCACACATCCATCACTTTACAGGACACACAAGCTCATATTCATCAAAGTCATAATAGAAATATATACATTCCCCTATGGCGATCAAATATTCTCAAAATATGCTTTCCAATTTAATGATAAAAAAATGATATGAACACATTTTTTTCTGTGCTATGACTAGTCAAGGTGTGCTTGTTCAGGTTTTTCCCAGGTATGCTGCCATATCCATATCTAGGACTTGGCACCGATTTTACACAGGATGTCTTTCATGGAGCAAACATTTATCTGGGCTTGGAAGCAGCACTAGAACAGCACTAGCTTGTGGCCTCCTAAGGTCACCTGACATGACAACTAATACCTTGCTGTGTGTGTGTGTGTGTGTGTGTGTGTGTGTGTGTGTGTGTGTGTGTGTGTGTGTGTGTGTGTGTGTGTGAGAGATTGAATGAATGACACTTGAAAGTACTTTAAGCACTTGACTGCGAAGAAAGACACTATAGAAGTACCAGTTATAAGTGAATCAAACTTTGGATGCACACTCTTCTATGCACGTTTAAATCAGATATAATAGAGCAAAGAGAAACTATTTTTCCTACGAAAAAATGTCAAACAACCTCCAGTGTCTAGATACATATTATCATATTATCTAAGTGAATGTTAACAGGGATTTTGCTGCACTTGCTTTAGCGTCACCAATAAAAACCCATATAAAAATCCAGCCTCAAACATGAAACACAAAACGCAGTTGGATCATTTTTAGGGGTTATACCTACAGTAGCAGTTGTAGTAGTCAACAGTTTCTGGCTACATGTATCTACAAGGTGCAGAAAAGTTCATTCATTTATAGATTATTTTAATTCCTTTGATTTTATTCTCACTACGTAATCATTAACGCAAGCTAAGCGCTAACAAAGATTAATTAGCCTTAGCATAAAAGCAGTCTTCAATGTCACATTTTAGCCCCTACATGGGTTTTACTACTGCAGCACCTGGGCTACAGTAATAAGACAAGGTTTATATAAACTTGCTCTTCAGCAAACAGAGGAGCATAAGCTCACTGTAACAGTATGACATTGGTGGTTGTTAGTTATTGGATTTCACTGAGGAGTTTCCTTACAGAAAAGTTTTGAAAGACAAAAATTAACACAGCTCACCTGCCCCGAAGCTTTCTGCTGGCTCTGTTCGCTCCTTCACACACACACACTCACACACACACACATACAGAGCTAAACTAAATTTCTTTCGTTTTCTTTCACTCAGACTCACACAGACACACACACACTCTCTCTCTCTAACAGAGCTCGTCCCGCAGCGGCTCGATGCACTGCCTGTGTGAGTTCGGTCCTCGGTCCTGACGAGGTACGGCGGCGCGCTCAGCCCCGCCAGGGGGAGGTGTCAGGCAGTCCCAGGTAAGAAGGAGCAGGTAGAGTTCGTTCACAGATCCCGACCACGCCCGCAGAGACCAAGGCCACAGGCAAAGTTCTATACTTTAACTCTCAGTGTTGAAAAGTGTTGAACTTCCTGCAGTGAGAGGTCAAACTTGCTCAAGAGAAAGCAAGCAAAAAAAAAAAGTTGGAGTGAAAATGTTTACTGTTTATTTACTTATGGATTCCACGTGGATTTCAGATTTAAACTCCAGCATTTTTTTGGAGGGAAGTGGTTTGCTTTAACACATACTCTAGTGCACAACTCTTGGTGTCACTTATTTATGTGGAATATGGAGCTCTTTCCAGCTCTCACCCTTTCATACTGTAGACTATTTATGTTTGTCTTTTTTCACTTTCCTCAAAGAGCAAATCCATTTATGTTTCATATAAGTGGGACTTTTCATACAAGCTTGACTAAAATGTCAATGTTCATTTAAATAGCCTTGTTGGAAAAAATATGCTTTTGGTACAGCCTTTTTCAAGTGTGTGTTCCAATATGTTTCTGAGGCCTCACCAGACAGTGAGCATATATTTGATCAATATACAAAAAT
>NW_005187548.1:1174233-1176009 GCF_000239375.1 Pundamilia nyererei | reverse complement strand
TGAGTTTTTTGGGTTCATTGAGAACATGGTTGTTGTTCAATAATAAAATTATTCCTCAAAAATACAACTTGCCTAATAATTCTGCACTCCCTGTATACATGCAAAATTAATGCTTTCCTTCTCATCACATGCTGCTCTAGCTTGCTTGAAAGGTGGAAGATAGTAAGATAGCTCATCACTGACAGGATTTGAACCACAGAAATTATCATGAGATGATGACAGTCTCAGTCACCAAAGTCATTATGTGGTGCCAGTGAAGTCAACTAATACATTTCATATCTCAAACCAGCAGCTGCCCAACACAGGAACTGTCTACTTCGCAAGAAGTGTGTCAGCATCTTTTGTGTATCAAGACCTGCTGATTTACTTTTTGTAGTTGTTGATGTTTTTTCTTCAGCCTATTTTGCTTTTTATTTGACCATGTTCATAAACATGTATGGATGGATGGTTGTTCAAAAACATGCATATAAACTAGAGTTTGAGAATGGCACATGTGATACATGTACCGCTTTGCGAGTCTAATTAAAAGCCACGAACGATAACAGGAGCAAAACTGATTAGAGGCTCATATTACTTATTACTGGAATAAGAAACATCAGACTGAAAATTCTAACATTTCAGGAATTTGCTATCTTACCAAGCAATGAAAAATGAATGTTTTATACATAAACTGGGTGGAAATAAAAGGATTGTAATGGAGAGAAGACTGCTGCTAATTCGTAGGAACAGCTCCAGCTGTGAGGGGTTATACATATGTAAATGCCCGCTTTTTCTCATGTAGTACACCAAATGTGCTATTTAAAGGCACTCATTTATATTACTGTTTTAAACTTTTCAAAGTAAATAAAGCATCATCTGCTACAACTTAATATCTAAAATGCATGGTGCTTGAACTGATGTTGAAATAAGGCCAGGTTGGGTTTGTTTAGTATCACGTTGTACCACAAGATTGTTTAACCAGACATGTCATTAACAGTTCATTCCTACTTTCACTGTGGCTGTCTGCAAAAGGCAAACCCTCTTGAGGAAACAGGAGTAGCTTAAAAGTTAAACATAAGACACTTCAAGAAGTTGATCTATCTCAGATCGATAGGTACTGTTTGACTTTCCTAGCATGCGTGCCTTTGGACTGTTAGAGGAAGCCCAGACAGGTAGAGGGAGAGGTCACAGCCAGGAAGCAGCGAAGCAGTGCAGTGCTAACCAGTGCATTACCATAACACCCATGTCTTTTGCCACTATATCAGTGCATTGCTTCCTTCTTATTTTCTCATCTACCATCCCATTCCCATCATTAATATATTTGTAAGAAGTGATGGATTCAGAGCCTATTTGCTAAACCTCATCTATATAATATGTGAGTTTTATGACTGAAATGTGTTTATACTGGATGAGATTAAACTGAGACTCAATGCAACGGAGAACGAAACAATGGGAAAGAGAACAGTACCTGTGGAGGTTGTACAAGCTAAAGTCCAGGAATGGCTGGAATGTATAATTATCAACAATACCAAATCTATTTCTTATACAAAGATGAAAGTAAGCTGAGGAGAAAAAGTTTTACTGTCTGTTATAAAGTACTGGTATACTCAAGCACTAAGAACAGTGGTCAACCAAAACTGAAACACAGTGAACTAAAGAAACAAAAAGTTAAAAACTTGAAAAGCTGAGGCAAGAAGCAAGGAGTGAGGTGAGAATCCTGAAAGTAGGGAAGACTGTAATTTTTTAGAGAAACAGCTGGATGTGGTTGACCCGATTGCTACACTAAGAAACATAAAA
>NW_005187548.1:1151393-1152408 GCF_000239375.1 Pundamilia nyererei | reverse complement strand
GGAGCTAATTTAGCCATTTAAATCAGCTGTGTTGGTTCGAGGACACATCTAAAACCTGCAGGGACACCGGCCCTCGTGGACTGAGATTGCCCACCCCTGTACACTGGATGGTCTCAGTCATGATGCTATTTTAGTGCTATTACAGATATATTATCAAGTGCATCATTGGATGCTACAGAGTTAGAACCATGTGTAGGTCACATCGAAGTGTGCATGTGGAGGGAGAACTGAAGAACAGCTTCATCAGAATCAAAATCAGAAATGGTTTTATTGCCAAATGTTAAGCAGATTTACAACATTAGGAAATTGCTGCGGTACTTTGCGTGAGACATACTATAAGACAATCACTTAAATAAAAATTAAAAGTACTAAACAGATTGAATGCAAGTGATGATCAGTGCAAAGAAAATTGAACAGGTGCAGAGAACACAATACAGGAGCAATGCAGGCGTATGAAAGTTTGTCAGGAAAAAACTGACAAAGGAAAACTGAAATAACCTCAGTGTACTGAACAGTCAGCAGGGTACAAAATGTCTGATGTGAAGTGTGTATTAAATAATAAAAATTTCCGAGCCATGAGAGGAATAAGGCACGCATTTGCAGCAGTCTGTGACTGAAGTCAGTTACAAAGCAGATACAAACAGACGTTCTCCACACTTTCTGTACAAAACTCCAACTCCTTCTCCACTGCCACTCCTCTCGTAGTCCGTAATCAGGTTCCAGATGAAATTTACACACAAAAAGCTCCGGTTAACAGGATAGACACAACACTCACAGATACACAGGTTCAGATTTGCAGGTTTGACTGATGCTGGTCGCTCAACGATCCAGCAAAGACTAGTGCAGATCAGCGACCGGTGTGTAGATGAGCGCAGGTGTGTGGGCCAGCAGCGGGAGCCTGTAATGAGCATCGCTGCGGCGAAAGAGAGAGAGCGAGAGGGGGAGAGGAAGGAGGGAGAGAGCGAAAAACAAAAACAACTATGTTGCCTAATAGAGAGTCGACCAGCGAGGCACA
>NW_005187548.1:1148875-1150038 GCF_000239375.1 Pundamilia nyererei | reverse complement strand
AAAAAAAATCTGCCGACATATTGGGTTTTTAAATCACAAAATAATGGTATTGGTACTGGTTTTAAAAATCAGTTTGTCTCTAGTCTTAATAAACATGTGTACCAAGCTGACATAGACTAAAACTAAACTGTATTTTTATTTTATTGGTGGTCATATTTCTAAGTACACCATATCCTTTCAGTTTTTCTTTCTTTTTTAGAGTCTAGTTTTTATTTGAGTATTATATGAGAATTATAACCCTTCTACAGATTTTACAATAAACAGCAGATTCTAAGTTATGACAGATATCCATTGTTTATACACAAGTTTCCCACCCCCTTACTTCCTGTAAAAACAGCCCAAGGCTCAGTGATATTACATAAATATAAAAAATACACCTGTAAAACTAAAAAGCTTCCACAGAAAAACGTTCACTTATTTTTAAGGCAGAGCAAAATGCATTAGTCTACTTGATGCCTCCCATCATGTGGATCCAGAAGTTGGCCTGCACAGTCCAGCCCAGCTTCTCACACTCAGAGATTTGTTGGAGAAAGTGCTCCCTGGCATCTGCCTCATTCTGCTCCTCCTGGAGTGCCACCCGCAAGTAGCGCATATCCTCTGCAGCGCTCAGCTCTGGGATGCCCGTGAGCAGCATGAGGGAGAAAAGAGTCACCAACAGACGAGAGTGGGAGCGCAGGGAGAGGTATGCTTCTGTGCAGGTGTCCTAATGTGGGTGTTGGAGGCAAGAAAAGATAGAATAACAAAGAAAAGCAAAGATAAAACAATAAGGACAGCTGAAGTTTAGATTTTTTCTATAATTCTAAAAGTGTTATCCAAAATTAGAATCAGGCTTCTTTTAATTAGTGTGTGTGTGTACTTCTGGAATAAACTCAATTGGCATAAATCAAAAGTCTTAATAATGGCAGGTCAGCAAGGAGAAAAGCCTCTGCTTTTAAATCAGAACACTGCAGCCTGCCTGCAGTTTCATAAAGACTGCATGGACAAGCCAGAAGTCAGAATTATATTTTTGGACTGAGATGAGATCAAAACAGAGCTTCTTGGGTTCAATGAAAAGCATTTTGTTAAGAGAGAAGAACACACATATTTTGTTGGAGTTGGGCCACGACTGCATGCTTTCATCATTGAACAAAATTGAATGAAGTTTGAATTATACTAGGAAATTA
>NW_005187548.1:1129188-1147472 GCF_000239375.1 Pundamilia nyererei | reverse complement strand
AGCGAATTACTAAGGTAAAAGGTTGAACTCCACCGAGAAGCTAACTATTTATGGGACCTGTTAAAACATTTTCATGCAAAGCTGGACAAATAATAAAGCCCTCTTACCCTAAAACGCTGAAAGTAGAGGCTGTTGCGACCATCGACCCTGCCCATGACATACAGGAAGTCAGGTGTGAGGACGAAAGGTGCTCGCTCCCTGTTCACGCCAAGAAAGTGCTTCCTGTTACCCAGGATGTGTCCGAAGTCAATGTGAAACAAGTTCCCTGAGAGGCAAGATTACTTCAGTTTTTTCTAATTATCAGTTAATTTGTTCATTTATGAATTCATTTTATCATGCAGCTTGTTTCAGAGGACAAAAAGTATCTGTCATTTCATAAGAGGATAATAACAAATCAGTAAATAACATGTGATAACAGTAGCCAATAAGGTGTTTTCTGTGATTTGTGCTGCTTACCGTCTTCTCTGATCATGATGTTGTCATTGTGTCGATCGCCTATACCCAGTACATATGTGGCCACACAGTAACCAGCACAGGAATTCACAAATCTCTCCACGTTCTTGAAGTGCTGCAGTCAAATAAAATCACAACAGTTTCACATTTTAGTTGTTTTTTTTTTCCTATTACTGAGGGAAACAACAGAAAGGACCTGCGATTGCTTTTGATTTACTCACAATTTCCTGTAGTGGACACTTGGACTTGAGCCACTCAAACAGAGCATTATTTTTGAAGGCTCCAGTTGCTCCTCCTTGGCTCCTCTGGACCGCAGCGATCGTTGTTGCATTCCTCACAATCTCAATCATACCTGATGACAAGGACATTTTCATTTTGTGCTTCACCTTTAAACATGTTTTAAACTTCAAACACAGAAACCTAATTCCAGGGGGTAAAAAAAACCCTCTCACAAAACACTGTTACAAAAACATGACACTGTGCAGGTGCAGTGGTTGCATGTTGATCCTCTGCCATGTGGGTGGGTGCTTTTTTCCCTCCCACAGTCCAATAAGCAGGCATGTTACATAATTTATTATAGTAAACTGGTCATAGGTTAAATTGGTAAATTGATAAAATACTATACAGAAAACCCCATAACAACATATATAAATAAAAATTTGGGGCGATAGCTGTGGTTGTGAAAAGTCTTATAAAAATGTCCTAGGGCCTGCCTTTTGTAAACACTTTACTGATGAATTTATGGGCTCAGTCACTTATTTTAGGTCAAATATAATAAAAGAACGAGTCCAATTTGAACATTTTGGACATTCTAAGGTTTAGATTGTTCTCTGTTCGGTTTACAGATCAGAGATGGATCCACTCCCCTCTCATTTTAAATGGAGAAAAGGTGGAATCTGTCTCCACCTTCAGGTTTCTGGCACCCACATCTCTGCTGATCTCACCTAGACCAACAGCACCAACACCCTGGTAAAGAAGGCTCAGCGGTGACTGCACTTCCTCCGTGTCCTAAAGAAGAATAACCTGGTTGAGAAGCTGCTGCTGGCCTTCTACCGCTCCACAGTGGAGAGCGTGCTCTCCTGCTGCCTGGGTGTTTGTTACGCAGGGGATGCTATTGAGAACAGGAAGGCTGTGCAGAGGGTAATTAACACCGCCCAAAAAATCATTACCTGCCTTCTGCCATCCAGGAGACCATCTCCAGATCCTCCCGTCTTAGGAAAACTAGGGGCATCACAGGTGACCCCTTGCACCCCGCCCACCACTAGTTTAACCCGCTGGCCTCAGGTCAATCAGGTCACACACCTCCAGACTCACCTACAACTGTCCAATCTGTAATTTTCTCTTTTTTTGTAAATATTTCTCTATATGTCTCCCGTTTGCTATTTATTTCAACCTCCTACTGTCGCCAAAGTGCTTGCTCATAGGGGTTAATATGATTGTTGGGTTTTTCTCTGCATGTATTATTGTAGGGTCTACCTTACAATATAAAGCGCCTTGAGGCACCCATTGTTGTGATTTGGTGCTGTATAAATAAAATTGAATTGAATTTGACTATTTATATACACAGTGACAATAAAGGGGTATTCTGTTCTCTTCTGGTTATTTTTATGACCGTTTTTTTACTGCTTACATTTTTAAACAAATGTCTGTACTTTGTGTTATTGAAATGTTGCATGAAAATTCTGGGTAGTTTTGCTCAGGATAAACAGGTTACCTTGTATTAATGTCGTGAATTGATAGCAAAGTACTGTGTTGGACTGAAACACAGTGGCTGTGGTGGTCAGCTGCTGTGGAGCTTGGGTTAGATCAAGTGTAGTAGACATTCGTTTACAAATGAACTGACGGTGCTTAGATTCAGTCACTGAATTCAGTCTTTATACATTGTAAAATCTAATTAGTTCTAAATAGTTCTCAGTTGCCTTAAGTAAAGCTTACGTAAAATGTCTAATTTGGGCAACGTATTCATTATGAGTAACCTCAGAGCTGTGATCTGCATGTCCGCTGATCACAGCTTGTCCACTAAGAAAATCTACTGGAGCTGACATTAGAAATCATTGTGGGCTGTCAGTATTTTCCCCACGCTGAGCCACTACAACAGATCGGCCCCCATTTATTTATTTTCTCTTTCACTGCTTGTGTCCTAAATAACAGATTGAGATGATGATGAAGAAGTAGAATTTAGATTTGAATAACATTTTTATCTTTATGTACTAATATTATTTTTGTATTACAATAATATAGCAGATACATTTCAGAGCCTGTACTCTTTCACTTTTACTTGAGTAAAGGCGTTAAATCAGTAATTCAGCTTTTACTGGAGTGTTTTTAACACCAATATCTGTACTTCTACTTAAGTACATAATGTGTGTATTTTTGCTGACTCTGTAAACAAGCTATTAATTGATTAGTAAATTATATTAAGTATAACTTCAACAACCACTATTAAAAAGAGCCATCCAGTACCAACTGTGGACACTATTAAAGCACACTAATGCTGATACCTATGTTGTGTCCAGTGGAGATGCAGCCATATGGAACAAGATTGAGGTCCAGGGATTTCTCCTTCCAGATGGAGTCCATCAGCACCAGTGCCTAAACAGAAATATGCAAACATTCATGTGTCTTTTCAACCTGATGTAAAACTACGATAGACTTGAGGGTTTTTTTTAGCAAAAAAGTAAAGTTGTGTATTTTGGGCATACCAAACCTGTTAAGTATATAACCTAGGAGCAACACAAAAAATGAAAAACTGAACTGGTCCAAGAATTGAGCCCTGAGGGACAAATAAAGGAGCAGCGCAGAAAAAGATACGTAGTTATTTATATGAATTTTAAATATAAGGGCTGGTCAGATAAGTATGAAGTACCGTATGATGGAAGTATGAAGTACTGTATATTTACCTTTTTCCAAGCATGTAGGAAATATTCACACACAAAAAAAAATCAATATTCATATTTGAGGAAGAGAATTCAAGTAATCAAAGTAACAAAAGATCTGTCTGACCTGAATGACCAGCATGTCCTGTCTGAGGTCATCCCCCTCTTTGAAGATTATTCCAACAGGTGTGGCGGAGGTAGGCGATGGCATGGGAGAGAACTCCAGCCACAGAGGCTTCTTCTTTGAGGCCATTACTTTGCATTTATCGAGCTACATCACAAAGAAGTAAAGCAGACCGTTTTGTTTGTGTGGGATATTTTTCTTCACCACAGCCTTTTTGATTTAATCAACAACAACAACAAAAGATTACATATAGCTACTTTACTGTGGTGTACTTATTGTAATCAGGAAAAACAGAATAAGTAACAAATTTATGTTGAAGAAAAGTTCAAGTAAGTAATTATACTTGAATTATATGAAGCAGACAGAAAATGTGATGCAAAAAACAAAAACAGGCCAAGGAGGAATTCACAGTGGTCTACTATAATAATTGTACTGTAGAAATTGATAACATTTCCTCAACTATGTACAAAACTACAAGCCTGACCAAGTAATTGCATCTATCTGTCTCCAGTTCTTAACCTGAAACATCATCACAAAGAGGTTGCCCTTTTGATGAAAAGGTCAACCTCTTGCATTGTTTATAAATCCTGCATATAGTAAACTTAGAATATAAGACTAAACCACACACAAAATGCTCAAATGCAATATATAAAAATATACCCAACATTTTTTTATTCACCACACTTTCACATAACCCTAAAGCTCAATGTACAAATAGAGACAGAAAGCCAGCAAAGCTTACCAGGATCCTTCCACATTTAATGCGAGGGTCAAAGGGCAGCAAGAATTCATTTGGCAGGTTACTGTCTCTAAGAAGTCCCTGAAGCCGGAAGGGAGCTACAACAAGATCAACAGATATAATTTAGTGAAGTGGTTTAACAGTGAAACAACAGCTGCTTTTGGGGATTAGAGTCCTTGGTTTCTGAAAAGTTGCTATAAAAACATCTAATGCATTTCAAGGATGTCTTTCCTAGCCTAGGTAGGGATAGAGCTTCTGTTATTCATCAGCTGATGAACACCAGGTGTGCAGCACTACTTCATCTACATACAGGAACCCAGCCATACTTAGCCATACACAGATGGGATTTCTTCGTGTATATTAAAATGGAACTCAACACGAGGCCAGCTGGAAGAAGCTTTTCCAAAGTACATTCAAAGTTACATGCAAAGCTTTGCTAACCTTCTACAGCTGGTAGATAAATAATAATGTAGTAACTTGGAAACAATAACATGCAAGAACATAAAAAAAATAACCATAATTAACAAGAAGCACTCAGAGAGTGCCTCGGCCAAGGTAGCTCACTCTCTGGGCTGTGTTTAGTGTGAAGGGATTTACTTTTAATGAATTTCATTTTATTTGTTTTTTGGGTTTTTTTGTTTTTTTTAAATGTACCTACATGACATTGGCAGAGCCAGAGAGGAGTTGTATTGTGTTTACAGACAGAATGATGTGGGTGCACCTAAACGCTACCACAAACATAAATTCCTTAGCAGAGGTAAAAATCGAGGGAAGTTTAATAGGTCATCTTAAAAATGGCCTTTCCAAAACGAAATGCTTTTGTCACGCACCATGCAAGAACATAAGAACAAGGAAAGTATTTCAGCTTGCATTCAGATGCAGAGGCTCAAGGACTTTTACTGAGAAGCCAGTGGAGCTTACATTTAAAACCTGAATTATGAGAGTGTTATATAACAGAACATAAAGGAAAGTATAATAGGTCCATTTTAAATTTCTATCTTAAAAAATGAATTTTCCAAAGAAACGCTTTGTTGTGTTCCAAAGTAATTCGGATTCAAGGATGAGTGGCTGTTTTTTGATTAAAAAACAACAAACAAACAAACAAACAAACAAACAAACAAACAAACAAACAAACAAACACAAAACAGGTAAATCTGCATCCTTGCTGCCTTTAATTAATCTGAATATTTTTTATGACTCTTTATATGAACTCTATTTTAAGCTCTTTAAAATGCATTTTCACTCTTTTAGGAATTGATCAAGTTTTGTTAATGTTAAAATGTGTTAGGTGAGAGATGGCATGACAAAAATGGCCTGCAGGGTGAAGTTCCTAGATTAAAAGGAACATACAGGCTCGTTCAGTTTTGCCAGAAAACATCTTGATGATCCCCAAAACATGTTATGTACCTGTTTTGCTGCCTCGGGACCTGAAAGACTTGCTGTGGTAAATGAAAGCATGAATTCTGCTGTAAACATTCTGAAACAAAAACAAGCTGAAGTGCACTTGGCTCTGCAGCAGGAAAATAGGTCCACCCAGTAGGTCCACCTCTGAATAGCTTAAGAGAAACAAAATGAATACTTTGGAGTGGCCTAGTCAAAGTCCTGACCTGAATCTGATAGAGATGCTGCACCATGATAAAACATTCAGTAAAAAACAGTGAAATAAAATTAAATTAAATACTTTTAGCTTTTTGAAAAAAAAATTTGATATATTAATTAAGGAAAAATGATGCTCCCTACTTGTAGAATCAAGGTTGGTCTTGTCAGGGTACAGGTTTTTAATGATGACAGCGACCTCCTGCAGGGCCTCCACCGCCTGGACCTGCTGGGTGAAGCTGTCGAGCATGGCCTGACCACAGCCCAGCAGGTAGGCCTCCAGAATCACAGCCATGCGCTGTCGGAAATACGGGCACCCTGCTACCTCACTGCGAACGTACCAGAAGAAGAAGTGTCCGATTCTTTTGCTCTGCAGTGAAAGATGTGAGTGAGTCAGACAGCGTGAAACAGATCTGGTCGCAGTCGACATCTTACTGGTGTAAAAACATTCATTAATGTTCCAGCAGACTGAAACCTTTATTAAACTCACCTGAAAAAAGAAAAACTTTTAAATGAAAGGTATTATTTTTATTCACACAAAAACCTGATCTTTTAATGACTATTGTGAATGAAAATACAAAAATAGATAAATAAAAAGAAAGAAAGAAAATCAGATCCATTATTAAGCTTGTCACAAGCTTTTTATAAGCTGTGAGCCAATCATAATTGGGAGCTACTTTAGTGCTTTTGTATAGTATAAGTATAAAATCGGATTTGAGCACAAAACATCAGGATTCTTGTGCAGATTCTAAAGAGTCAAACACTGTTTGTTATTGTGGACCGGCACACAAACATTGAACCTAACGGGGCTTTATATTATAAGTGGTACCATAATGCTTCAATTCTCAACAGGCTCAATTCTGCAGTTTGAATAAAGTTCCCCCAAGGAAACATTTCCTTGATTTTCACTGATACGCAGAGACAACCAAAAAGGTGAGATGATGGTGTTGGACAGCAGTGTGGAATTTCCAGGGTTAAAGTCTGCAAAGTCATTTTTGCAGATGCTGACTAAGAAAAAACTTCAGAGCACTGTTTCTGAAACATTGAAATTAACACAAATACATCCCCGTGACATCAGCATAGAATAAGAGGTCATCTGACAGGATCCAACACCATTGATTGATCTGGCCCAGAGAGGTCGATGACGCGAGTTTCTCTTTAAAAAAGGTGCGCCCGACACCTCTCTCTCTCCTTAAATGACTGTAGCACAATTTCTTCCTGTTGCCTGTTGCTCTTCTATAATGACCATTATTTTTGCTGTGAATACCGCCTCGTACTCTGGAGTGCATTCCCACAGAGCTTGAATTGATTTTTCTGGCATCACTTAGCAATGAAAAAATGACATGCTGATGTGTACAGAATAGAGCTGATTCCATTCTGATTCTCAAGGTCCTGACTCAATTCAACTTTGACTCAGTCAGAAATATTTAAATTATGATCATTTATCTTGGATATTTACTGTTCAAAGAACCCTTTAAACTTTGTAAATTAAATATATTAATTTCCAAATTAACAACAGATCCTAAAGCAGTTACAATATTGCAACTTTTATTCAACTTTCACAGTATTTCACCTCCATTTTGCACGCCTTGCATATGGCTTTGCTTTTGTCCACTCTTCGCTGTCTTCACAGTTCTTGAATCCAAATACAGCTGCCGAACATCTGTCTTAAGGCTTGTGGCACCAGGTCACTTAACTCTTGCATGGCTTTCTCTTGTCAACCTCTTGCAAGTCTCATTCACAGCAAAATACATTTCTATTTGAAAAACGTCATTTAAGGATTTAAGGAATCAATATCAGATTATTTAAAATTCATTTGAATTGGGAAGTTGATTTTGATCCCTAGTACAAAAATATCTAGTAAGAAGGTGTGTGTGTGTGTGTGTGTGTGTGTGTGTGTGTGTGTGTGTGTGTGTGTGTGTGTGTGTGTGTGTGTGTGTGTGTAAGAGAGTACATTTTTTAGCCTTAGCTCATTCTGGATATTTTTTCTATAGTCTTTGTTACTGTTACTATGACAACATGTGGCTGTAACTTGGAACCAGGGATGTGATGCTGCGATTGCTACAGTGCCGTCTATGAATTGTATTTGTTTCTTTAAGTAGGTTTTGTTTTGTCTCTCTTCATTAGAAAAAGACAAAAAATAATAATTTTGTCTGGCAAAAATATTCTGCTGACAACCTTGTACATGCCAGTACTCTGCAGTCACAGTGGATGCTTCATGACTTACCCGCAGAGCTCTTTGGATGAGGTACCGAGCAAGGAAACTGTCATGGTAAGGTTCCACTTTTAGGATCTGTAAGAGTTAAAGGTGAAGGAAAAGGTCATTGTCACACTTTAATAGTCATTTTAAGTGATTTTACAAATGTCCTTAAATAGTGGGATGGGGGGGATGGTTAAAATGCTTAAATGTGTTCACATTCTACTGGATATATTTACATGACTTAAACAAAAGGTGAACGTTAGGCCTTATGAAAAAGAACAGAACAGAAATGTGGAAAGCATCTTGGAGTAAGGATCAAAGGGAAAATAAAACATGAAGCAAAATGAAAGCTGTCAGAGAAGAGATAAGTGGGTGATGTCTAATGTAACCAGTAAAATCTGATAAATGTCATTGCATTGGTGATGCATTCCACAAAGACTCTAAGAGAACATTTTGAAACAAGTCTGTGGCTTCAGGGAAAACATTTGCCAGTTTAGATAAGCAGTAATCATGATTTTTTTTATGTATTGTAATTGTAATAAAAAAAGCAACACATACAGTCCTGATGTTCAATAGAATGGGGAGTGGAATAAAGACAGATTCACTTTGCAAACTAAACAGGTAGTTAATAGTAGTTTAATTATTTCAGATGACGTTTTGCGCGTCACGCAATATGAATGACTCTGTTTATCAATTTTCATATAAACACATACCTGCACAAGCTGAAGCAAATACTTCAGCACATCATCATTCGACAGACTCTCCAGTCTCTTCACTGCCAGTCTCCTGACAAACTCATCTGCAAAATCCATGCTTAGTAGCTCCAATGCCACTGTTACATCCAGTTCCTCAGATTGCCAGTATCCCAGTAGCCAGTGGACATCTTCAACCGAATTGCGGTTCATCCAGTCAACATTACGCAAGTACTGGGGTAGACTGGAGGCATAACGGACACTCTCCTCCCGAAACCTTCTGAGGCATGGCTTTTTGGTGTTGATGGCTGTAGTTGGGGATTTGAGAGTTACATTGTCAGCCAGTGAGTTTGCTGGCAAAGAATATCTTTTGATAGGCAAGGGTGGGGGGACATGAGATTCGTGATTCTCATGTTCTCTGGAATTGGAACATTCAGAGTTGGTAACAGTATTTGGGACAACCACAGGAAAGCTGTAGCGGTCTAAAAGGAAGCTGATAGCCATGGAGTCAGCTATGTCTGGGTTAGTAGCAGTTGACAGCTTGTCTGCTTGGTAGGTGATGGCCTCATCATCCAGGCCAGGGTGTGACCACATGTGCAGTGTGTAGGGCCCCTGGCTCAGAACAGACCTGCAGGGATAGGTGGTGTCCCGTGTTGAAACACCGTGTAAATAATAGTTAGTTTTACAGTACTGCAAGAAATGTCTCGACGTTCTCTCAAATGAAGAATATAAGAGCACAAACTGAGATGTCAGATGGAGTAATAATAAATACACATATGTAATAAATAAAACATAAATTAATAAATGAATAATAAATAGAGACCTCAAAACCAATGTTGACACTAAGGTTGGCAACACATGCATACACACAAGTATATGCATCTGTTACCCAAATGTTATCAACATTTTGTAGTTGTAAATAAAACCACGCACATGGACACACATGGATTTGTAGCAGTTGCAAAAGACTGGGTCCCTACTTCCAAACAACCTACTTCATGAACTGATTAGACTTGTAACTCTTGTCCAGATACTGTGAAAGGATGAAATTCGGCTAACTCAGAAATTTCACACCTGTTAAAATTCCATACTAACATCCTATTTAGCGCATTCAAATATTAAAGTTTCTTGTGTGCCTGAAATGTATCACGGCAAAACCTGTAATAGACACGCACCATGTCATTTGATGCTCTGCCTCTCAAAAGCAGGAAATGTACACGAATGCAGAAGTTGCAGTAAGCTTCAGTTACAGCAGAGGGTTTTATTTTATTTTAAGCCAACAAAAAATTCATTAATAAAAGCATTTACACAGACATTACTAACACATTTACACGTAATACATATAAGCCACCTAGCTTTATCGGTTAATCATAGGTCACTAGCGACTTTATGGCTTTAAATATATTATCTCCCCCTGCTGGTACTGAAAAGCGTGAAATGGACACGGTCGACCGGCGTGCCTATTACATGCTTTGCCGTGATATTGTGGTGTAGTACACCAAATGGAAAATAACCATGTGCAAGAACTGGGCACTGAAATGGCATAAACATCCAACAATGCAACTTTTGTGTGTATTATCTTTGTAAAATGTTTGTCATTGTTACTCAGATTTGTGGTGTTACCATGGTATCATATTTTGGATATTATTGGTATACTTAATTAATAACTGGCTAACACTACAAACTAAGCATGACTTGACAGGAGAGCAGAGATTTTTAAATGACAGTTTTATAGCTAACTGCTTATGTATGTTTTTCCCTTATACTGTTAATAAAGATATTTTTGGTTAAATAAAAACAAAAATCCGCACCTGTGATCTATGAGGAGTAGGTTGACAAAGTAGAGCACTTTTCCTCTCCCTTTCAGCAAGTCTATTGTTTTGTTGCTTGAAGGCGATGGGACTTTTGTTGCTGCAGACATGTCACTAGGACTTTCGTTAATAGTGAGACCCAGCTTAGCTCCACGTGGCAGATCCCTAAGAAGAACATCAAAGTCCAGCCACTCATTCCACAGCACTTCATCTGAAAGGGGCTTGGGAATGGAGGACACTGAAGAGAGGACCTTGTTACCATGGAGTATGGATGCTTCAACATAAACAGACTGAGGGCATTTGCTTGGAAGTTGTGGGATATCAAATCCAAGCAATTTGACTCTGAAATTTCTGTTGCAGTCCCACAAGGATATCATGAAGATGTCATCCAAATCCTTCCCTTTAAGGCTGAGATCATTGTGGGAACTGAACTGGCCGCTAAAACCATCAACAAGTGGCCAGTCCACAAATTTGACAGCCTCCGAGGGAAGCTGCGACACGGGGACAACAAAGAGGTGAAGCTCTTGGTTGGTTTTCAGGCACTGTCGCACCCAGAGGAAATCGTTCAGGGCGTAGTCTCCAGATAAAAACTCCTCCCTGCCTGCAACTTTCAACACGAGATTGTCAGGCCCATCGTATTTAATCCCTCGGTCATTCATCACCCTTTCAAAAACTTTAAGAAGTAGTTGTGGTGTTGTGCTGAGGTCAGCCTTTATGCTGAAGCTGATCCTGCTCATGTAGTGGAAAGTGACAGGAAAGTCTCTGTTCTGCCATTCTTGTAGTTCTTCTGGTAAGGCGGTATGCGTTATCCAAGGCTCTGTGGCATACAACTTGTCATCCCGTTTCTTCAGCTCTTTTTTCCTAGCAGATGCCAGTTTCCGACGGGTGAAGGTGAGCTCACCAAGTCTATCAGATGCTTCTTTCTCCAGGTCATGTCCGATCAGATAAGTCAGGCACTGCTGTTGTTTCTCGTTCTCCTCTGGATCAACTGCCACAGGCGGTTTTACTATTATGCGTGCTGATAGGCAATGAGGGTCATTACGTGACCATGGAATGTCTAATGTCCTGATAACCTGACAGTCATCGTAGGCTTCATACCAGTCGCCACCCCTGGCATAGAGCAGGCTGTATTTCTCGGGGTCCAATATTGCAAAAGGGTCTGGGTGGCAGTTTTGCTCCTGTGCCTGGAGGCATAGAGTCATATACATGAAAAAATAAATACATACAATTTTTGATTACTGTAGTCTGAATATAGTGTTGCGCAAATGTCTTGATCATTTCATTATATTTTGCTCCAAAGAACAAGAAGATGAGATAACACTTTATTGATCCCACGGCGGGGAAATTTGTGCGTTACCTCAAGCTGGGAGCTGAGTAACAAGCTGCCTACTGTGGCGGCATCTTGGAAAAAAAATGCTTCCTTATAATTGTTTTTTCGCCAGGGTTTCTGAAATTCTTGTAAAACCTTTCTTCGTTTTTAACAGTACTGTAAATGCTTAAGCATGAGGCACACTGACAGCTATACTGTAAATAGCTGATAGTGGGACTATGCAATACCATGTCATATGAGCATGCAATCTTAGTTTAGCATATTAGCTAACATTTGCCTTTTAGCTAAAAATACATAATATTTTAGAAGCCAGCTAAATCAGTTGATAGTTCCCATGTACGGTTTGACGATAAAGCAACGTAGAAACTTCTTTTAGCTGCTTCCTTTTTCACAGAGGGTGACTATGAGCTACAGATATTTCATTTGGCAGATTTTTATATTTAATGTATTTCCTGATTCAACCACAAAGGTAAATGGACTGTTTCTTATATAGCGCTTGTCTACCTGCGTGCTTTAGACAACTTGCCTGATTCACTTATAAACTTTTTTAAATGTTTTTTCCTCCATAAGAGCTTTCTATCTAACATTCACACAAATTCAGTGGGTGCACCAGAGTGCAACTTGGATCCAGTCTCCTTGCCTGAGGATATTTGGCATGGAGACTGAAGCAGCCGAGAATTCAACCACCAACTTTAGTTGATGACCCACTCTGCAGCCACCCCAAACAAGGGATGGACTTAGTTATGGGCACATGTGTTATTGACTGTAATGAATTTGCTACATCCTTAATCATACTCTGTTTTATTGTTTATTGTACCCTCAGTGAGACCATAATGTTCTTCGTACTGTACTAGCAAACCAAAAGCTCAATGGGAAAATGTTTACTAAGGTGAACCTCACATTTATTGACTTCTCTAAGTTTGAATTTATTTTGCGAACAGACCAGTCTGCACCGCACCCACCCCAGAGCACCAACTTCCATTATAAAGAAACTAGTTTTTAGGAACTGCGCTATCAATTTCACTTTATAGACCCAGAACTACATCCAACACAGTCTATGAGAATAAAAGGAAAACATCCTTTGCACGATAGACCACTCAGTGCAGGTTTACATACCTCCATACAGATGCGTAGCCTCAATTGGTAGACACTACACTGTGCAGGGAGGGTGACTGATATCGGCTCGCAGCCCATGCTGATATCCTGATCCTCATCACCAGGCTTAAATTCACAAATAAACTTCAGGGTGTTCTCAAAGCAGCCTTGGGTAGACAGTCTTCTTACACTGTCTATAGAGTGTGGACGGGTTGGCCGATTCACAGCAGCATCCATTGGGACTTTAAAGAGAGCCAAGCTTTAACAAAACTCTGATTTAAAAAGAAAAACTCATACAAAGGCTGGTGCTGATTAGTTTGGGTCCTCTGGTGGAGCGCACGCAACTCTGCTTATCTGACAATGTAACAGTGTGTATTCCCTTTTTGTGACTGCTCGGAGACTTCCTCATTCTTTTGTGCTTCAGTTCTCAAACACCAGTGATGTTATTATTAATAGCAGAACATTTACTGACAATGTAACATAGGTAACTTCCTTATTCTTTTTTGTACTCCAGTAACAAATTATAATAGCTATTCTGACATTTTCACAACTAAGTATGGACAACATGCTACAGTAAACGCTCCTGGACTAATACTGTTTAAGAGGGAAATGTCAACTTCTGCAATTTAATCACAAATTAAACAGGTCAAGCTGGGCAGAATTACTGTTTTTTACAGTAATACACCAAACCTGTTTGGGTTGTTTGGCTTTCTGTTCTGTGTAGAATGTGTTGGTCTACTGGTTAAAATAGCTGAAAGGTGTCAGTCAGTATTTTTAAATGTTGTTTACTTTACTCTACTCTTACTCATATCATTTACTGAACTACACTCCATCAAACCATGCTATTGTTTTGTATGCAGCACAGAGCAAATTCAAAGCCTTTGTAGATACAAATCAGTAAAAAAAATAAAATTGGTAAGAGTTTCCTGAAAAGTGCTCGATAGTTGTTTGGTTATTATTGTTATTGTTGTGGAGGCTAATATTAAAAACTGAGAATAAGAATAGGATGAAGACATAGTACAGTATTTCTTTCAGGATAAATAATCACCGTAACAAAATGAAACTAAAAACAAGTTTCCAATAATTTATAGACACAGTTACCATTCAGCCACAAACATGACTCAAGAAGGGGGAGGGTGTAGAGGCTGGACTGGAACTGGGCCAAAGACTGCCAAGCAGCTGAAGTCATTTTCCCGCCAGGAGGAAGAAAAAGACCGGCTCAACAACTAGTGTGACGCGCATGGGTGTCATATGATTAACTTGTACCTTCAGTTCAGTACTTCCCTTTGGAGGGTTTGAACACTGCTTAATGAATCACTAAAAGTAGTTTCATGGGAGAAAGAACATCTCAGAGATGGGTTGATTTGGAGCTGAATAATGAACATTTAGTTATCATGTGTTATTGGACACTCCAACAAGAAGGAAAATGACTTTATTTTATTCTCAGTGCTTTATTACAGAAATGCTGTGACAATCAAATTAGTTTGCCCTTTTGGGGAATTTAGCACATCTAAAAGTACTTTCAGCTACTCCGTTATTTTCCAAGGGCCTGCACCAACAAATGTATCCCTATTTTGATTTCCACTCCATTCCCACCCCGACGCAATCTTGTCATGTATCTGGGGGTACACTAACTAACTTGTGTCGCTTTCTGATCTCAAACTGTGGTTCGTTTACATGCAAGGTAAACATGTTAACCTGCACACCATGAGACCGCAGCAAGTTTGGCCGACCTATTAGTGTAAAATCTGCTTAAATATCGAGTCAGAATTATGCCAGAAGCTTGTTGATGGCTACCAAAAGCATCCGGTTGAGGTGCAACTTACTAAGAATCATCACAACTGTAAGCATGTATACAATCTGTTCAACATTATACTTATGTAACAAAATTACATGAAACATTTGCATACAATCAAATAACTTAAACAGTCAGTCATCTTTAAAAGCTAAACTTGCATGAATTGAGGTAAATGTACTAATTTAAGTAATTCCTTCTTTTGTCAGTGATCTCTGTAAAAAACCTATAAAATGTCAGCGTACAGATACGTTAATTTCACATGCTTGTCGTGCAGACACAAGACGACCATTGATCAACTGTTTTCAACCATTTTAATAATTTCCTTTTAAAGATGACACACATCTGTAACAAATGAATTCACAGTATCTTCACAATAGTGCTTTAACACAATCCAAACAGAAATCTAATCATATAATTACCTGCTAATTTTACGAAGCAGATTTTCTTCGTATGGGTATACCTTATTTTTTAAGGGTTTTAAGAATGCAGGTTTTACTGATCTTGTTGTCTGATGTGACACTTTGTTTGCCATCAGGTCTTCGTGTCATCATAATGCGTTTTGTAATTCCTGATTGCAGTGTGAAAATACTTCTTTGCAGTTTTATATACTAGGGAGTAGGTATGAGAACACCTTGCAGTGCTTTGATTAATCTGACTGCCAAATAAGTTACAGTTTTGACCTGCAGGAGATCCTAAATAGTTCAATAGACACTGTCACAACGCCTCTGTATGGAGGCTAAAGCTGGAAAATCATAACAGTAACATGGTGATGATAGAATAACGTGTAAATCAATTACACTTGCTCATTTGAGGATTAATATTTCACTTTAAAATATCAACAATCAGCAGTTAACAATTATGATTGAAAAATCTTCAACAACAACTGAACTGGCTAAAGGATTGATTTAAAACACACATTTGGATGTGACTGATTTACAATGTAGCAACAATTCATGTACGTAACAGCACATTTTATAAGCAAGGTTATCACCAACATTTTTTAAAATTGAGAAACAGCAATGTTGATGACATCCCTTTTTTAAACTTTAGCTGTCTGTTGTTGAGTTCCTTTGCATTCGTATGGTCTCAGTGTATTTTTGCCATAAAGACCCAACACTTCCTGAAAATAAGCTGACACAGTTCCCTAACTTGTCAAGACACATTTGAAATGGTACAACACATAAAAACTAGCCATGCTACAACACATGTAACCGCGGTGTAATAAAAAACTAATCTGCTGTTGTTGGTTAAACAGGGAGGATAGGTGGCAAAACGACCCTTCAAACAAACACAGTCAACATTTATGTTTTTGTTCGCAAAAAATGAGTCTTCCGCATACACTCAAAAGATATTTAGAGACAAAATGCTGACTTTAAGTCATTTGATTACATGTAAGGTTTTGGAATGCAATCTTGAAAACTTTTCCAAAGTTTTACATGTAAACCTTGGAAAAATTAAAGCTCATTCTGGACAAACAGGAATGTAAAATGAATAGTTTGCTGTTTTAAAGTAATTTACAGTCCTTAACTTGATGAACGACAACATTTTTGTTATGTAACCAGGCAACTCTCTCCAGACCTTGTTCAGACTAAAATAAGGCTAATTATCAGTGCAGAAAAAAAAGCCTGCATCTTGCAAATCTGGCAAGACACGATCAATGCTGAAAGATTTACACAGGTTCCAGAGCAAAATATCAGATCTTTTTAAAAGAAAGGCCTTGCATAGTTCAGCCAAACAGTCATGGCTTTGTAGTGAATGAGTGTGGGCGTTGAACTGCGGGCCTGCAGGCCACACCTTTTACCAGCTGAAAACATTTGTTGCATCATGAAACTATGACAGCGCAGCCTGCTTTGATATGTTTGATATCTTTTCTTTCTTCTATCAAGAATAAAATACAGGCTTGCAAGATTTTCAAATCATAGGTACAGTCGCTTTCTTGCTGAACAGTGAAATGCTGTCCGATGACTTTGTGTGAATCTGCAGATGATTTCCTGTTCATACATAAGAGCTGTAGCTTAGCCTAAAATACATCTCTTAATTCTTTATCAACTTTGTACATTTGGACATGACAAGAACACTTAATGAAGGGTCCATTCCCTTTCAGCTCTTTCTCTGCTGAGGTAAACCTGCTCAAATAAAAGAGAAGGCTAGGTACTGTAATGAACAATTTCAACTCAAACAGAATGTGCTGTAATCAGGTTATTTCTGGCCTGCAAATCAAAACTCTATCTGAAGTTGCTTATATGCTTCAAAAAACAGAAAACACGGTACAAAAATGCTCCCACGTGACAGGTGGCGTGCAGACCTAAAGAAGAGTGTCTGCAACGGTGAGGCACTGATGCTTTGGTGTTGCCACCAGCCTGCTGACTGACCACACAAAGCGCAAAATATTTCTGAAAGCACTGCAGCTACTTTAAAAAGAGGATGTCCTTCAACTCCTGCAGCATTTGGCCACAGCTTTCATTTGTCATCTTTTGAACACAGTATAAACACACGTATAAGCGACACGACACAAAGCTACTTTAATATCAAAAGCTAACGCGATCACTGCAGGGACTTGTGCTCCTCACACACATCACAGGTGTTACGGGGAGTACGCTACCTGGTTCTCCGCTGCAGCCTCTCTTACCTTAGAGCAGGGGTGTGCAACATAAGGCCCGGGAGCCAGAGTTAGCCGGCAAATACTCCAATCCAACTCACTAAACAGCTTCGGAAAATGTCACAAAGGGCATCGACTTCAGACTTTTGTATTGTCATAGGTTTTACAAGTTTTCCTACACTGTTAAAAAAAACATCTTAAAAAAACAGTAATATTCCAGCAGCTGGGGTGCCAAAATACTACCGTAAAATAACAGAAAATAACTTCCTCATAAAAATATGGTTATTTCCAGTAATGACAATACAGGTTGTTGCGCTAATTTTACATGGGATTCTGCCTTTTCCAAGTGCGTTTAGACATTAAATTAGGAACATTTTAACGTGATCAAACAATGAAATTACCTATAAACAAGGTCAATGAATGTGGCAATATGAATCATAATACGTAAATGTACAGAAATATAGAGTTAACAGTTGGTTTAAATAATAATGGATTGTATGCCCTGGGTCAGAGGCAAGGCTGCCATATCACACCATCGGCCCCTCACCAGTAGGCAAAGAGTCTTGACCACGGACACAATACTGAGAGTGTCTGAGCCGGGGCTCGAACCGGCAACCTTCTGATCATAAGGCAAACTGCCAACTCTTGAGCCACGATTGCCCTAAATAGCAATGATAATAATACTTATGTGATGTAACACAAGCTTATAGGAATCACGTTATATACTTTTCCATAGCATTACATTTGAATTCAACAGTTCAATCTTTCAAATAACGGACAGATATTTGTGAAATCATGATACATTTGTGAATGTATTTTAACAATCTAAATATGCATATGTACAGACAGATACATTTAATAATCATGGCAATTATGTTTTATTACATTACAGTGATTTAACGTTAATTTACATTGGAAATGTGAAATCACAGTCTATTTACGTAACTTTAATGATATTCTAGAAGAACAGA
>NW_005187548.1:1118397-1128816 GCF_000239375.1 Pundamilia nyererei | reverse complement strand
TCATTTTATATATTTTTTCATAGTATTACATTTGAATTTAACAGATCATTCTCTCACATAACAGACAAATATTTGTGAAATTATGATACATTTCTGAATGTATTTTTACAATCTAAATATGCATATGTACAAAAAAATATATTTAAAAAACAAGTAAGTTGTGTTTTACTATATTTACAGTGATGTTATGTTATTTTACCTTTGACATGTAAAATCACAGTCTACTTATGTAAACGTAATATTCTAGAAAGACAGTACAAAACTGTAAAATATACAGTAAGATACTTTGACATTACTATTTTTTGGAACAGTGTACTTAAAAACCTTCCTTCCTACTAAAGACCTTCCCCATGCCATCCACACTATGCCCAAGTAACTAAGTAACAGATTAACAATAACAGATAAAACACAAAAGTTCCTGTTATTTTTTCATCGTCACTTTCTTTTCTTTTTTTTTTCTTTTTTTTTACAAAGAGTCAATGGAGGAAAAAATAATCTTTTTTTAATTATTATGATTTAATTTTAAAAAAAAAACTCCTGTTATTGCTATTACTACTAGAACTTTTCTGTAATTTTCTACACCCATTTTATCTTGCTGACAGATTTCTTTGATTTGCTGCAGCAGCATTTCTTATCATGTAGAAAAGACGCTTCTTTTTTATATTAATTGGGATTAAAGGTGTATTTAAGCATCTTTACGCTGACAGAAAGGGGAGCTTCTCTTGTTAGGCCCAATTAAGAACAAACTGGGCTGTAAAATGAATTGGACATCTCTGCTTTAGAGTCTTAAAAGTTAGATAAATAGCAGAAAGAAAGTTTAGTTTGCTCCCGGTGCTGTCCAGTTTGTCATCAGTAGTTCAGTTTAGCTGTGTCTCTTAAATCGGTTTATCCCGCCTGAGCTCCATTTCGACGCGCCACGTGTTCCAGTCTTATTCTCTCTGCCGCGCGCTCGTTAGCCCTTCTCTCTGTCCACGACCGCAACCTGCTGGTCAGCGCCTGCCTCATCTCCACACTCCACAGTCCATAGACCAGCGGGTTAATGCACGGTGGCACTATGAGCATAACCAGCAGCGATATATGAAGCGCAGTCGCCGTGGGGGTGGTCTTCACTTTGCAGAGGCCGGGAGACTGAGAGGACTGTACCATCATCGCCACCGGTGCCCTAAACTCCCACAGCGCGTCCGACGCGACTTTGAGGAGCAACGGCAGCAGCTGCAGGAACAGCATCCCGCAGTAAAACAACACAGTGTTGCGCGCTGTGACGTTAATCGCGTTGAAAGGTATCACTGCGTTGCGCGCGACCTGGTACATTCTAAAGAAGGAAAACGCGTGTATCAGCAGACACAGCAGCAGGGTGAGGGAGCCCACGGTTTTGCGAAAAACTGCAGAGGCACGGGGGAACCCCAGGTGCTGTTCCACAACATCTGGCTCGCACATAAGCCCCGTGGTGACCGTTTCATCATCCTCTCCTCTCCCGGTGTGCAGCAGCACAATTTCAGAGACGCCGATGAAAACCGAGTACAGCCAGATTCCCCCCAGGACACCCCGCAGGCGGATCTTAGTGAAAATTGGCAAGTACCGGATGGCATGACAGACGTATATGTATCGCTCCAACGCCATGCAAGTTATAGTAACGAGACTACAGAAGACAGAGACTCCACCCAAAAAGTACTGAACGTAACACCATCCGTTGAACGCCATCGTGCGGCGCTGGATTAGTGAGTGGACGACCGCCGGGCCAAAGGTCGCAGTCTGCACCAGGTCGCTGAAAATCAGGTTCTTGAGCAGGATGAAGCGCGGCTGCCAGGAAAACTCCTCCGACTGTCCGAGGCCGAACAGAGTAAGCGCGTTCACAAAGCACGACAAGGCGGTCAGCAAGACAAAAAAGCAAATCAGCACTGAAACCGCCTGTCCTTCAGGTACTATAGACAGAAACAGGCAGTTGGCATTGTTCAGCTGTCCAGCCGCGTGTGGGTTAGTTTGGTTCTCCTGGCTGAAGCTGTCGCGCTCCTCAGTGAGGTTGTGCGCCTCCGTCTCCAGCACAGCTGTCATTTTAATCTGTGGAAGCATCAACAGCCTGATGTCTCCGTCCTCCCCCACAGCCTAATGCCATTCACAGGTCTGCATCCTTCAGCATTTTTCCACACCTGTACGATCTGACCTGGCAACACGCGCGCATACACACGCCCACAGTTCTCTGTGACCAGTTGTTGGACGTCACACTGAACTTGAACAGCAAACAATTCACAGACCACGTAAAATCCACGCATCAGGATTCTCAGCACAGACTCTGGACTCGGTCTGCAGTCTCCATGGAGCACAGGTGCGCACACCAAGGAGTCACATGAATGCGTCTGCAGTGGCTTTCTCTCGTGCTCGCTCTCATATGCCGGCAGTATGAAGCAGGGAAAGTTGTAAAAGTGGATCAGCTAAAAAGGAAAGCTGGAGGGGGGTGGAGATTGTAAAAGAGAGAAAAAGTTGCTGAAAAATAAAATAATTCACCCACTAAAACACGATCACGGTGTTTGACGTGGTAGCGCGTCAAAGCAGTTTCCCTGAATGTCCTTGTGGAGTTTTTGGAAACCTTATTGTGCTTCTGAATTTCTCTTGATTAAGCAATAAAAAGCCAATTATTTTAAAAAAAAACGTAGTTTGCTTTTCTTTTGTTTAGTTGCACCTTTTGTATTGTGGTTTTCAGCTGTCACTATTGTTACCAATACAACACCCCGGTTCGCCTGTGAGAAGATTTACGACACCCAGGCGCTTCGGAACATGAGTGCATTTTACGCGAACTTGTTAAACTTATCAAAGTACATCAACTTTCGAAATTGACTTTTGACATATGGGTACACACTGCACCCTAGTGCTCGAGACTGGTAACTGCAGCCCAGAGGCCAGTTTGACAAGCTATTTTTAAATATGAAAGCTTATTGAAATTTGCAGAATATTGTAAATTCACATATAGCTTTGTGTGATTGTGTAATAAATATGATATATAATTGTATTACTAAAATTAGGAAAGAATAATAACTACAACAGGAGGCAATACATTACTATTTCAGGACAACCTACTATCTTATAAGATTAATAAAGCATGCACATTATCAGTGTCAAGTACACTCATGTGGATTACATAAATACACACATCCTTCCAAGGGCACAAACCCCTTCACTAGATTTATTACATTGTTGATGGCCTTGTGTTTTTGTGTGTTTTGAATACATGTTCAAGTAGCTACTCCAAATCACTACAGTATGTACTCTGGGTATCTAGTTCTTTTTTTAATCTTTTTTTCCTCTTCCTTGTTTTCCAATAAGTATATTGGAATTATATATTTATTTATTTTATGCTTATTTATTCTATCCTGTTATTCTATTTATATTATTAATTTAGGTTTTACCTAATATTTATTGATTTTATTCTTATTCATTTTTTATCTTCTTACTCTATTCATATTTATATTGTATCCCGTTATTTATTTTAATTTTTTTATTCTGTATATACTCTTATTAGGTCATATCTCCAGTGTTTCCTCGTAGGGGGCTCTCTACACCGGGGCTGTGATTGACCGTGGCTGCTGGGGCTCTGTGGGTCCTCTCAGCCTGGCTGGGGGGCTTCTTTGCCTCCCTCCTGCTGTGTGCCCAGCCTGGAGGCTGCGGTCTGTGACCGGCTCCCTGTGATAGTGTTTCCTCACCTGGCTCATGTGTGCCCAGCCCAATTTTACTCTTTGTGTGTGTGTGTGTGTGGGGGGGGGGGGGTATGTATCCATGATCGTTTATGTTAATGAGAGTGTGGGGAGTGAGTTGGAGGGCGGGGTGGGGTGCTTTTAACCATGTAAAGCACTTTGTGCTACATCTTTGTATGAAAAGTGCTTTATAAATAAAGATTGATTGATTGATATGTACTGTATAGAGCAAGAATTAGTCTTATTTGTGTTTCTAAAACAATAAACAGGGTTCACTCCAGCTTTGCTTTGATTATTAATAAACTTAGAGAGGTCAGAGGTTCACCAATCTGCAAAAAACTGTGCCCAGAGCTGTGACCTGTTTTAATACACTTCAAGCTGTTTCTGGATTGTGTTCACATATCGTTAGCTTCATAGCATAAGTGCCTAAGTCATTTTTTGGTCAAATTGCATGTGATATTTAAAAATATGCATGTGATATTTAGAAAATTAGTTTTTTCTTGTTTTCCGAAAACACAAAAAAATGACTTAGGCACTTATGCTATGAAGCTAACGATATGGCTTTGTCTTTGCATGACACAGCTTCATTGACCTGCATTTGTAGGTAGCGTACTGAACTGTGTTCACAGACATAGATTTCTGCAAGTGTTTCTGAGTCCATGCAAGGATTTGCATGACACAGTCATTCTTGTTTTTAATACAGTCCTACCTGAAGATCATGGGCTTGCAATATTGATTTAGACCTTGTCCCTGGTGCACAGAAACTGCTCCACATTCTGTGAATCATTTGATGATATTATGTACTGTAGGTGATGAGATGTTCAAAGTTTTCCCTTATGGGTGATCTTAAACTCTTGGTTTGGAGGATATGGTGGATGGTAGGGCGCCAAGTTTCAATTTAAGGAGAGCTTCTGTTTGAGACCCATGAGGATTTCACAGAGCTGACTCGTACAAAAGGTGAACTCAAAAAAGCAGCAAAGAAGTGGCTCGTCTGTGGATCAGGCTTGTTGTGGCACTACATGTGCATGCTCATTTGGAAAGAAGAGGTTGTCTGAGTAACAGGTGTGCTCTCTTTTACATATTCCTTGAGCAAAGCCTGAGCAGTTTTTGTGCTGTGGTTGTGCCAACTGCTGTGTTGTGCCATCAGGGAGTGCTTTAGGAGTAAATGTGCACCTTTGGTCTTTGTCACACCTGACAAAGTCTTTAATGTTGTGGCAGATCAGTATTCAGTATAAGGTGGTCTGGCTGCATTATTTAGCATCAGCTGGACAAATCCCCAGCAGCCACCGAGTGCTGTGATTGTAGCTTTATTGCTCTATTGTGAGCAAACCTTATGTGTAGCTGGAATCTGACACTCACACATCACAACTGTTTGCTGCATGTTTGCTTTGGAAGATTTTTACAGCAGAAAGGGATTTGTTTCTCCTCCTGGGATTGAAACAGCACGCAATTACACGATGGAGTCTCCCAGCAGATTTTTAGTTTAATAAGTCTGCATGAACTGTACAGCTAGTTTACTGAAACATTTAGTTGAGCTAAAGACTGGAGAGCAGTCTTTAGCTTGAGGAGGGAAAAGGAGCAGAAAGAAGGGTAGCAAAAGAAGGAGTGAAGGATCAAGATGGTGGAGGCTAAACGTGGACGAGTGATGGCATACCTCAAGCCTTATTTAGGGTGTGTTTGTCCAGAGGACTCAGCTGCTCCATGGAGAATGTCCAGGAATAGAAGGAGTTATAGAAGAAGAGATCATGGAAAGAGAAAGAAAAGAAGACAGAACGAGAAAAAGAGCTGAAAACAACACAGCTTTTTTGTTTCTCTTGGTCTGTTATCAAACCAAAGTCTTCAAACGGAGCCACGCTTTTTTTTTCTCACCCAAGCAAGGGAAGTTTGCTTCTGGGAAGTCAGCCTCAGCTGGTGCTGTCAGTCAGGCACCAAACAGGCACTCCAATAACACTGGTGACATAAGCTGGAGAGCATGGAAGCTGAACTTGCATTATGGCCCTCTGGGGGAGACAAGGGGTGATGACTGAGAGGAGTGAGAAGAGCTTAAGATGGAAACAGGAGGTGGTGAGGATCATAACATGGAGAACAGTAGGAGGGTGATAAAGTGTTATCTACAGGAGAAGGATTAAGAAGAAAAGGTGCACAGTGTGATCAGCGCAGCTGGATTTTTTTTCCTGACTGTATTCAGGCAGGTTTTTATCCAAGGCTATGTATGCAGCAGCTTGCACCTTTGACATGCACCTGCACAGCATTGTTTGAAGTGAATGGCAATTTTTTACCGTAAAAATTTTAGTGTGCTAATATACTCAAAATCCTTTTTCTATAATTTTTAAATGCCATAATCAGTCAGACTGGAGGAATCTCCAGATAAACGCGGACTAGATCTTCGTTTAACCTTTTTTTCATTATAAGTGTGAATGTCAACTTCCAGCAATAAATCACCAGTAATTAAATCATCCACAGTCAAGATCAGTTTCTGAACAAGATAAGAGATTATGTGCCAAATCATAGTAAGGGAGGGTGGAAATTAATAGCACAGAAAGTGTCAGGAACATACAGCTCATGAAGGTTGTTTGCCACTAATTTTATCTTTAGGTTTGATACTGACACATCAAACCTGTGTGTTTGAAGAAGTAAAAAAATGAGTCTTTGTTTTTTAAAAAAAATTTTTTATGTTGTGTAAACACATGATTGAGGCAGCCAGGATAATGCTGCCTCCACACCACAGTGGTGAAGCTGTGGAGACAGTGGCACACTTTTCATAAACCCGTCGCTGAATATCAGCCGCCCAGGTTCTCCTCGAGATTAGTGTCACTATCCCTACACTCAGCTGCATGTGGAATCATCTTTCTGCATGCAATGTAGCTGTAATTCAAATAAATCCATGGAACTGAACAAACTGTAGAGATGTAGAGCTTCATATTTGCTGTAAAAACTGTGAAATCAGAGATAAATGAATGCTATATGGACTCTTTTCTTTGTATTCCCATAGGTTTTCTATGCATTCAGCATATCCATTATAGCGTTACAGAGAACTGAGCTAGTCCGCCATTAAGGTTTCTAGAAGATATGACTCTTCTTCTTTAGACAAATGACTCTTCAGCTTTGGGACGGAGGCCACTGTGGAGGATGGATGCTTTTTGTTTTGTTTTTATATAGAAAAAGGGAATATGCAAGTATACCTCCAAATAAAATAGGATACATTTTTAAATGACACAAGCAGCGGCTTCAACCTGTGTAACTTGTGTGTTGATGTGCTTTTTTTTTTTTTTAGATATATAAGAATGTCTCAGCGTTAGTTGTGTGTCATACAAACACTTCCTTTGCCCAGCATTTAGTTTGTTGGATGCGGTCACCCTACGAGCAGACTCAAACTAGCATTAATTTGCTATTATCAATAGTCTGAATGAATCTTTTGAGGTAAGATGTTTAACTTGAAACAGTGAAGTAGTAACTGCACATATATGCAAATAAAAAAATCTTAACATAGGCTAATTCATTGCTGAAGTCTTAAATTGAGCATTTTCTTTGTTGCCTTTCAAGTGTTTTGAATCGTATTGATCATGACGAGTACCTGGAGTTTAAATTCATGAGAAAAGTGTTTAATGATGGTACAGATCAACAGCGCTGAAAGGCTAAAAGTAGACGTGAGTTTAATGAATTTACACATTGGTCATATTTTTAGACTCCTCATTTTTTCATTTTTTCATTTTTTTGGTGAACCTTTTAGAAATTATTATTACTTTGTATCAAATGAATGAATACTTTATCTCCAGATAAGAAATGTTGATCAGCAACTAGCGCTGCTCTTGTTTCCACGCTAATCACATGGTTCTCTCCGTTCTTTCAGGCATAAATAGATTGCATGTGAAAAAAGTGACAGCGCCTTACTGCCCATTGGACCGACTCATCTGTTTCCAACAGCTGACTTAATTGTCTGAAGTGGAACGGAAACATGTGGATGTGCTTTTATATTGCACTGTATCTATCAGACAAGTAAGATGTTTGTCTGCCTGTGTGTTTGTGTGTAGACAGGTAGCCTAGTAAAGAACAAGGGAGCAGAGAAAAACTAAAAACACAAAAAGTAAGTACAAAACAAAAGCGATAAAAGTGTTCGTGTGATTATTCAGAAATAAAAGAAATGACCGTCATTCCCTCTTAGGCTGGAACTCCATGGAAGATCTTGCCTCACAGAGTTAGGATGATTAGGGGAAATGTGATCGATTAGCTCAAAAGTATACTGCAGAAGCTTGTTTATGATCTGAAGACAGTACGAACCACAGTCACCAAAAACGCCATTTGTAACACACTATGCTGTAATGGACTGAAATCTTGCAGCATCTGTTCAAGAAAGCAAAGCTAGAGGCCTGTTTGAAGTTTCCCATTGAATATCTAAAGGATTCAGAGCAAGCTGGGAGAAAGTGCTGTGGTCAAATTAAACCAAAACTGAGCTCTTTGGTATCCACTTCAATCCACTGAGGAGTCCTGAAAGTGACCCAAAGAACACCGTCCCCAGAGTCAAGCACAGAGGTGGAAACATGCTTTGGGGCTGTTTGGCACAAGATGGCTTTGACTACACTGAGGCAGGCAAAATACTGCAGAGGCAACAAATGAGTGGCTAAAGAAGAAACACATGAGTGGCCTAGCTAGTCCATCCATCCATCATCTTCATCCGCTTTATCCGAGGCCGGGTCACGGGGGCAGCAGCCTAAGCAGAGAGGCCCAGACCTCCCTCTCCCCAGCCACCTCCTGCTTATCCGGGGGAACACCAAGGCATCCCCAGCCCAGCCGAGAGATATAATCTCTCCAGCGTGTCCTGGGTCTGCCCCGGGGCCTCCTCCCGGTGGGACATGCCCGGAACACCTCACCCAGGAGGCGCCCAGGAGGCATCCTTGTCAGATGCCCAAACCACCTCAGCTGGCTCCTTTTGCACAACTCTGTTGCTTGTGAAGCTCGCACACAAGAATTTCACTCACATGTACTGTACCAATGTACCTGCACATGTGATGTGACAATAAAAGTGATTTGATTTGATTTGAATTGATGTGGAGCAGCAGCGGCTCTACTCTGAGCCCCTCCCAGATGGCCGAACTTCTCACCCTATCTCTAAGGGAGAGGCCAGCCACCCTTCGGAGGAATCTCATTTCTGCCGCTTGTATCCACGATCTCATTCTTTCGGTCACTACCCACAGCTCGTGACCATAGGTGAGGGTAGGGACGTAGATCGACCGGTAAATTGAGAGCTTCGCTTTTACACTTAGCTCCCTCTTCACCACGACGGACCGGTGCAGCGTCCACATCACTGCAGCCGCAGCCCCAATCCGCCTGTCGAACTCCGGCTCCCTTCTCCCATCACTCGCGAACAAGACCCCAAGATACTTGAACTCCTCCGCTTGGGGCAGGAACTCATCCCCGACCCGGAGTGGGCACTCCACCCTTTTCCGGCTGAGAACCATGGTCTCAGATTTGGAGGTGCTGATCCTCATTCCTGCTGCTTCACACTCGGCTGCGAACCGTTCCAGTGCGAGCTGGAGGCCCTCACCCGATGAAGCCAACAGAATGACATCATCCGCAAAAAGCAGAGATGAGATTCTGAGACCACCAAAGTGAAAGCCCTCCGCCACTTGGCTGCACCTAGAAATCCTGTCCATAAAAATTATGAACAGAACCAGTGACAAAGGCGGAGCCCATCACCCACCGGGAATGAGTCCAACTTATTGCCGGCAATGCGAACCAAGCTCTTGCAACGGTTGTATAGGGATCGAATGGCCCGTAGCATTGGGCCAGACACCCCATACTCCTGCAACACCTCCCACAGGACACCCCGAGGGACACGGTCGAATGCCTTCTCCAAGTCCATAAAACATATGTAGATTGGTTGGGCAAACTCCCATGCACCCTCAAGTATCCTTGAGAGGATAAGGAGCTTGTCCAGTGTTCCGCGACCAGGACGAAAACCGCATTGTTCCTCCTGTATGTTCCTCAACTAGCGGATGAATTCTCCTTTCCAGCACCCTGGCATAGACTTTCCCAGGGAGGCTGAGGAGTGTGATCCCCTTGTAGTTGGAACACACCCTCCGGTCTCCCTTCTTAAAAATGGGGACCACCACCCCGGTCTGCCAGTCCAGGGGTACTGCCCCTGATCTCCACGCAACATTGTAGAGGCGTGTCAACCAGGACAGCCCTACAACGTCCAGAACCTTCAGGAACTCGGGGCGGACCTCATCAACACCAGGGGCTCTGTCACCAAGGAGTTGTTTAACTGCCTCAGTGACCTCGCCCCCGGAAATTGGCGGGTCATTCCCCTCATGCCCAGACTCTGCTTCCTCCTCGGAAGACGTGTCAGTGGGATTAAGGAGGTCCTCGAAGTATTCCTTCCACCGCCTGACAATTTTCTCAGTCAACGTGAGCCAGCACTATACACAATGTAGGTAAAGCACCGCTTTCCCCTCCTGAGACGCCTGACGGTTTGCCAGAATCTCTTTGAGGCAGTCCGAAAGTCTTTTTCCATGGCCTCTTCGAACTCCTCCCACACCCGAGTTTTTGCTTCAGCCACTGCCTGAGCCACATTCCGCTTGGCCTGTCGATACCTGTCGGCTGCCTCCGGAGTCCCACAGGCTAACCAAGCCCGATAGGACTCCTTCTTCAGCCTGGTGGCTCCCTTCACCTCTGGTGTCCACCATTTGGTTCGGAGATTACCACCACGGCAGGCACCAACCACCTTGCGGCCGCA
>NW_005187548.1:1108119-1115782 GCF_000239375.1 Pundamilia nyererei | reverse complement strand
AGTGGGAGAAGAGGGTTGCATTGACAATCCAACACAATGGGCAGCACATTGAACACATTTTATAAGTGGTCAGAAACTTGTAGATAACTCATGAAATAGGCACTCTTCCTATTGAAAAAACAAAAGTTGTATCCAAGATGGCCGACTTCTAAATGGCCACCATGGTCATGGTCACCGCCCATCTTGAGGAGTTTGCCCCCTCACATATACTAATGTGCCACAAACAGGACTTTAATATCACCAACCATTCCCATGTTATTACGGTGTATCCATATAAATGGCCCACCCTGTACTTATTTCACTCATTGACAAGCAAATCAATTTATGACTTATGTCAACGCTTCAGTGTGTTTTTTTGGCAGATATTCTGCCTCTCAACTACCATAAATACTTGAAACTATTCATTTCTTACAAGCGAGCAAACTTAAAAGAATTGTTTCCTTCACTGTGTGTAGATGTACTGTCAAGTAGCCTCTGTTGCTAATTTCTGGTTATTAGTGTCAGTGGGATTCTGAATGAGTTTCTGTGGAAATTTCACTTTGACTTTGGCTCGAATTAGTGGTTTGCTTTTCTGTTGAGGTAATGAGAAACCACTAGCTAAAATTGTTAATACGGGGAACAGTTGTGTGAGGTGACAGGTCTTTCTGCACAGCTCTTATGTTTCAGATGTCATAGGTGCAAGGGCAAGTCAGCAGCCCTGAGAACAGGGAGGAGGGCAGATAGATGGGTTAACGGACACTGCGGAAGGGGCAGAGAATCTATGCATGCAGGGAGGTGTTAATCCGTGAGTGCATGTATGTGTGTGTGATGTGCGCGAGCGTGCACGCGCTCTGGTCCATGTGAAATCAAGTGTCGTTCTGCACTGAGATGCCCAGTTGATCCTCTGCCAAAATAACCTTCAGCTGCCTGATGCCTGCACAGTGTTTTCTTTTTTTTCAATAAATGTCAGTGAGCTTGTCTGTTATCTAAATATGGGGGATTGGACACTGTGCCACACAAGGGGATGTCCATCAGGAGATTGTAAGGGCGCACAAACTAAAACCAAATTTGATTGGCCGGCTCTTGTCCGAGGAGGGGGTCTCTGGCCCAATCCTGATCATTTTTAGTAAAATGCTGGTGGGATGAGAGGGTACTTATGGAGTAGAGTAAAGTCACAGAGTTACCTGAACTGCATAGAAAGGAGACCTTCTTTCCCAGCTGTCTGTTGTTTGTACTGGTGTGTGTTGTTCTTCACAGCCCGCCACCATGGTAAGAAACCAAAAACGGAGGAGGGGGTAAAGGACGAGAAGGAGGATTTAGGTTTATGATGCATCCTGAGGATTTGATTTGGTTTTCAAGGGATGAGAAGAAAAGGCAGATGACGCAGGATGAAGATAAATACCTGAAGCAAACTGGCTGTGCTCATCCAGCAAGTCCTCATCCGCATCATAACTGGATTTTATAAATCATCCTGGAATTCCTTAAATATTTGGAAATGTCATGCGGGGCACACACCTGATAGACAACACACACACAAATCTAGTTTGTCTGACTAGTAACCTGTTGCTGTGAACTGCTGTAACTCCTCGTTGCTGTTTGCTTACAGGCTCACACTGCTTTTGTGTTCCATCACTTTGTAACTAAACCCGCTACGATTGATATTTAGATTGGAGGGAGTGGTACTAAAGATAGATGTACACAGCTGAGTAAAGTGAGAAGACAAGCTGCCTTTTCTTAGTGTCCTAATTTAGGAAATTCACCTTGAGAAAATCCCTGTCAAATCCTCTCCCAAGTCTCACCTTAAAAATAGCTTTAAAGGAAAGGGGGTGGGTTTCCTTCCATATGTCGCAACATTATCAACATTTTGTCAAGGAAAACAGGAAAAATTAGTTTTATTTTTATTTTCTTATCTTTGCTATGCTAAGCTCTGCAAGATTCTGTTTACTAAACTGCTTGGGATCACAATTATGTTAAAATATTAATTGAAATCTAAAAAAATCCACATTTACAAAACTTTAAAAAAGCCAAATCTGTCTCAAATTATTCCTCTTAGAAATGCTGTATAATCCACACCAGTGTTGTGATCTCTTTAGAGTAAAATTCTGAATACAAATTGAGAAATTTAAAGGTGGATGGTTTAACAATGTCTGAGTGTGCATAAAAACTAAACTATTTTCTTCCTCTTGGGAAATGTTGGTCAGGTGCTTTTAAATTTGTTCAGCTTTGTTTTTATTCACTGTTTTGTTTCCACTTGGCATTTGGTTAGTTTTGATCATAGCTTGGTTCATGATTTTAAAATACATCCATTCACAGTATTAACACTGTAGAATAGTTACACTGTAGTGAGCATCACTGTGAGCTATAACTGTCTTGTTTTCACACGTCACATGGATTTGAAAGATGTTAAAATGTTTTGGGGGGTTTTGCCCAACAAATGTGCAAATAAACAAGAAAACTACAAAAAAGAAAAAATGAAAAAAAAATATTATTAATTGGAAAGGAGACGATAATGGTAGTGCAGTGGTAAGACCAGAATTATTCAGTTGCCCACATATCTCCTAAAACAGCAGGCAACAGCTTGTTGTTTTGATAAATTCCTACAATCATTGCCGGTCGCTAACTGATGCCTAAAATTTTCAAGTTTAACTTTGCATTCTCCAGAAATATAGCTAGGTAGTCATTTTTCTTGCTTTTAATAAGCCATTTGCAGTTACAACTACTGACTGCCCCGAAAACTGAAAAAAAGTTATTAATCTGCTCTGTGAATGCAATTGAAGGCCAATTATCCAATTACCGCAAATTGTACTCAAGCTAATTGTTTAACTATATGCAGTTCTCTTTGATTTCCCAACTCTGGACATCATTCTGCTCTTTATTTTGTTATTATGTATTACTAAATGCCACTGAATTTCTTGGAAGGACTGATTTCCATTCATTTCAATGAGCAGCGCGATGAGCAGAGATACAGACTAACTGTGATTCAGTGTTCAGTCAAATAAAAATGAAAACTTAAAGTAGCAAAATGCTTAAAGACCAAAACTTGATGATGCCTTTAAAAGTCATCATGCAGCTCTAGTCTTATGTTCTAAATAATATTACAGAACATTAATCTATAGAACATGAACTGTAGCAAATGACATGGGGGTTAAATACACTTCAGAAGGGAGAAGTAGTTTATTTCTTAAGAAACCTTTTGTGATGCTAATGTGTTGGTCCTAGACATGTGAACAAAAGAGAACACTATATAGCTTTTCACCACTGTGATGTTATTACAGGACATAATGGCGGTCTCCCACTGTGACAAGTGAAGGGAAAAAGCTCATTTATCCCCTTCCCAAAAGCCACTCCTTACAGCTTGTTCTAGTTATGATCTGATATCACTTATAGCATCCACTTGCCTGACTACAGATGCATTTCCACCTTTTTTTCATTTTTCTTTTTAAAGCCCACTGATGCCCAAAGTGACGCCCGGTCCTTCCTGACTGAGGAGATGATTGCAGGTCTGTATTTTTTTTTCTACATGAAGAAATGAGTGACAACCTTAAGTTGAGTTCCAGCAGTGATTTTCAAGTAGACTTTTTACAGTCTGTATTGTGGATGAAAATTAATGGGAAATTAATGATTTCAGCTTTGCTTAGGCAGTAAAGCAACCAAAAAAAAAAAAAAAGCCTAAATTTGAACTTTTCCTTCTCTAACCCAGAGTTCAAGGCTGCCTTCGACATGTTTGACACAGATGGAGGCGGTGACATCAGCACCAAAGAGTTGGGCACTGTAATGAGGATGTTGGGCCAGAACCCATCAAGGGAGGAGCTGGATGCCATCATAGAGGAGGTCGATGAGGATGGTGAGATCATGGTTGGATGAAAATGTCTAAAAGTCTATGTCCAGCTGTTGTCACGAGATTCCTTGTGATGAGTGAACTGAGCATTATGTGCATCCCTTCATCAAAAATTTAAGACCAGTTGGTGAACTGGAGATAATCACTTGATAAGTAAACGAGACATTTCAAACTGATTCCTACCCGGTAAATGTAAAACAGTAATCTTCCCATATTCATCTTTTCTGTCTTCAGGCAGCGGTACCATCGACTTCGAGGAGTTCTTGGTCATGATGGTCCAACAGTTAAAGGAGGACCAGGCAGGAAAGAGCGAAGAAGAGCTTTCAGAATGCTTCCGTATTTTTGACAAGTACGACACTAAACGTCATCACAAAACTTAATACAGTTAATAAAGTTTTCAAACATTTATGTGAAAAGCAATTTAGAATTGATAAAATAACTACTGTGTCAAATAACTAGAGAGACAGATGAGAATTATGAGCACCTGTTGCTCACTTTTGTGTTCAAAGATTTAGTCTTTCTCATGGGATTTGTATCAACTTACACGTCTTTATATTTGAAAATAACAAGTTATTGCAGTAATGAAATACCTTATGTCATACTTTAGATCTCAGAGCCTTTAATGTTGTGACTGACTATAGTCCCATAGCCTGTTTACCTGACTTTTTAGCCCTTAAACAATATTTACATTAAAATAAAAACTCAAAAGTATTGTCAGACGTAAAAAAGCTCAAAGACATAATTGTTTGAACACAGATACAAGAATAAGAGAAAAGGACAGACTTTAGCTTTTGCGTCGATGTAAATTGGCAGGAAGAAAGGAGATTGAGTTTGAACTCAATATATATATATATATTTAAATCTACAGGAATGGAGATGGTTTTGTTGATCGTGAGGAATTTGGGGAAATTCTTCATATGACTGGAGAACCAGTGACAGAGGAAGATATCGATGAGATGTTTGGGGAATCTGACACAAACAAAGATGGAAAGATTGATTTTGATGGTAAGATTAAGCCTCTATTTACAGGTACAGTCAGTCAGTATTACAGTTATATAAAAGAAAAAAGAATATTGTTCTCATAGAAATACATTGATTAATGTGTAATTATATTTTCCAACAAACTGATCTCATAAAAGAGTTTATTCGCTAAGAGTCCGGGTCCAACAATGTTAGATCCACTTCAAACAAAGTTTGACTAACGCCAACTAACAGCATCAAAAACAGCAGCGCAGCAACAGTTCAGGATATCGCCAACAAAAGTGAGCCAGGACAAAAGTGAGCTTCACTGACTCCCCGACTTGTATCAGACTTCCGTCAGATCAAATAGATGTGGACACATTTTGGCAGCTGAGGCAAACAGCAGGCTGACAGACTACTCACACTACAAATAACGGCAGCCAGAGTTGTTTGTCCTACAGTGGATACTGTAACTGAGTCAGTTGACTGCAATCTGCAATCTACTGACATCCAGTGGTGCGATTTTACACACTGTACCATTAAAGCGAGATATCACTGCTATTTACTATGCTGCATACTTCCTATTGTTTGTTATAATAACACATAAGGAGGAAAAACAAACCAGGCTTCCTTAACAATATTTTCATTGGTTTAATTATGACAACAGCAGTGTCAGCTGTAGACTGAATATTACTTTCTGGGATGGACTCTCAGGTTTAAAGCATGCATTTGCGCTGTACACCTACCAAACCTGGTGTTTAACAGGAAACTGGAAACAGTTTGCTTAAGAGATAAACAAAATCACGCAAATGTGGCAACCTGACAGCAATGCCAGGAAGGACAAAAAATAGACTGGAAAATGAGTCTCTGTTTAACATAAAACTGTAAATCATTACATTTTGGTGTTGCTATGGAAAAACCAAACTAAGCTAAGGAACCAGTAGGCAGATTTTGAAAACTCTGATTTTTGTAAAATCATAGACTGTATATAAAAGATGGGCATGACGTCACCATGATGATGTCACCAAATGCTTGTAGACCAAGGTTGGATCTCTGGGTATCATCATTTTGGTTTTTGTGGGGTTACATGTTCACAACAAAGAGCAACACTAGCATTGCATTTATAAACTGAACATGTGCAATACACAGGCACTGAAACCTGCTGACTATTGTAACAACGTAACAAAATAATAGAATACTAATACTAATACACAGCCTCATACCTCACACCAGGACATTTAATTGTCAGGTAATTTGACTAAAAAGGCTCTAAAAGACACTAACACTTTTTTTTATTAGTTTTTTCTGTTTTCACAAATAGTACATAATTACATAACATAATAAAGTGTACAATTCAGAACCAAAAATAAATAAATAAACAAAACAAACAAAAACAAACAGACTGATAACTAAGCACAAAACACCAGCTCAGTTCCATCTAAAAGATAATAAATAAAGAGAGGATACAATACAGTACAATACCTGTCGTCCCAGTATTACGTTGCAGTTTGAACACTCAAGAGAATCCTTGTAACATAATATTAGAAACATCAGGTTCCACATAGTTCAAGTATGGTTCCCACACCTTAAAGAATTGATCTGTTTTTGAGTGCAGTACACATGTAAGATATTCCAGTTGCACTGGATCCAACACTACTCTTTGCCAACCTTTAATAGTTGGTACTTTTTCATAAATCCATTGGAGTAGTATATTCTTCCGTGCCGCATAGGTGAGAACACAGTACAATCTCCTATTATTCTTGGATATTAATCGCCGGCTGGGGAGGCCCAGTATGAGAGACAGAGGGTCCATCTCCAATTCACAACTGAAAATCTTCTCCATTTCAGATAACACATTGACACTAACACTTTTAATAAAGCATGAGGACGTGTTTGGCACCTAGACTCAACGAGGGTGAGGGTGACACAGCTATCACTGTGTCAGCACTGCCATCAAAACAGCTATGCCTCTGAGTTCAAGCCTTAACAAAACCACTAAGTTTTAGCTAAATTCATCACCCACACAGTAGTCATGAACAAGGGTTTGCAACCTCTACAATCAAAATTGCTTAGAAAACAAAAAAAAATCTAAATCTGCACCGGTCTGCATTAGATTATGATTGCTGTTTGGCAATTTAACGGCATTCCCTTGTGCGTTTTTAATAATGCTGTCTTTTTTAAAAATATAATAAGAAGAAATGTATTTATTTCAATTTGGGAGATTTTTTTTGTTACAGCAATTGATACAATTATAACAATAACAACAAGAAGAATTTAATATGCAATACATTTATAAATATAAAATAATACATTATCTGGGAGACGGCCTTCTTATATCTGTGATGCAGACCTGAATCAGGTTAGCAAGTTAGAGAAGGTGCTCTGCTAGCTGTCCAATAACTGGTGCAGAGGGTGGACCTCATGATGGATGACAGTTTGCTCCGTGATCTCTCCACCACAGCTTCAAATGTGTCCAGCTTGCAGCAAATGTTATCATGTTTATTATTAATATTGTTAAGAATATTAAAAATATGAATGAACCAGTTTCAGTTGTAATTCTGGCTCAATTGCAGTTTGACATGAAACACACGAGTAAACCAGCAGCACTGGAGGTGAAGCAAAAAAAAAAAAGTACATATTGTTACATTTAGATTTAGATCTATCACTGAGGGGGTCTCAAGACATGCTTGTCATGTGTATACATCCATGCTAACCATGGCTAGTTAATAAAATAAGATGATAAAGCAACAGAATCAGAATACTTCATTAATGCCAGACGAAATGATGTAATGTAACAGGTGACAGATGAAGGCTACGACGCACATGTTAATGAATAAAATATGAAACTTTTTCTTAATTCAGTGTATTAGCTACATGCTTATATGA
>NW_005187548.1:1087691-1106683 GCF_000239375.1 Pundamilia nyererei | reverse complement strand
ATATATATAAAAATGAAATTGCATAAATAAATTAGCATACCTAGTATAGAAACATGTCTTGGATAGTAATCGGGGGTCAGAGTGCAGGGTCAACCAAACATTTAAAATTCTAATTCATTCTTGTCTTATACCTTGCTGTGTCGTCAAGATCCTTATTTGTATCATTTTTATTTTAAACATTTCGTACACAATATATATTTTAAATATTGGGGTGGCTGTAGATCAGGAGGTAGACCATCTACTAATCAGAAGATTGGTGGTTTGATCCCTGGCTGCTCCAGTCTGCATGCCAAATGTCCTTGGACAAGATACTAACCCCAGCTTGCTCTCCAACACATCTATTAGAGTGAGAATGTGTGTGAACGTTAGGTAGAACGTACATAAGCATAGAAAGAAATGTTCTTATACAAATGGGTGAATGAGGCATGCTGTATGTTGTGTAAAGGGCTTTGAGTGCTCTCAGAGAGTAGAAACCTTATAAGGATCAGTCCATTTACGTATGGATAGGGTTTCTAGATCCCCAGACAATAAATATAAAAATCTCATTTCTCATGTACAGGCTTTATCTACACTGTGTGGTGGGTTTGACAGGCAGGCCGATTGACTCATTTGGCCTCTGATTCTGTCTCTAGAATTTCTGAAGATGATGGAGAACGTCCAGTAAAGACACCAGCTCTACATTCCTTGGTGATCCGTCCTCAGCGAGAAACTGAAGCACATGTGTGATGGAAATCTGCTCAGAGCAAGCTCTAAATTCTAGGAGCCCGTCCACAAATATGTATAGGATAACTTTCTGAGATTTCAAAATGGATTCAAGACAAACACTGCAACCCACCACGTTTTTCCTTCTCACATGAAACCTGGGAACTTGTTGAGGATGTCTATAAATATCCATCCAAACCTTTTAAGACGAAGGCTCTCTTCCCTGGGTGCCTCCTTATGCCCACTACCCAGCTGTCCCCTTTGGCAGCTGCTGTTGCTCCAGAAATGCTACACCGCCACGCTGGCCCCGCCCTCCACCATCGCACGTCGCATATCTTCTCAACCCTAATCTTTACTTTCTAAATAAACCAACTTCTTCTCCCACTTTTTGGTCATCCTTGTAAATAATTCTGCTGTGCATGTCCAACATGTCTTATATTGTTAGATTTTTGTCTCTTGTGGCCTTTCTGGGACTTTCACATTACCTTTATCTGAATGGCCACATGATTCTCAGATACATGAACCTAGTTAGAGAGATCATTCAGATGACACACCATGCACTCTACAGCCTCCCTAGATTTGACTAAATCTTACTTCTCCAGTCCCAGATTCAAACTAGCCCCCATGCAAACTATAGTTGTATAGATGGTAACTAATATGCTCCTTGTCTTTTTAAACAAAAAAGAAGTCTCATATTTGATAAAATATCTGTTTCAAATAAACCTTTAGTCTTCTCCTAAGCATGTAGCCTGTTCATGAAGTAGTCTTCCAGCACAGAAGTCAATAACCCTCAGATTATAGCCCCAAGCATGAGATGCAAACCCAAGAATCAAAGGCTTGAGCTGGACATTCACAGAGCGGATGAGTTAAATCTCCCCTTGCAACGTGCAGCTCTCCCTCTGGAGTATATAGTCTGCAAGCCCCCACCACCACCACCTCTCAAAAGCACCTCCCACCTCCTTCTCTTCAGGTCTGCTCCTCTTCTCAGTATCCTGTCCTCCCTTCTGGTCTCTTACCTTGGGTCCCTCCCTTGGGAACTGCACACCATATAAGGAGTAGCTGGTTGTGTTTAATAAGTTAAGTAGCAGCAGGGTCTGAAATCTGCCGGCTATTCAGGGCACCTCTAAGGAGGGGTTAGAGGTCTGGTCTCACAGCATTTTCCTCTTGGTTTAAAGTTTCCCATCCAGATTGAATCTCCATCACCACAAAACCCAAAGCTTACTCACTAATCTTTGGCTCCCCCTTGTTGTTTTCTGTTTTGTATTTACAAGGCAAAATAGAAATCAACAGTACACTGACATGCATGCACTGATGTGAGCCAAATTTGTGTTTGTATTTTATTATTTCGAAGGGAGGGTGCCTTTTCTAAGAAGTATGGTGCTTTTAGATTTATCTTATAGAAAATTTCTGTATTTTCAGTTTTCTTTCTCTCTGGTTTTCCAGAGTGAATTCTCTTAAAGTAAGCTGGGTTCCTTCTCATATCCAACATCTGAGGACAATCTCAGTGTGACGCTTTCATGCATTTCCCCCACAAACTTTGAAAATGTATCCTTTACTTCTTTAGCATACTTAAAACCACAACTTCAATAAAGTGGAGCGTTCACCTCGAAAGTGTGATTGGCTTGCCCTGGCCCCAGAACCCTAAAAGTTCAGGATACTAAATCTGGAGGCCTGTGAGAGGCAGGGGGCGGGACCTCCTTGTCCCGTTTAAAGTGTCTCTGAACCATCACTTGATGTCTAGTCTCTCTGTTGGGGTGCACACGGATTGACCACTCCTTTGGGCTTTTCTTTTATCCTTGGATATTTGGGGGGGAAAAGCTAATCCACAAACATGGTAAGACCAATCAGTTGTGCAAATGACCAGTTCAGCTATCGGCTGATTTCATTAGAGAGTGAGCAATAAAGGAATAAAGGCATGTGAATGTGTAAAAATCATTAGCTGAGTTTCTGAGAAGCATATTTCTTTCTGTTGGTGTTGTTCAGATATGTATATGTTGCTTTCCCCTAAAATAGTTGTTTTTTCTTTTTAGTAATTCAGCATTTTTTTCCACGTAGTTTTTTTTTTGTTCTCTGCTGGTTTTGAGTTAAATTGATATGAAATATGCTCAAACTCCTATTTTAGCCAGTTATCTGTTGTAAATAGACTACTTTTAATCCTTGTGGGAAGTTAACAATGGGTGTTGATGGGCAGGATGGGTGTCAGCTGGGAAGGTGCTGATTCTGCTTAGGCAACAAATTCCTCGGGATTGGATGTCTGCAGGCCTTATACAGCGAAGCTAATGTGTTGAGCCTGAAATAGCCAGACTAATTTTCATCAAGCTCAAGAATCCTTTCGAGATGCACCCATGTTATCGTGTGACTTGTGATAGCATGTTTCAGTATCATTATTACAACCATTAATCACTCTGTAAATATTACAGTCACAAGTTTAAAATATCAATCCTGAATCTCTGAACTGTATCATCTCCACTGTGCGTAAAAATACTTTTACGCACAGTGGAGATGATCCGTGTAGTTTAGGGGTGGGGGGGTGGGGGTGGGGGGTAGGTTGTTTAAAACGAATAGAAAATATGATAAAGAATTATTTTGCCACCGTGCTTGGCTAAGACAAGCAAGTTTAACTGGAACAATCAACTAAGCCTAAATGAAACATGTAATGAGTGAAGTGATGCACTGGACACTGCTTTCTTCCAGACTGACGCGCAACAAGAGGCCCGCTCCTACCTGAGCGAGGATATGTTGACTGGTGAGTACAGTACTATTGCTTAGTCTAAATAACGCCATTACAGTAAGCTATGAAATGAAACACGCGTGATACATGTTTTTAATTATACCACCCTTAAATGCAATCACACAATAAGCCAATCAGTTCTACTTCAGATCTTTTTTTTTCTACCAGCAAGAGCTCGTACAGCCTAAAGAGAATGCAGATCCACGGCGTGAAGCCAGATGGAGCAAACTGGTATGAAAGAAAAACCAAGAATAGCACAATGAGAATTATTCACAAAGAAGCGGACCTCGCAGTTTTTCAGTCGATAAAAGCAAACCGGGTGCTATTTTAAAGGATAATAGTGTCCTATCGCAACGATTAATGCTCGGTGAAAAAGAACAATAAAGCAGAAAAGTACCAAACTGAGAAATGAGACCAGCTTGGAACAAACACACGCCTTCATTCAATTCTCGTTTCTCCAGAGTTCAAGGCCGCCTTTGACTTGTTCGACACCGATGGTGGCGGTGATATCAGCACCAAGGAGTTGGGTAACGTGATGAGGATGCTGGGTCAGAACCCGACAAGAGAGGAGCTGGATGAGATCATCGAGGAGGTCGATGAGGACGGTGAGAAACGGGAAATATAGTTTATGCCTGATGGCGACACAGCAGAACAGCTGTGTGTCTTAAGTGTTTTTACACACAGGGACACTTTATGGTAATTCAGTAATTAGAGGTGGTGGTACTTCTAAACACCCCGTCAACATGACATTTTTACTGCACTAACAAATTCTGGGTTGTTCCATTGAACTCCCGGTGTTTCCATGCGTAAAACGGTCAACAAAGTTATTACGACAATGGGTTGATCTGATGCGTATCAATCACGTGGCTCCACTAAACCCTCAGGTAGCGGCACCATCGACTTCGAGGAGTTCTTGGTCATGATGGTGAGACTGATGAAGGAGGACCAGGCCGGAAAGAGCGAGGAAGAGTTGTCAGACTGCTTCCGTGTGTTTGACAAGTAAGCTCGCGCTCACACGGTTTACACTAATCGTTTGTGTGTGTGTGTGTGCGCGCGCGCGCGTGTTTTGTTTTGGGGCTTTTTTGTTGCTATATCACCTTTACTCGATCTTTACATTCACGCACATTTTGTTGTTGTCGTGTGCGCAGGAACGGCGACGGTTACATCGACAGAGAAGAGTTTGCCCTTATCATCCGCAGCACCGGCGAGGCCATCTCAGAGGAGGAGATCGATGAGCTGCTGAAGGAAGGAGACAAGAACAGCGACGGCATGCTGGACTTTGACGGTATGTGTCAAATGAAAATGATGAAGCTGTCAGCTCACTTATTATTGAACCTTGAGGAGTCTCTATGAAGGAGGTAGAGAGTGCATGAGGGGGGAAATCCTGTTTATTAAGAGGCTGCAGCTTTGCTAGAGTACCAATAAGCTGTATCAGTCTTGTTCTATGGCATATCAGGTTTTACAGTCAGACTTTAGGGATCATATTGTTGCCTGCTAGGCTGTGTTGTACAGTTCCTACACTCCTGTCATCATCTTAAAATCAAATTACACCCCGGCTTCCTGCTTGAGCTGAACTACTACCTGTTCCTTTACAGTTTATTCAAGTAAATAAAGAAATGGATGTAAAAAGTAATGCTGTCCAATTTCTCTTTTCTTTATCAGAATTCCTCAAGATGATGGAGAATGTGCAGTAGAACAAGAAAGACTCATGGACATTCCTCCACCCTTCTGTGAACCCCCATTCTGACCCACTCCCTCCTTCTCCCTCTTGTCCACCTGGTTCACTGCCTTTCTTCTCCATCCTTATAGAAGTCCTCAACAGACAGCTAGAGCACCCAGTGGGGGGTCGCTGGCTGGGCAACATCTTTCCCCTGGCTCGCTTGTAAATGCAGACATCCCCTAGATGCCATGCTGACACCCAGCCCTGTAACAGGACAGCAAGGCTGCAACAGGGGTTTTTTTCACTGCACACAGCTTTTGCAGTATGCATGGCATGTCGTGTCATCAGTGACCCCCTCCCCCTCTCTGCTGGTAAAGCTCTGATCTAGATGTATTCTAGATAGACGGGCAGCTTGTTACCTGCTGCTTAGACCAATTAATTCAATCACTTCACTGTATAAAGAAGTAATTTGCTTGAAATAAATGAACTAACACATGCTCACTTGTAGTTGGTCTGTCATATTTATGGTCTGTGTAATAATTTTGTTTTGAGGAATATTAATAAAATCTGTTTCTTTTCCTCTTTTTGTCCGTTTTGTTCCAACCACAGCCAGTTTTGCTTTTAAAATAACCAAAAGCCTCGACTGAGGTCAGAATTATTTGGACATTACGGACAGTCGGAAAACCTCAGTTCATCACACATGTGGGCACAGATGAGGTCGGCATCATGTCTAGTATTCCTGGCTGTGCTGATAAAGTTTAATTGCGGGTTGCAAACTGTCTGCTTTGACAAATATTTATGACACTTTTCTATAAAAAAAAAAATCTGGAACACTCCTATTTTTGAATACCAGCAACTTGCTCCTGAAAACTTGGGACTGGAACACATTTCCCTCTGTGTTTGGGAGATGATGACACCAGCTGGTGTAGTTTCCATCCATCTTCATCCGCTTTATCCGAGGCCAGGTTGCGGGGGCAGCAGCCTAAGTGTAGTTTTACAAGGCAAATTGGCTTCTTTTTTTGGGTTTGTTTTTCACTCGTGCTTGACACAGGATTTCAGCTGCTCAGCAGTTTGTGGCTTAATTTACTGTATTGTGTTTTTTGTTTCATTACCACAGCCTGTCCAGAAGGGGGACATGAAGAGCAACCCTTCTCGTGTAATGTCATTTACACAACCTGAATCTAAAGCCTTTTCTTTAGATACTTCACATACATTTGAGGATTCAATCTGTGGGTTTAAGTTACATACTTATTTTTTCTTTACTTATTCAAAATAAAATCATGCTTAAATTCTTGTGCAGATCCACTCTTCACGTATCAGATTGGTAACACAGCACAATGCTGTGCTTTAAAACAAAGTGTTATGTTTTCTGGTTCTGGTGCTTAAAAAAAAAAAAAAAAAAGTTGTTTGTGCAAAAGAGACGAGGACCTGGTCATTTTAAAACTATTGGCAAGTTGCTTTATTTTACATAACCAAAAAGTCTGAAATCAAGCATATACACTGAAATTCGTTGTTATTGTTATACTGTCTATAAACACACACATGACGCAAACATGCAGTCTGAAGACTGAATGAACTCACGAGCAAACGAACAGTAAATTAAAAGAAACAAAGGTCATGGGAGGAATAACAACCAGTCCCGTTGTGAGTTTAAGAGCCATAATTTGCTTCATCAAAAGCTTTCCGAGCTCTCTTCAGCTCCTCGTTCATGGTCAGCAGATCTTTGACTCTAGCAAACTTCCTGGGATCTTTGCGAATGAGGAAAACGATGTCCTCCACCTGGACGCGACCCTGGCGCCCGATAGACATGGCCTTGTGGGTCATTTCCGTGATAAACTCGATCACCAGATCCTCCAGAATATCCACAGACTCCGTGTAAGGGTTCTGGTCATCTCCAAATCCGTACATCATGCACCGGAGCTCCTTGGAGAAGAGTCTCTTTCTCTTGCCGTAGCCGACATCCACCCCGCCGGAGCCGTCCTCCAACTCTTCGTCGAAGCCTGGCTCGTCCTCCTCCTCCGCCATTTGCTGAAAAACACCCGCAAGCGTTATTCAAACCTCAACATTAGCTGCTCATTGTTAAATACGCGTTAGCATTAACCTTACCTTGTGCTTGTTCACGACTGTCTCACAACAACAGCTTGTTAAGTGCGCCGACTTCCGGTTTTGTTTCCTTGACTGAGGAAGTGGTGGTTTGGAGAGGAAACAGACAGGGCTAGAAATCACAGATACTCCCCCCTTGTGGCCAGTGTTTAAATTTACTCGTGTTATTCGTCAGTATAGCCAACACAGCTGACGGTGAGTTTCTTTTAAAGCACGATCTGTTTGATTGCATCGGAAGCCCAAACTTAATTTCATATCGCCGGGTGTATGCGGGAATCACCGACACGTAGCTTGCTTAGAATGTAAAAAGCTATATTCACGTGTGTTTAAGCTAAGCCAATTTCATTTGGTATTATTTTAGCTAAACCTTAGACCTAGACAAACTATGCACAATGGGCGATGGCAAGTTGGTGGTGTGAGTGGAAACAGGAGCATTGTTCAAGTGGCTGATCGAAGAACAACACCTCACAGCATTCGTGGAAAGAAATGGATCTCGGTGCTTGAACAGAGGGCTCAGATTCTAAGTAAACACTGAGAGCCTGACCGCGGGGGCTCAGCACGTGCTCATTGCCGTGAGTAAGTGACACGTCCCCGTGGATTTTGCTGTGGACTCCTGCCCTGCCAAGTGATGTTCAAAGCTTATCTCAGTCAACCGGATTGAGTATTATAGCTAATTACTGGCCTGATAATGTTAACAAGTCAATATAGATGCTAAATGACAGGCTAATGTTAGCTAAATCATGCTTTTTATTTGTTCTTGTTTCTAATGTCTCTGTAAAGCACTTTGAATCACCTTGTTGTTGAATTGTGCTATACAAATAAACTTGCCTTGCCTAATGAACTATAAGGCAAGTTAACGAAGAAGCCAGTTTGACCTATAAAACGTAGCAGCTATCCAGTGAGCCTTCCTCTCTCAGTCACTGTTGAAGCACTGTTGCTGGTGAGTTCGTCTGCTGGGGCTGTCTGATGTTCCTGTTGGTTAACGGACAGATTTAAAGATTAGCATAACATTGTTACCAGCTGCTTATCCGCTAGCACAACCAGTTAAGAGAATGCTAGTAGCTGATAACGTTTAATTTGAGCTAAAATGAATTTTGCCGTTATGCTAACATTGTATCAAATAGGTTTCGCTTAAATTCTGTCTGAGCGCCTGTTCCACTAACTAGCATTAATATGCACAAACGCAGCCCTGCTCTTACCTTGCTTTTCTTCTCTGCGGTGTTTCTGCTGTAAAAAGGTCTGGTATGGCTGTTCGGGGAGGATGTGGGTTCAGGTCGGAGATGGCCCCTCTGCAGTAGCTGTGTGTTGTGGACAGCTGGTCCTGGCAGTCCCGTATGGCGTGCCCAGTCCAGTTCCTGTGCAGGGGGCTGCGCACTGTTGGATTAGTTCTTCTCTACTATGTCTTCTCTATAGGCATCACATTCTATAACAAATGGCTAATGAAGGTGAGTAAAGAAGCTCATACAGCCTTGTCAGTTTCTTATAACATGCTTGGTTGTATTAAAGGTGATTAATGAAAATGAGCACCTGAGGACGCTCAGCTTTGCTTGTCTGGGGATCTCCTGGATCCTGAGAAAGAGACTTACACTGACTAGTCCACCCTAGATGACCCCAACTGTTTCTCTCTCTTTCTTAGGGCTTCCATTACCCCCTCTTCATGACTTTAGTTCACCTCACCATCATCTTCTGTCTGTCAGCTCTGACACGACAGGCTGTGCAGTGGTGGACAGGGAAACCTCGCGTTACTCTGAGGTGGAAAGAGTACCTCAGAAAAGTAGCACCCACGGGTGAGTTTTATCTTGCGTCTGGAGACTGGTGATTTAGACGGGGGACAGTCGCCTCTTATCGGGTTCACCGATTGACTAAGCTCTGTGGAATGCTTCGTCTAAAGTCCACGTGGAGAGAATAAATACGACAACCCCGACCAGAATGATGAAGATATCTAAAAGCAAGTGCATTAAATGAACCGTTCCAAACCAGTTTTGCCTCATTTAAACTAAAATTCTGCACAAACTTAAGTTGTCATAAGATTAGTTTAAAAGAGTCAGAAGGAAAAAGTGAATCAAAGACTAAGAAAAGCAAAAATCCAAAGAAATTAAATCAAAAGTAATTAATATTTTGTTCTGTTTTACTTTATGCACTAAAACGACATCAAGGTGATTTTAATATGTGGGATTGATTATATACATACTTGTTGTTGTTGTTGTTGTTGTTGTTGTTGTTGTTTTTTGTTTTTTAGTATTTGTGCTCTAAATGCGTTTAGTCACTCTAAATGCACTGAAATGAGTGGTTTTAAAATGAACCTGTCATCCTGTACTCCTAAGTTCTGTCCTTCTTACCTGCAGCCATCGCAACAGCGCTGGATATTGGACTTTCCAATTGGAGCTTCCTCTTCATCACCATTAGCCTGTAAGTTTGTGGTTTGGACATTTTTATTAGAAGTTCATATGTGTCAGTATTTTATCTTAACCAGTCATTGTATTGTTCTTTACATATTCTACGACTTTTATTTTGTGTCATTCAAGGTATACCATGACCAAGTCCTCAGCAGTGCTTTTTATCCTGTTTTTCTCTCTGGTCTTTAAACTGGAGGAGCCGGTGAGTGTACCGATCACATGACACTGACAGCAGTGCTAGCACTGCAGTTTTGTCTTCACTTTAATGTCACACAGACACAACTGGAGAATTAAGCATGCTTCTTATACAAAATGATGCAAGAGGCAATTCTTTTAGTCTGTTTCCTCGATTGTGGTGCAATGCACAAAGCAGACATCCAGCAACGTTCACAAAGTGCACCGTGGCTGTAGCAGAACATGAGAACTTTCTAATCTGAAAAAAGTCCTGCACCTGCACAAATTTATAACCGGTTCGGTTATAAATTTGCCAATTTTTCTTAATGGTGTCATAGCTTAAAGATTTAATTCTGTCCACCTTTAGCACCAAATCACAACAGTCAGTCACAGCGCTTTGAGGCGTTTGAGCTCTCACTGTGGTATTGTATCACTTCCTGTTACAGAGCACAGTGGTGTTTTTGTGCAGCTTGATGGGGGTTTCATCACATGAGCAGTAATGAGCAATCATTACCTCTCGTCTACTCTCTCCTCTAGCTTGTGCTTTGTTCTGTTCTTCTTTTACCTGTTATCCTCTACTTTCTTCTTCTGTTTCCTGTGCAATTTTAACTTGAAACTGCTGCGTGTCGTTGTCTTTTCTCCCTTTTAATCCAGAACCCGTTTCTGATCCTGGTGGTCCTGTTGATCTCCTGCGGTCTCTTTATGTTTACCTTTGAGTCGACCCAGTTTAATCTGGAAGGCTTTATTCTGGTGCTCCTAGCATCCTTCATAGGGGGGATTCGATGGACCCTCACTCAGGTCCTCATGCAGAAAGCAGAGCTGGGTAAGTGTTCAGCCACTGTGGAGTGACAGCTTCCAAAGAGGTTAAAAAGCCTATAACCTGGATCTACACCAATGAATTTTGGGCTGTGGCTTTCATCAGATATACAGTAAAACATGATACACACGCCATTTCAAAGAGGATTGGTGTGAAATACAAAAAAAAAAAAAGGAAAACAACTATCATAGAGACCTAAAATATCTTGTTATGTGGTTTCAACCTAGCTGTTATCCTTGAATGGTCTACAACAAGTTAACAAGATCCACCAGTGATGACTCTAATGCAGGTTTTGACACAACATTAACAGCAGGTGAAGTGGGGTTGTTGCTTCCCACTGTCTTTCCTCTGAGTTTATACAGCAACATCTATCCATAAGTATTTACAAAGTAAACACATTGAAGCCCAACATCAGTAACTTTTAACTATATGCCAGGCTTGTAAAGCACTGATTTTAAAACTCTGCTATGATTTGAGGTTTCCCAGCTGGGACACAGTTCCCTGCATTTTTCATCTTTTTCATGTCGCACTGTTTTAGGCCTTCAAAACCCAATAGATGCCATGTACCACCTCCAACCTCTCATGTTCCTTGGGCTCTTTCCTCTCTTCCTGTTTAATGAAGGTGAGTATAGACATAAGTTCATTGTCTTTCATGTTTTGTCGCTGCATTAAATTAAGCTCTGTAGCCCCTAATTTTATTTTTTTTTTACTTTTTATTTTGTACTTTTTCCAAATTTATAGTACATGCAAACAAAAATATGAAAAAAGAAACAAACTAAAAGGAATAAAGGACACCTAATCTGTGGAAGAGGGGGAAAAAAAAACCCAAAAACAAGGAGGAGAGGTCCCTGCCTTATGGGGCTGAGTGAGTCTTATAGGATATCCATTTTGTCCACTGTTTTTGGTGTTTGTCAGATTTCAGTCTCAAGGTGTAGGTCATTTTCTCCATTATATATATGTCCTCGATTACATCAGCCCATTCTTCCAATTTTAAAGGGTCACTTTTCAGCTAGTTTTTTGTTATTACCTTTTTGCTTGACGACAACATAATTTTAAACAAGTAACGGTCCTCCTTATTTTTTTCCCTTTTTCCAAAATACTCGTGCCTTACACGGCACGTCATACCCCAGCACTTTCTTCATTGTTACTGCAATGCTTTCCCAGTAAGGTTTGATATCTTTACACTTCCAAAACACATGAGAATGATTGGTGTCCCAGTCTCCACATAATCTCCAGCATCGTTGGGGTGTTTTCAGCTGCTTGCTTGAGTAATAAAGAACCTAATCACATTTTTCCAGCCATATTCTCTCCATCGTCTAGAGCTGGTGGAATTATGCTGTGTGATACATACGGATCGCCAGTCATCCTCTGACAACTCAAGATGTAATTCAGATTCCTGCTTTTGTTTGATATATAATGTTTCATTCCTATTCAAATTTTGCAGACCATTATATAATTTCGATAAAATTCTTGGAGGATTTTTATATGCACCTGTTATTATTTCTATTATATGGCTTCCTTCTCTCAAGAACTTCTTCCTAATTTGTAAAAATGTCTTAATTGAAAATACCTAAATAAATCTGATTTATCCAGTCCAAACTGTCTCTGTAGATTCTCAAAGGATTTTAATGTTTTCCCATCTATTAATGTGCACATTGCTGTAATTCCTTTATTGACCCATCTTAAAAATGTACTATCCCATTGTCCACTTTGGAATTTTCGAGAATATGCAGGCCAAATCAGCAATTTACAGTCTTCTATAATTCTATATTTCTTCACTATAATCCACCAGAGTTTAATAGTGAATTCAGTAATGAGATTTGTGTTCGTAGACTGGATAGTTTCTCCTCCCAATCTTGCTTGTGGATGACATGATGAGCAATAATTTATCTCCATATGCTTCCATTTTGAGGTGTAATCCGGTGAACACCAGTAAACAATATTCCTTGAAATTCGGGAGGGCAAGTCCTCCTTTTTCTTTTCTTAATTGGAGTATTTTAAATCTTATTCTTGGCTTTGTCCCTTTCCAAATAAATCTACTAACTAATTTATCCCATCTACCAAATTGTGCATCAGGTATATGGACTGGCAATGAAGTGAATAGATACAGTAGTCGAGGAAGCTCATTCATTCTTATTACCTCTATTCTTGAGCTAAGGTCCATGACAAGTGGAGCCCATTTAATCAAATCTTTTTGGATTGTATTACTAATCTTTACATAATTTGCCTCGTATAGTGTACTTATTTTGCTAGTTAGATAGACACTTAAATATTTGATCTTATTTGAGTCCCATTTTAATTTATATTCGTTTTGAATTGAATCTTTGGGGAAATAATTCAGACAAAGTACTTGAGTCTTTCCTTGTGTCCGGCAGCCTCGCCTCTGTCAGTGCGCCCCAGGGCAGCTGTGGCTACAATGTAGCTTGCTATCGCCAGTGTGTGAATGTGTGAATGACTGAATGTAGTGTAAAGCGCTTTGGGGTCCTTAATGACTAGAAAAGCGCTATACAAATGCAGGCCATTTACGATATTTAGTTTATACCCTGAATTTTTGCCAAAATATTTTAATGCTTTAATCAATCGAGGAAAGGTCGTGTCAGGATCCTGTAGGTATATAATTATATCATCAGCAAAGAGACCTATTCGTTGTTCAATTTTAGAAACTAAAACCCCTTTTTAAGTCTGCACTTTGCCGTATATACTGAGCCTGTCAGGGACCAAGCAGTAAAGCATAAAGGACACAGGTGGTTTTAATTCAAAAAAGGGGTTTTATTGACCCAAAAATATGAAAATATATTTAACAAAGCCAAAACTTAAACAGGCAGACCAATAAAAGAGGTCAACTCAATAGACTAAACTCAAGATAATAATTACCAAAACCTCAAACATATGATAAACTGACCTGCTGAAACGACACACGGGGGAACTTAAATACTGGTTTTGCTAAACCAAATGACACACACGGGGAAAACAAAATGGCTGCCATATAAGCAACTAATACAAAACAATTAAACAAACATGAAACACCCCCCAGGCAATCAAGCATGTGGTGCAATCCAATTAGGCTGTCAGTGGTACTTCAGGTCTCCCAGCCCTTTGTCACACCTTTTGCCAGACAGGAGGAGAAGCCAACCCCCAGGTAACTCAAACAAAGAAAGATGTATTAATATAACATAAAACAGAACTTTGACCTTGCAAGGTTAATATGTGCACGCCATATAAACATGGGAAGGTGTGATGGAAAAATACATACATTTAATAAAGAAACAGCATTGAACAATAAGTAGAATATTTTACAGTAGCGACTGTAAATTAAACTAAGGTGAATCAACTAGTGGTGAGGTGTGGAGCTTACCATGTGTGGCATGCCATCACAGAGCCAAAGGCTCGATATACAGAGCAAAAAGGGCTGGATTCAGCAACCTTGCCTGGTTCCTCTGAAGAGCTCAAAACTGTCTGTCAGGTCCCCTCTAGCCTGTGGTACAAGGATTGTATACACTCGATGAAGATACTGTTAAAGCCCATTCTTTTCAAAACAGCAAAAATAAATATCCAAGAGACTCTATCAAAGGCCTTTTCAGCATCTAAGCTCACTAAGGCTGTTGGGATTTTCTCTTTATTAACTCCGTTAATTATATGCAAAGTGCGTCGTATATTATCTAGTGTCTGTCGCTCCTTAATCCTGTCTGGTCTTCATCCACCAGATCTGGGAGAAACGGCTCTAAGCGTCTTGTGATTATGGATGTAAATAATTTATAATCCACATTTAAGATAGAGATTGGGTGATAAGAGTCACAGTTTTTCCTGTTTTTACCTTCTTTTGGTAAGACTGATATAATGGCCTCTTTCCAAGAGGGTGGAATTTTAGCGTGTTTTAATGTCCAGTTAAAAGAATCTCAAAATAGGAGCCAAGTCCTCTTTAAAGGTCTTATACCACTCATTGGGATACCCATCACTCCCTGGACTTTTATTAGATTTCAATCTCCTTATTGCCTTATCCAGTTCTTCCTTAGTGATTGGTTTAGTTAAAAATTCATTTTGAGTTGTCCCAATAGAAGGAAGGTCTAACTGAGCCAAGTACTCTTCAATTTCTTGTCCGTTTTTCTGGTCGGGTTGATTATACGATGTTTTATAGTATTTTTGAAAGGCTTTTTTTTATTTATTTTTTTTATCTGTGTTGGTTCATATAGTAGTTCCTTGGTGTTTGGATCTCTAATCTTATTAACTGCATTACTTATTTGTATTGATTTTAACCGTTTAGCCAGTATTTTGGTTGCTTTGGAACCAGATTCATAAAATGTTTGTTTTGTGAATCTCAGTTTCTTTTCTATTTCCTCCATAGGCAGATCGCTTAGTTGTTTTCTTACATCTTTAATGCTTTCAGCCAAGTCGGCACTCAAATCTGTGTGCTGTGTTTTTTCCTAAATCCCTTAATCGTTGTTCTAATTTGAATTGTGTGAGCTTTTGTAGCCCCTAATTATGGCATTTCAAGTCTTTTGAAAACCTTTACAGACCCCACTGTGCAGCGTGATGGTCATAAGAAAGTGATTATGTGTCAACACGGTGCCTATTCTGACACCCACACCTCATTTACATGTAAATAGGCAATAGCTCACATGTGTAATAGATTAGCAGTAGTTTCTCAGGGGTTCAGCTCAGCTGCAGAAAGTGGAGGATTATCAAAGCCCTGTAGCAGGTGCTTGATTAATGGGCACCCACAGTGTTTCTTTTCCTTCTGCTACTGGACTCTGGCAGGCCCAAGAACCAAAGTGTGAAAAGTTGTGAAATTTAAAACACAGCCCTGATTGGTTTCAGCACAATACAACGTGTTGAAATTGCAAATAAGCTCTAGCACCCTACGAGCTCTTCTCATTTCTCTGCTTTGGGCTCCCTTGTAACGTCTCTCCTCTGTACTCCCACCTGTACATCAGTTGCAGTCCAGAGTCTTGAAGTCCGTCTCAATTCCTAAAACGTATGACATAATAAACAAAGGCAGAGATCCATGCGTCACATTGTGCCACACCGTGAATTAAAAGCAAAAAACTGGTCCAGTAATGTAGCCACAGTTCTTTTCACCGACACTGCTTTAAAGGCTGCAAGAATCTCGCATTTTGTTAAACTCCTGTTGCCTCGTCTTCTCTCTCCTCGCGGTTCATCCTGGCCTGGCAGATCAGAGATGACATGGGAGTGAGACGATGGGCACAGGAACAAGAACAAACAAGTGTGTGGGACAAGTATGCATTTGTGGACGTTGGAGTGGAAGGGGATTGTTTGAGGTGTGGTCCAGCTGCCTTCACTTCAGATAAATGATATCCCAAATTCTTTATAATTTATGAAATGGAATTTACGAGAAGTGGTCTCACTGTTCTTAAGGGCAGCCTTACTGAGTGGACTCACATGAGCACATCAGTCCAGATGTAGCTCAGTGACAGAGGGCCTCTGCTTTTGTGCCACAGTCAAGCACGTAACATTGCACACCAGAGCTGTAATCTACAAATAAAACACTGCTGATTCAAGCAGAAGTGGCAGTGTGGTTCACCACACGCCTCTCATTAGAAGAACAAAAAGGAACTCCTTTATAAAATCTCTACAAGATATTGGACTTTCAAAAGACATGAGTGGGCAAGCCCTATAAGCAGTCCGTGGAAAACTATTGTAACTGCATAATTGCCGATCTACCTGGAGTGCTGCCACTCCTAAAAAATCTGTCCTGATTCTTTCCTCTGTGCCTGCAGGGCTGAGCCTCAGCACCTCAGAGAAGTTATTCCGGGTGACGGAGCTCTCGCCTCTCCTGTATTCCCTCTTCACATTAAGCATTGGCGGCTTGCTGGCCTTTGGTTTGGGCTTCTCTGAGTTCCTGCTGGTCTCCCGAACCTCCAGCCTCACCTTATCCATATCAGGGATCTTTAAGGTAATTACTTACTTTCTGTGTTGTCAGCATCTTTTTTTTCACCTCCAGCTGGTGGATGGCTGCCACTAGAAGTGCCTTGAGGTGACTGCTGTTGTGAATTGGTGCTATATCAGTAGAATTGAATTAGATTGGTGAAGCCAAAGAAAATCTGTCCGCAATACCAGAGCCATAGCTGAGTTTAATATGGGAGGTTGCGGTTCTTTTGGTGCTTACTCTGAGCTACTAAAGCAGTTATGTGTAATCTTTGTGGATGTTCTGACAGATCAGAGGGTTCACTAGGGCTTTGGATGTAAGCATATAACATCTTTATTATGAAAATCAACTTTATTGACTAAGTATGTCTACACATACATTGTTTTGTTTTTTGATCTCAGTGTACTTACATGTAAATATGTTCTAAAAATGTTATGTAATAAATAAGGGATTGTTACTGTGTTACATGTGGACTTGGGTTTTTTCAGAGCTGTCTAATGAAGTCTTCTCTGTTCCTTGTGTTGATTTCCTGCAGGAAGTATGCACTCTGCTTTTAGCCGCTTTTCTGATGGGAGACAAAATGAGTATGCTCAACTGGCTGGGATTCGCTGTGTGTCTGTGTGGTATTTCATTACACGTGGGACTCAAGACATATTATACTAAAAGTAAGTTTTATTTATGTTTTCACCATATTTACTGCTCTACATCCTAAAAACATAAAAATACTCAAAGCATTTTTTTTAATGGCATATAATATATTTTTATTTTCTACACAAAAACCATTGGTAAGCTCCCTTTTAGTAAAATCCAGGGATTTTGAATATGTAAATTTTTTTTGTTGTAAGTTACGTTTGAGAATGTGCCCTTGTTCACCGAACAGTCTGTTCTCCGATTTCTAGTTTACATATCACATTTTCTACATGTAATGTCACAGTTTTCTTCAGAATCTTTAACAAGGAAAGAAAGGAAAGGAGGAAGGAGACTTTGCAGGGTGGTGACCATGCTGATGGTGTAAATTTTCTATCTTCCATCAGATAAGGGTCCTTCTTTAAGGCAGCTCAAGAGTAAGAGCCCAGAACTTGAGCTGCCGTTACTGCAGCGAAATGGGAATGAAAGTAAGGACTCGGCTACTGATGAATGTGATGATGAAGAAGAGATCACTCTACACTGACAGGACTTGGACACAGTCTCCATGCTGCACATTCCTTCCCTACTCTTTTGTTAGATGGTTTGAACAGTGATGTCAGAGAAGTGTTTCCAGGTGTGGGACTCTTGTTTTTTTGGGGGGGTTTTTGTTTTTTTTGTCCCCACCACAAGTCACAGTCTGGCTCAGGGCCTCCTTATGGACTCTATATTTACATAGTACTTTAAACGTGGCACAGCTGATAACATTTTACCTTCAAAATGTAGCAGATGCATGCATGCATTAACAAAGAATATGTGGAGAGCAAAGGAGTAAACTCCAGCTTTAACAGGATACTTTGGCACCTCGAGTCTGGTGGATCAGTTCTCTGTCAGCTCTGCAGTATTAACATATCGTTTCATATATTTGACAAATTATTATGGATAACTTATTTCATGGACAAATGCTGACGAGGCAGAGTTTGCACTCTGCCTCGTTACTTTTTAGTAACAGTTAACTGCCATCAAATTTTTTTTTCCCCCAATCCCAAACTCAGAGATAATCAGATTCATTTTGCATTGACTGAATCAGCTGTTTAATGGATGACGGCCTCTGTATGTCAGAAATTTCAATAATCATAAAGTACTAAACATTACAAAGACACAAGTCAGCTTTTACAGAGCTCAGATTGATGTCAGGACTTTTGCCTAAAATTCTAACTTTGCTAATGGAGTTAAAATATTCATTGATTGCATATTTTAATTTGTAGAGTTGAAGAGTGTTTATTGAATTGGACAATAATTGTCTACAGCCTTTTTGAGTCATAATTTGAGATGTCATGAATAGTGAAACTGATCTTTAATGTGCCTTATAAGCAGATGGAAGGAACAATTTTAATAACTGATGCTGACTTCGTTAGAGTTTAAAGCCATTTCTAAATGTTTGTTTTTTTTGTCATGATTTTCTTTAAATGCAGTGTTGTTTGAGTGTTATTTCAGAAAATAAACAAAAAATTTGTTTTCATTATTTTTGATATTCCAGAGGTTTCTGTTAACGATCATGGAGATGTTTGCTCATCCCAGATTTACACTGTTGTAGGATTAATCCAAACCAGAGGCATAAAGGCGTGCTGTGTGTGGTCACAGAAAAACTGAGTCATTCATTAGATGATGTGACCTGTGCACCACCTTAATCTCAACTTCATGGAGCCTGACCCCAGACTATGCAAGGTTACAGAGGCAAGACATGGAAATACCCTAAAGCCAAGGAGATGGGACAAAATTAGTGAATTGGTGCTATTTCAGAGGCAGTTAGTGCACAATCACAAACTCTATGTCAGTACTTACTATGGACCTAATTGTACACTCACAAGTTACGAGTCCATGCTCATTGCAGTGCATCT
>NW_005187548.1:1073992-1087465 GCF_000239375.1 Pundamilia nyererei | reverse complement strand
AGGGACGGGGATATAAAGTGTACTCGCCGTTGATTAAGCACACTGTGTGTTTAACTTTGCAATATGGCAGTCACAGTAGAGCACATGGTATTATATAGCAGAACTGTATGCGGCTCAAGCGGGGTAATATTTCACTGTACGTTACATAGGATAGCTCAAACGTATGGTTGTAGAAGTGTCTCCCACTGTGTGGAGCATTCTTCTGAGTGCCACGCCCATGCCGGAGCAGCAGGAGGGCCTTGCTTCTCAGATTTCACCCTGAAACGTTCAGATACGACCTGTTGAGAGGAAGCAGGCTTCAGAGTGGAGCAGAAACCTGCGCATGTTGACATCCCGCCTCTGGAATGCAGTGCGGAATAAACTGGACTCACCGAACCGCCAGGTAAGAGCTCACCTGGCCGCTCTGAGAGCGACCGTGTTAGAAAACGGCCAAGTGCGTTTGTGACGGTGTTCTTTTTATTCATTCCGAGGTGTTAGATAAATGACCTACCGTAGCCTGTACCTACGATGCAGTGCATTGTTTCAAGCTGCTGTGGAAAAAAACAAACACCTGGTCCTGGACCTGCGAGACACCTACCACACAAAAAGCAAACTTGTGCTACTTTTGTGGTGCTTGACACCAGTTAACGTGTTGCACTGTGCGAGTTATGTGTACTTTAAAAACAAGTATCGGTATTTAATTATCAGTCATTTAAACATGAATTACCTTTATTTTAGATATATCTACGCAGTTATTGGCGTGCTATATTGCGTCAAAACAGCTTCCTCCAGCAGCTAATTTCTTAACAACTTTAAAGAATTCACTTATTTAACATTTTTGTAAAACGTGTGTACATTAAAATAGTTGTCAGTATTTAATTCGATGTAAGTTAAATATATATTAAGCGTTTATTTTAATTATATTCAACAAGCTACAGTTTTATATCCGGTGGTTATTAGCGTGTTCTACTAAGTGCGTCAAAAGCATGTTTCATCATTTAAATTGCTGACTTGTTGTTTCCAGGTGTATTTACCTCATAGCTCTTACCAGCTGTCTTAAAACCTTCTACCTAAGGTGAACCATGACACTGAAATTTGATATCCAGGGTCAAGTGTTGCCACCTGGGTACCTAACAGTTAGCCGGAGTTCAAGCTATTTCGTGATGGTGTCATTTTTTCCTGGTGAGGTCACTCCAAGGGCAATAAAGGCATCCAGAAATGAGTGACTGTATACCCTGTATAAATCCAGTCTTTTAGATTGAATATTTCCTTTTATGTCTTTAACACCAGTGCAATGATTTCTTGTCTTATTATTAAGTAAAAATAATTTGTAGAATAAGCCTGTGGCTTTGGATTCATTCAAGAAAAATGAGTTCAAAGCAAAACTAAAGGACTTCCACAGGAACTGCATAACATTACTACTCTTTTGCTCTCTGTCTGACAGGCACATCAATAAGTGCACAATGTGCCACTCAAGCACTGACTTTGCAACATTCAGGCAAGCAGGCACATGTGAAACATGAGAAAACTATACAAAAACCCCCAATGTAGTTCCATCACATACTTCACACGATGACATCGGATAGGCATGTTGGAAATGTCTTTTAACCCTCATCGTACTGTCAGGGCCCCGTGCAGACCCCAGAGGTAAAAATTTTTTTGTCATATATCAAATGTATTTTCTTTCTTTGTCAGTCAATTAGTTCTTAGTAAAGTGGCATGGACATAGTCATGCCACACATTAAAAGCAGAGCTCATACCGCTGCATGACAATCCCCAGTCTGAGTGGCAACTAAATTAACTTTAGTTATCTCTAGTCATTTCTGCTTCCTGCACAATCATAGTAATTTGTTTCTTTGCACCGCCTGCAGAAAGTCAGGCCGCGCAGACAGGACTGCCCTTTATCACTGATTCATTGCATAATATTTATGCACAGATTTTCTAGGCACAGCCAAGGTAAGGGGGGCGTGGAGGGTTCAGTGGTCTCAGGATATCATCTCGGTTTTCTACGGCTTGGTGCACTTCTACTGGTACACTGGTCTTTATAGTTCAATCTACGTCCCAACCATCACCTGTGGTTGCGAGCTCTGGATAGTGACGGAAAAATGAAATAAAAGCAGAAATGGGTTCCCTCTGAATCATGTCTAGGCTCTCCCTCAGAGGCAGGATGGGAGCTCAGTCATTAGGGAGGCACTTAGAGTGCAGCCGCCATGCCTCCACATCCAAAGAAGGCCGTTGGCGTGAGTTCAGGGATCCTCACCACCTCGGACTTTTCTAGAAGGCAGACCCAGGACATGGTAGAGATTGTTTCTCTCGGTTGGCTGGTTGTGTGTTTATCTGAAGCCTGATTGGTTTCATCATATAAATACAACAGAAATAATGTTTATTTAAAATGATTGAAAACTAAGTGATTCCACACTCAAAAGATCATAAATAAGCTTTTAAGTAACATGAATTACATTTTGGATAAAAGATGCAAGTTGTTTTAAAGAAAAGTACAGATTCTTGTTTTATATAAAATATGCATATTCATTTTTAATTAATTTGAATTAATAATTCTTTTAGATGACAATAACTATATAACTAATCCATGCATATTAAATATGTCGGTAGGATGAGGGTTAAACTCTGGTTGCCTGTTGTGCCTTTGCACTGAAGCACCGCAGCAATTTCCTAATGTTGTAAACCTGCTCAACATCTGGCAATAAACCCTTTCTGATTCTGATTCTGATTGAGACAAGCAAGAAAGTTCAGGCAGGAATCCATTAAAATAAGTCCAAAATGCTAACAATGAGTGTTCAGCGCTGTGAAGAAGTATTTGCCATCAGCTTTCCATCCCATACATCAGATGTAAAACTAACATAACATTTCATAAAAGGTACATCACACCAGCAGTCAAACATGGTGGTGGTAGTTTGATGATCTGGGGTTTAAAGTATGAAAAATGCAACAACAACAAAAAGGAATCAGGGGGTGGGCAAATACTTTTTCACAGTACTGTATGTCAAATTATTGTTAATATAAATTATTACAGTGAAATCAGTATCTTTGGGTCTCTGTATGTGTGTTGATATTTCTCCTTATCTCTACTTGTGTTTCCATGTCACACTTCACCAGTTAGCCGTGGATAAGCCGAGCTGGTCTGTGAACTCCAGCTGTGTTAACTGTGTCTTTGTTCAGCCTGTGTTTGTTGAACAGTGTTCTTATTCACAAAGAACAAATGACATTCCTTTCGTCCTTGTTTTCTAAAGATCATCTTCCTACAGTTTTACAGGGTTTTTCAAAATTACAAATTCTAGTAAGATTTTTGGGGAACAAAAAAAGCAGACGCTGAAATTCCTAAACTCTTTGCAGTTTGATCCTGAGCAATATTCTTAAACCTTCCCTTTACATATAAAAGACTCCTTGAGAGGGCCTTTTAGAGCAAATCATGCATGTGACATGCTGCTGGTTGCCTAGCTGGTTGTAAATGTTCTCTCAGTTTTAGTTTAGTTGTTTTGTTTTCTGTTGCCACCCCACCACATTTTTTAAATGTGCTGCTGGCACCAAATTGAAATGAGGACAGATTTCTTAAAAATCAAAAAAACTGAAAAGTACCAATTTAACATTTTTAATCAAAACTAATTTGGCTATTTTTGATTAAAGGCTTTAAACTTTTTAAATTCTTTGTGATTTACATGGTGTCTGAACTTTTCTTTTTTTTATGGAAGTGGGATTTTAAATAATTAGTTTGGTCTTTTAGCTTTGAGCAATAAATTATTGTTCTTAGAAGATTCCAAGACTCCAAATAATGTTCCTTCTTTGGAGTGTAAAAAACACAACATTTGATATCTATAAAATAAGTTCAGTCCTGGGATCTAGAATTAGTTGAAGGTGTTTAATGGATGTTGTGTAAAGTGTTAATGGGTCTCAGACAGAAGCATGGTAGGTTTACGGCCTCTTCAAGGGCTGCACGTTTGTTAATATTATAGCCTGGTGTATCATTAGCTGTGTTGAGGTCTGTAATTGGACAAAATCAGGCACATCTGTAGTCTGAGTCAGACATAAAAATTTCCATGGGAAAACTACCTGTTTTTTAATAGCTTTTTTCCCCATTATGTTGATATGAAAGGTATTCCAAAGTAGAAATATATATTTTAAATGAGCTATACAAATGTAGAATACGGTTTATGACTGGTTCATTTGTTTGATTTATAAATTCTAATCTGATCCACAAATCTTATATTGTGAAATAGAAAATTAAAAAACAAAATCTGAAAAGCTGAAATAATTGAACTCAAAAACACACCATCATGAAAAATTCATTGTTTGTTTGTTTTTTTTACATGTTCAGAAGGTCGAGCAGGTCATCTAATAATCAGGAGTTTGGTGGTTTGGTCCCTGGCTGTTCCAGACTGCATACAGACTGTCCCTTGGGCAAGATACTGAGCAAGCTGCTGTCTGATGTGTTTATCGGTGTATGAATGTGTGTGACTGTGGGAATGAAGGAAGTTGCATAAAGTGCTTTGAGTGCTCAAAGAGCATAGAAGAGCTCTATATAAGAACAGTCCATTTATCATAGATTATCTAGTGCTGTGTGAATTCCTCTTACCTGTTCTTAGCTGAAGCAGAAACTGTGTGTGGTCTTCTGCTGCTGTAGAACATCTGCTTCAAGGTTCGATATGTACATTTAGGGATGCTCTTCTGCATGCCCTGGTTGTAAAAATCGACTTTATGAGTTACTGTTGCCTTTTTTACCCAAAGAACTGCTGCTCACTGGTTATTTTCTCTTTTCAAACCATTCTCTGTAAACCCAACAACTGTGCCATGGTTAAAGTCACTTAAATCACCTTTCTTTATCATTCTGATGCCTGGTTTGCTGCCAGCTTATTGGGCAGGTTAGATATTTCCGTCAAAAGTCAGTCGAACATGTGTACCTAATGACATGTGTGTGTGTTTGTGTGTGTTTGTGTGTGTGTATGTAAAAATAAGAGCATACATAAATGAAATAATACTGACAGCGTTATTTTTTATATTTCTAGACTCCACTCATGTCTCCTCACCTCCTTGCTACATCATTGTCATCTTCCTGGCTAATGCCATTTTTCCTGCTCAGTGTCCTGCTGCTGTCTGCTGCTGTCCATGGCCAAGGTATACACATATATCTAATAATCATTTGACTCTTACCAAGCAAGCTAATAGTGAAGTCGCATTGATGTCTTGATGATCTGCTGTGTAGCTTTTGCACATAAATGTCTTGTACCCACAAACTTTGGCATAATGTATCTACTTTGTGTTCTGTAGCATTTACCCACATTTATACAAACAGTTATTCCGACGTTCTATGCATTTGATGTCTGTGCTTTTGAGGCTTTCTGTGTGTCACTGTCATTGTGTATCCACACAGTGACAAGAAATATCAGGTTGGCACGGATGGCAGAACCTTTTTTAATTTGTACTGTCAGCATACAAGTTATCGGGTCAATGATTTTATTTGAATTCAAGCATCAAAACATATTTGCTATGAAGAGAATGATAGCGAGGTCTTTTTCTCTGGAAAAGCAGTCACTCCCAAAACCAAATGAACTGAACTAATGTAACCATATTAGTCATAATCATCCAAAGACTGTGTTTCTCTATAGCACAGTTTTTATTATGCTGAATGTATGTATTTAGTTTGATAATGAACAACTCACCATGTCAAAATGAACATATAAGGACAAACCAATTACTTTGAGGTATTTTTGAGACTTTGCTAGTTTCCATATTTACTTCATCGATACTTAATACTACATCCCATAAAAGAAACAATCTGCAAGTCTCAAGGAACTTATTATATTTTGAGTGTTGAACTGGAAATGGTGGGCAAATCCAGCTGTTCTTAGCCCACAAATCGTAGAGCACAATACAGATACTGTATTTGGCTGCATAACTGCCTGTCTGTCTGGAAAAGTTGTTGTTCTTAGTGGATCTGTTAGACCGTGACCCTGTCTTGTCAGGGTCACGGTCAGTCCCGTCAGTCCCTATGTGATTCCCTGCCAGACACACATGTAGATGAAGGACCCCCCAGTGGCCCCTGGGCCCAGTACACAGTCGCAGACAGAGGCCTTTACATGGATGCTTGCTAGTCAGGAAAGGATCTGTTGAGTGCTGAGGGTCATGTGTTCACACAAGTTATAAAGTTCTGTAATTCATGCTGTTCATGTCTTCTTTACTTCCGTTTTGCATCCCCTCCCCTCCTTCCCCATCTTCCTCTCCATCTATAACCCCACTGCATAGTAAATACAAAACCCTGTCACAGTGTAACTTTGTGACGTTCCTCTGACACGACCTTTGAACCTGCAGTCTCCAACTGGCGTCCTGTTCCTGTTTCTATGCTAGATGGGAGGACAGGGCATGCTTTGATGGATACATGATGGAAACATGAAAGACACTGCTTGTTGGGGAAAACTCTGCTGGAAATTATGTAGATAAAATCAGAACAAGAGATGAATTTGATGTGTTGAGAAGGAAGTGAGAGAATGGGAAGAATGAAGAAAGTTTCACTGCTTGTGTCTTTGATCTTTGAAAAGTCTGCAAATGTCATGTCAACTTTTTCCCTTGACCCAAGTCTTTAACCAGAAAAATGCGCTAAACATTTTAAAGCCAGATATTTTTTTATTCTTCTTTTTGTCTCTGTCAAGGTCGTCTTAAGCTGACAGTCCTGTCTGAAGACAGACTGCAGATGAAGTGGAAGGAGGCTGATGGGCCTGTTCAGGGTTACAAGGTCAGAGTGAGACCGATTTCAGGTGAGAGTTCTCCAGCTGTGAAGAAAGTCCTCTGACAGCAGAGTTAGGAGCTCCTCCAATTTGATATACCTACAAAGTCTATCTAAAAGCCTTGGGATGAAATTGAAAGTATGAATCAGGTCTTAGGCTGAAATCACATGTTGTCCTCAGAGTAGGAAAAATAAGAAAAACAACAACCTTGGTAGCGTTCACAGGTGGTACCCACTGGTCATCAAGGTTTGGGAGGATTAAGAATATCACTTGATAGGATTTTCTAAAAGAAGAGAACAAACACCAAAATAGCATTTTTAAGACCAATACCAATATTTGGTGATTTAACAATATATTATGAGAATTTTTTTTTTTTCATCCACACAAAGCGTAAACAGATTTCCCTAACTCATGTAAGTACTCACTAAGATAACAGTACAGTTACAAATACGGTTCTTTTACTCTTACAACTCGTGGACTGTTCATTTACATTTTGGTTGTGTTGGCAACGCGTGTTGCCAACAGGAAGTTGCAGAGTATCCTCTGGTAGACAAACAGTACAACATCAAAACTCGTAACATGGCTGAATGGTGTTTCTTCTGTCCTTTCTTTGATTTTTATTTATCAGCCACTGCAAATGCTGATTCATCATATTGGCCGATATGTTGGTTGGGCTCTACGGTCAACGAACAGGCACTGCCACTTGATTGATTTAATAAGAGATTTGTCCTGTATTATTGTGCAGCGGTATTTTAGTATAATGGTGCACATCTGGTGTGTGAAGTTTTTGCTTCTCTGATAAATGTTCCAACACCGTTTTGCACATCAAGTAAGGTTGTGTTTGGGAAGCAACAGGAACACACTCAATCCTGAAAATGCTATGTAACATTTTCCTATGGTTTGCAGCAGTACACTCGCTCCCAAGTGTCTCAAATGTATAATAATTATACGTTTTTAATGACATAATAAACATCATGAAGTTTATTCATAAGCTTTTATTATACCACACATCCCTGTCTAGTTTGAAACTGCTTAAAAATGGGTTGGTAAAGTATTCTTTTGCCATCCAGACTGCCAGCTCTCTTGCTTTGCAGGTCATAATTTGGATAAAAATACAGCCCATTCTCCTCCCCTCTATCTCCACATCTGTGATTTTTCTTAAGCATTGTTTTCTCTTTGTCGGCATTTTAGCTCCCATTCCACACAGCGCAGCTAAGTCCAGGCAGGTCTAAGAGAGAGACAGAGATGAACTTAAAAGAAGAAGTTAATGCAGCACTTTTGTAGTGTGTTTAAAGTTGTAGGATGCCAGTAAGAGAATGAAAAGGTGGTGCTGAAAGGATTAAAGAGGTAAGGCTGTCCAATTCTGGCAAAGTCATTACAAAGAAGTGCCCAGACTTTCAACAGGTATCTGGAATTTGAAGGATCAGATGAAAATGCACCGTAGAAAGTGTAAAAGTTATTTTTTAGATCAGATGAAGAAAAAAGTAGGAACTGTTGGTTGTTCAAAAGACCCTTGTTAAGATTTAGTCCTGGTCTTTTTTGGTTTTTGTTCCAGAAAAATATGGCAGTGGTATGAAGTTTTGTTCACTGATTTATTGCTTACTTAATAACTTCAGCAATAAAAAATATACTGCCTAGTTTTGCATTAGCCACTAAAATATATTATATAAAATATAATATAGAAGTAAAAATGTTGACCTCGTATGTCAGAATTATACATAAGAAGTCAAAGTTTTGACTTACGAAGGCAAACAAAGGAGTGATGTCAAAATTGCAGAGCTGGTAAGTTTTTGAGCTCACATGTTTTTAAAATTTGAAATCAGTAATTTGTATATGAACTTTCTAAGTTGATACATCACAATTTTAATTCATTAATGACTATTTATCTCCAGAAACATGCTTCACAAATAGTTGCCGTTTCTATTATGTTTCCTGTAGAATTCAAGCATAATTCAAGTTATGCAAACTCTGTCTTCAATGTCACACAGTGATGTGTTTTTATATAATTCACTTTACATATATAGAAAGATTAGTCACCCCAAATGCTTGTTTTTTCCAGAGGTGCCACAGCCAGAGCTCATGTTGACTACCACCCGGGGCCGGGCAACGGTGGCAGGTCTGGACTCCAGTCAGGAATATTACCTCCAGGTCCTTGTGCTCAATGGGACGACAGAGAAACTTCTTGCAAAGAGACGATTCACAAGTAAGAAAGACAGCAGGGTTGATTGGAGAAATGGAGACAATTTAAAATCGTCTGTCTGTTGTGAGACTATATATTTAGCATTTAGTAAGTTTATATATTAGTTTTATACAGTATATAAACTAAGTTTCCTACTTACAGTGTAAGTAAGAAGCTTTTTGTATGTTGAGCAGAGATAGTAGTAGGAGATAATAAATATATTTGAGTTGTTGAGAGTAATCAAGAGGTTCATGTAGATTGTAATGTTTAAATGAGTGACAGCTGTCATCTTATATAATATTCTGAAGATCATTTTTTTACACATGCAAGCCCATAACCTCACGCTCACAGTGGCTGAGTACTAATATTACCAGTTGGATTACATGCTTGGATTGAGTGTTTCTCCAGGATTGTAAATCTGCCTTCTGACACAAACTTACTGGTAAACGTTACAGTCGATGATGGCTTTCTGGGCCAGAGAGCCTCACACAGTCATCCACACTGCGTGACTGTGTTTAAGCAGGAGCAGCTTGCAGGGAGGAGAGCAGATTTAATTTAATTTAATTCCTAATGACAGAAATAGTAGGATTCATTTTAATGAAGGGTCACTTGTGTTTGGAGGCTTAGACTCGGTCATTGTAGCCCGTTGGGTTGTTTTCCTCCCCAGTTTGTGAGTCCCTTTCACAGTCGACATATTGTAAAGGTGTAAATGATTCTCTCATGTGATTGTGTTATATTTTCATGTAGCCTCTGGCTGCTTGCAAAGGATGAAAGAAGTATTAGATTACTGTGTCGAGGTAAGCGTGTCCAGGCAGGCCAGAAAATGCCTCAACTTGGAAATTCGGAACGCCGGCTGCCATGTTGGAATGATGGCAGTCTGGGAATTCTTTCCTGATGTGTCTTCATCTTATTTTTACTCCCTCAGGGTCCCTTACTTATTTAATACTGTTACTGTGTCAAGGCAATTCTTACTTTTCATCCTCATTTGCAGCTCTTAATAACGCATTTTGTATTCACAATATAACATAGAAAACATAATAAATGTTTAACTGAGAATTTTTGTCCCTTAATTCCAGACAAAGATATGCTAAAAATACTTTTGGAGATCTTACAGTTTTTTCTCCTTTTGTGTTTGCATATGAATTAAAGCAACTTTTAGCACAGTGAATAACCGGAGACACAAGTGACTCCAGTGGGCTCATAAAGGTTCCTTGACCTTTAACCATGAGTCTAGTCTAGAGTAGTTTGAGTTGTAGTCACATGTGTAATCCATTGTACCACTAACTGCATATATATATGCAGTGTATATGTATGTATGTGTGTGTGTGTGTATATATGTATATATGTATATATATATGTGTGTGTGTGTGTGTGTGTGTGTGTGTGTGTATATATGTATATATGTATATACATATATATACATATATATACACAGATGATCAACATTTCTCTCTTCTAGTGCAGACTCTGCGGGAGGAGGAGATGATCCGCAGCGGCACCAGAGAGCACAGGAAGAAGTTGTTGCCAGGTGGGTCAGGATCAGGAGAACTGGAAGATGCAACAGAGGCTCTGCTGGATGTACCAACAGTTCTGTATCCAGAACCTACGACTACCACTCCTGCCTCTGCCAGTACTACAGGTAGTTTATGGTGGTAGATAGCATTAAATATGAAAGACAATATTATTGTTGACAATTTTAGACTCTCATGTTTTCCCTTGATGCTAACCTTTTAAGCAGCAACATATTATAAAATGGGTTGCTATGGTCACAAGGGATAGTAGTGACCACTATATCACAGCCACTAGTTTATTGAATATTGTGCTTGCTCCAGTGTAATCCTTTATTAGTTTCCTAAATAGTGGCGTGTGAAGCAACTTAGGTTCCATGGATATTTATCTAGCTCTGTACACCATATACAGAGAGGGCGCCAACTATGAAAAGAGGCCCCTGCTCCAAAACTGACACCTTGAGCATTGACTGAGATTTGTAGCTTCCCATATGGACAACTCAAATGCCCTCTAGAAAAAGGTTTTACTGTCAAAAACGTTGAAAAAATCTCGAAAATCCCAAATAAATTCTAGCTTGTGCACTCAGTAATTAAAGTAATGAATTCATTCATTAGTTAATTCATTTAATTGATTAATTATTATTTTAGTAATTGAGGATGGAAAGAAAAATTAACCCCAAATTGACATTCATGCCCATGATGAGTGTATATAAGCTTGTGACCATAACTCTATATTAAAAAAATAGTGAGTCCTGTACGTTTTTTTGGGGGGTTAAGGTGTTTTCTGACAGCTCTTAGTGACAAAGCCACACAAAACAAAAACATAGAGCACACAACATGTTCTTGCCACGATTGGTTAGTTTGAGACATGTTATTATTCATCAGAATAATAGATCTCTGAATACTACGTGCTTTGCTGATGATATTAGTGTTTTGGGTAAAAGTTACCACAAAACAACACAAAGCAGAATAAGGACACAGCCAGTGGCGTGATCAGATAGGACACATATATTTTGTCTCTTTCATGGATAATGCTTACAAAGCTGACTTGAGCTAGCAACAAGCTCACATAATCTGAGCCATAGTCATACATGTTTTCTTTTTCACTACATTGGCTGCTGGCAACTATTCACTCCCACACAGTTTCATAAACAAGTCAAAATCCTTACTGGGGAAAACTGTGGACTTTTTTCTGACTTTATCAAATGTTTATCATGAAATGAAAATGTTTATTTGTTAACAGCTAAAGAAGGTTTTCTCTCACTTTCCCTTTGATGCTTATGAGCTCAGACTAATCTAAAGTCATCAGATTTCTTGTCATGCACAGCCTCATCTGGTCCCCTAAACAATTTTGGCTTATCTTACTGTAACCCCACCCAAGTGGTTACTATTACCTCTCTTCTCCAGAGCCTCCAGTTACAGATACCCCCTCTGAACTCCCAGATAAGACCCCTGAGAAAAGTGGCCAAGAGAAGAGGAAGAAGAAGAAAGAGCGGGATCGTTCCAAGATGGAGAACAAGGAGGAGCAGGGAACAACACAGGGTGAACCAGCTCAGGAGAAACCCCGAAAGAGCCCATTTCCCACCCAGCCAGGTACCGATAAACAGTGACCTCCAGTGTTACATAAACCTGACAGAATCTCCAATCACAATAGCAGTGATCACTCATTTTAAACTAAAGTAATGTCTGGCCTCCACCAGCTTCCTTCTCTTGTAACTTAACAGTAAGTGTTTGAAATGTGATGACAGTGTTTACAGGGGGGAGGGACAGCTAAGCGATAATGACAGACCATTCTGTTTGGCTACAGGGCATTTGTTTCGCCTCTCTCCTTTATAATCGAAGGAAAGAAACAGACGTTCACATGCATGAAAGCTCACTCCTGCATCTGTGCACCATGTCGACACATGTACACAATAGTTAGACGCCTTCACGTTAAAAACAGTTTTGGTGCCATCTGTTTCCTCATTTAAAGTACGTGTGTTCTTTACATCCTTTGCTTCTTGTGTTATTTATTAAGGCATGTCTTCAAGGAAACCATTTGAATGTGCGAGCGATGCAGCTGCAGACATCGTGTTGTTGGTGGACGGCTCCTGGAGCATCGGACGCATTAACTTCAGACGCGTCCGAGACTTCTTGGAGGGCCTAGTGACACCTTTCCACATTGGACCGAATCACATTCAGATCGGTGAGAAACAGAGCGTGGAGTATGGTGGTGAAAACATTTCTCATCACTAGCATTGTGAAAGTCATAGTAGATTTCAAATAGAAGTATTGCCACACTGTAGATGTCCTGACATCATCATTCACACTGTTGCAGGAGTATTGACATCACTCTGTTTCTCTTTTTGCTTTGCTCATTACATTTCTGGCCTTCTGGTTGTTATTGTAGGTTATTTTTATTGTTGTACTCACAGATTTACTACTGTCACTATTGCTCACATATAATTTACTACTACATAATTTTATAATTCATGTTTATTCTTTGTAAAAAATATAAATTATACACAGTCAAATGTGTAATGTAATAAAAATTGTAATCTGTTGTCATCAGCACACATAACATTTTATATACTTTATGGTGTATTTTCCAGCTACTTTTGTTATTTGATTGGTTTTATTACTGATCCCTGATCCTGAACCTGTTCACAGTCTCAGGGCAACAAATACACACAAATGTTTGTATTCTTTAGCGTGGGCTTACAGCTTTCTCATTTAATCCAAAGCGCCTGTTTTCCTAAATGAATTAGATTTGGTATGTATACTTAACCAAACAGCTCGCAAAAGTTAACAAGTCAAAGAACGATTCATAGACTAGGTTCATAGTGTTTCCTTTAACATAGTTATTTTAAGCATATAAATAATGAATAGCTGTTACAGTGACTGCTATTGAGCCATCATGCAACGTTTATTGCTGCACTGCGCAGTCTTTATTAAAGTTTTATAGTTTTATGTTGAAATGTTACTGTAACCATCCAGGTATTGTTTACATTGTTTACAAATCAGCTATTAACCATTTTATAAAGGTTATTAGTCAGTATTTCATAGATTATTAATAGAATCAGAATCAGAA
>NW_005187548.1:1062372-1072898 GCF_000239375.1 Pundamilia nyererei | reverse complement strand
TGCCCACATGGCAGCCAAGGCTCGCTGCTCCTCCCTGTTAGTGGTTAGTGTATGAGCTGCTATGTGTCATATTACTGGTTTATTTTCATCCTTTGTGAACATTTATGAATTCAATTTTTTGGTCCAGAAATCACCCAACTAATGTTACATGTGTTTATTTGTTTAGATAAAATAAGTTCTACCATGTTTCATACAAACGAAATATCCATCTTGTCATGCGCCGCGGCGCGCGTACACAAAAGATCCAAACGCAGACTCAAGCGCTAGCAGAAAAGGACACTTTATTATAATAACAAAAGGCGACCCGGGAAAACCAAAGGAGCAAAACGAGGAACTAAAAAACCCGGGGAAACAATGATGCGAGGAAGCCGGAATCGGGTCCGTGGGAGGCTGCAACAGAAAGGGGAGAAGATTACTAGGGAGCTGGGAAGCGGAGGAAACACATCAAAACTGAGTTAGACCAGTTGGCTTACGATTAGAGCGGGACCGTGGGAGCTGGGGAGGGAAGTCCGTGAGAGGGAAATCCGTGGAGGTAGTGGATGGGCCAGATGATGCACCGGGTGATCTAATTGAGCAGGAGGACAGGCAGGTGGCAGACGCTGAATGCCGGATCGAAACCTAGACACAAGTAAGCAGATTTAACGCAGCTCCAACAAGATATTAATGCAACGCTTTCGCGGGAGTCTAGTTACCACAGAGAGGTGATTAACGGACTGGCGTGGAGCATCCGTCAGCGCCGGGTTAAGTAGCTCTTCAGGTAATCACCCCGATGGAGAGCAGGTGTGCCGGTGATGGCCCAGCCTGGGGGTGTGGCTACCCGCGCATCACACATTCCACACACAGGACCACGGACCATGACACATCTATCCATTCATCTTCTTCTTCACCTGTTAATAAAGTCAAGGTCACAGATATAATACAGATACTTTGTTTTAGTCATGTGAAGGGAACCCGCAAAGTAAGAATTCCATTGCTCTGCGTAACTATTTGTGTTTTGCGGTGTACGTGACAGTAAACATCTTGAATAAGTCCTGCTGTGATAGGGTGAGAGACTGGGGACACTGTGAACAGGCTGCTAGGCTATCACAGGGCTCAAACAGAGACAAGTCAAATCAATATTTGGCTTGTTCCCATTTGTGCATGAAGTTATTAAAATATCGACTTTTACTTACCATGCCAAGGTTTCATGTCATCATCCCCTGATGTGTGCAACACTTTATCATATTGTGCTGCCTTCATATAAGGTGCAACAACACTATTTACACCCATTATTTCCATAAAAACTGCTGTAAAACCAGCATCATAAACAACCTTTTGTTGTTTATGAGGTGACAACAAAAGGTAAGCACAGACATATTGAAATGGATCACTCAGAGAAGAACTTGGCGGTCTTTTTGATTCTGTCTGTTATGAACTAACATAGATGATAAAATCATGTATAATTTAGAATCTTTGTTTTAGGACTGACACAGTACAGTGGAGACCCACGCACAGAATGGCACCTTAACAACTTCACCTCTAAAGAGCAGCTGTTGGAGGCAGTGAGGAATTTCAGATATAAGGGAGGAAACACATTTACAGGTACACACTCAGCTGATGCTGTTTGATACTGCATGTGTACCGTGCATTTGTCAGTGTCTAACCATGTCTCCAGGTCAGGCACTACTCCATGTCATGGAGGAGAACATGAGGTCCAGTGCGGGTGCAAGATCTGACACTCCGTTTTTTCTGGTGTTGTTGACTGATGGGAAATCTCAGGATGATGCCATTGCTGCAGCCACCCGGCTGAAAAATGCAGGCATTGAAATCATCGCTGTCGGTAAGATGGGCAAGTAGAGCAGGTCAAGTGATTTCCTTTTTTCAGTTTAGCCTTTAGACTAAAACTACTTAGCCATTAGACTAGATTCAGAAGGGGTTCCACTACTTATTTTAACATGTTATGTCCTTAGCTGGTTAAACTAACGCACAACTTGGTGTTATTCAGGTGTAAAGAACGCTGATGAAGCGGAGTTGAGACAAGTGGCCTCGGAGCCAGTGGATCTGAATGTCTACAATGTTAATGACTTCCCTCTGCTCAGCAAGCTGGTGGCACGCCTGGTCCACATATTGTGCGGGAGGATAGAGGAGCGTGGCATCACAAAGCGTATGCCACCCATCTTTGTAGCTATCTATGTTTTTCTGCCTTAAACTGAGTTGTTTTTAATGGCATCAGATGTTTCCTGGAGATTTAATGCTCTGTGTTTCTGTGTGTCCAGGAATGGAGCCTGGTTCCACAGCAGATCCGACCCTCTCCTATCCCAGTCCTACTGATCTCCGGTTTTCAGAACTTGGTTCCAGAGAGGTGAAGCTTCACTGGACCAATCCTGTGAAGCTGGTCCAACAGTACAGAGTTGTGTACCACAGTGCTGAGAGTCAGAGTCCACAGGAGGTTAGCATCTTGTCTCTTTTCACATGCTGTAAATAAAAATGGGGTTAGGCACCACTCTACATCAAGTTTAGCATTTTTGCTATTGGTATCTTTGTGATGGTTTTAATATGGTTGTGATCATATCTGGATGAGAAGGTTGAGCTGAGGCAGATATGTTAATGCTGGTAGGGGCTAGCTAAATGTTGAACATAACAAAAGAGCAACCACCTGACTTTAAAAGTATCCTATTAACTCCTTATTAAAAAGCATTGTTTACTGTCTGATACATAAAACATTTCAGCCTCTGACTTATTTCCTGTTATGAATGTGAATGTGGTTTAAAGTTCTACATTACTTGACTGAGAGATGAATGTGAAAAAAGGCGGTTTTAACCTGTAACTGTTTGCTAGGCCTCTCCTGAGCTGTGGATGATATCGTGGTCTGTTCATTTTTGATATACAAGGTTTTTTTCCCCTGTTTTGAAGCCTGTCTCATGTTGCTATTTGGACTTCAGTTCTGGGGTTGGAGCATTCACTTTCACTTTCTAGCCACAGAGGCTGCTGCTTGGTTCACAGGCACTGTTGCCATATGGGTTTAAAGCACAAGGATGGTTATGTAAACAAATCTCAACTGTCAATGTGAAGATTTTACAATTTCCAGGTCCAGAAATGAACTTCACTGCTATTACAAAAATTCCTAGATGTATATATGTATATTCCTAGATGATTCATAAGGTATAAAAACCCCCAGAATGTGTAGAACATGTAACATGTGCTATGTCTGTCCAGCAACAATAAGATCCTTGTTTAGAGGAACAGCAAATACTATCCAGTGCTGCTACATATTCTTTGGGTTTAGTTGTCGGATCGATCATATGTCTTATGTATGATATGTTTTCAGACTATTAGTCTAAGCAGTGCTTTGTTTCCAGGTGGTGTTACCTGGCTCAGAATCTGTTGTGCTGCTGGAAGGCCTCTCCTCTCAAACTCTGTACCACGTCTCTATCTTTCCCGTGTATGAGGACAACGTAGGCTTAGCGCTCAGAGGGACTGTCACAACATGTAAGACTAGCATCAGTGTTAAAGGTGCTAAAGATTGATAGGTATAGAAAGTTAGCACAAATGTAGAGTAATTCCAGCTCCATCCTTTATGAAATGTGGTAATTTTGTCATAGGTGCTACAGTATCAGTAAGTATGAAGTTGCTGTAGTCAGCAGAATTCCCTTAAATTATATTCTGCTGATAACAAGGAACAGTCAAATGTTATTTTCATTATGTCACTTATATAGTGAGTTGGCAAAAACAGCTTTTAGTGTTATAAAAAGAATTCCCTAAAGCTATATAGATATTAATAATACTGGTACCCTGGGCAGTTTATATAGTAAGTTTCATCCAGATTGAATAACACATCTAGGGAAAAAACATACATATACTACAAGCATCATAGTGAGGTTATAATAGTACAGTTACACATGTGATTCATTATTTAAAGGAGTTAAAGTTAAAGCTACACCCATGGAAGTTTGGTTGCTGTCACTGTTACTTTACACACCATGTGTACTCAGCAAACAAAGTACTCAAAAGTGTGTATACTACAAAGACATGTCTGTTTTCCTCTTAGTGCCACTGGCCATGCCTGCCAACTTGAAAGTGACTCCTTCATCTTACAGCACATTGCAAGTGAGTTGGGGTGCTGCACCCGGCGCAACACAGTACTTGATCCTGTACTCAGCACTCAGCCACGGAGAGCCTGATGATGCCAAGGAGGTGATGACAGAATGTGTTGACTATATTTTGCTGCTGGTTAATGATACAGAAAAAAGTAATACCTTGTAATTGCAGCTTATTGTTCCTAAACATTCATCTTCAATTACTCACTGTCATTTTAGACTACTGACTGCCAGTGGCCTATTACCACATCACAACATCAGTGTTCAGCCTTACACTAATGTTGGCAGATACAGTCCCAGTACAAAGCACTGCGCTCAGTAATGAGATGGATGAATGATGTTGTTTCTGTATTTGCAGGAGAAATTTGGTGCAGAACAAACTGTGGTGGAGCTGGCAGGATTACTGCCAGCCACAGACTACTCTGTCACTCTTTATGCGCTTTATGAGGAGGAACCCAGCGACCCTGTCACTGCTGTTACCACCACATGTGAGACATTATCTAAACAGTCTAAGACCGGATTTTTCACTCTCACTTACACTGTGTCTTTATGATTTCCTATTTTAACGTTTCTCCTTCTCCACCGTTCTGCACTCTACCATTGTTTCCTCTGCTAAAATGGTCAAAGATCAGCCTTCTGTAATATAGACATTGGTAACTGTACCTTTCCAAAGTTACTTCAGTACACTTGAGTGCACTTTCAAAGTTCTTCTGCTCTCGTTTTTTACTTTGCAGTCCCCCTCCCAACACCACTGAGTGTTCAGTTCCCGATGGTCACCCACAGTATGATGAAGGTGAGCTGGGTGCCCGGGGTTGGGGATGTCCCCGGCCATAGAATCACCTACAGCACCAACCACGGCAGTGATGTCAAGCAGGTACCTTCCCAAACAAGCCAGTCTTAAAGGATAGGTAACTTAACCTTGTAACTCTTCAGGAGACTACACAATTTCAATTTCATTAGCACCTAATAAAATGGCATGTTGTATCTGGGTTCAAGTTTTTTTAACCAGTTTCTAAAAGCTCACTTTTACTACCATCGGTAACTCATCAGTAAAAGTGTGCTCTTCCTGCCATATGGAGTCTAACTAGTGATGCTCAGTGGAGTCATTTGTTTAACCTGGTTGTACTCTATGGTGTGGTTGTGCCTCAAGTGATGAAAGATGTTTCCATCTTTAGTGGGGACAGTTTTCTTGAATATTGTGCAAAGAATTGTGCTTTATTGGAGGTCTGACATCTTGTTGCCAAGTACTAAATTACCACTTGTAATTTACCACCGCCACAGTGTTGTGCTCCAAATAGGCTGATATGACAAGTGAGTCATGTTTGCAGTCATGCAGTTTCTCTCTGATAGTTAATGGTTTAGTAAAGTTAATAAAGTAAAGTGTAGCTTCTGTACTTTAGACTAATGTACAGAAGCTTCTGTACTCTGTCCCATTTACTGCATTAACAGTTCAAAATGTTTGATAAATGAAATGCTGCCTCAGCCATGTCAGTCATTGATATATATTAAATATCCTTCCAGGTGGAAGTGACAGGAGTGAACTCAGTGCTGGTGCAGAACCTTTCCTCTCTTTCCAGATACCTCATTTCTGTTCAGTCTCACTACGCACAAGGCCTGTCTGCAGCGCTCACCAGTAACGTCACCACACGTGAGACAAAATATTTGTTTTTGGCATGAAGGCATCACCTTAGGCTACATTTGTTAGATCAAACTGACTTCATGTTGTCTTTTTTATTAATAGTTTTTTGGGTATAAACTTGTTGATGCAATCTTTGCTATCTTTGCTCTTTTTCCATAGATTGAACTGAGGAAATGGGAATAAATGGTGTGTTTTTGTTGCAGGCTGCTAGTAAAAAAATGCTTAAAGATTAAAAATCGGTTCTTTCCCAAGTGTTCTGTTATGTGCAGACACAGTATTAGTTCATCAATTGCGTTAGATGCTTTTAAATTCTTGAATGATTGGTAGGTCAGTGCTGAGTGGTTCCACAAACAAAACAAAACAAAGCATTCCTCAGAAAATGGTCAGGTACAAAAACTGGACTAAAAAGGAGTGAAAAAACCGATAATGTCCAAAGAAATACTTCAGCATTTGGCTCAAGGCTTTTGCACAGTACTGTAAATGTTATTGATTAATAATGAGAAATGTCATAATGTAGCTGTCTCTCTGTTTTTTTATTTTATTTCCATACACATTATTCTTTTCTTCTAGTGAAGGTGCCTCCTCCTTCAGACCTTAGGGTAACTAATTTCTCAGACAGTGACATCATGGTGCGCTGGGAAGCTGCAGCTGATGATGTTGTTTCTTACCTCATTAAGTGGATCTCCCTAAGTGGAGGCGACCTGAGACAGGTGGGGAAAATTATTGGATTGCTGGAGTACATATTATGAATTAAAAAATACGATATAAACTGTTGTCCTGTGTGTCCCTGCTGTGTATTTCAGCTGCGTGTGAGTGGTGACAGTGAAGGAGCAGTTCTTGGAGGGGTGGAGGATGATAAGGAGTATCAGATTTCACTGTCTGCACTCTATGGAGATGGAGCTCAGAGTGAAGCTGTGGCCATACGCTACAGCACCTGTGAGTCACACATTTTCTGATCCTGAGCATTTCTCAAACTCAGGAAGGGCGAGCCTGATGAAACCATTTACCTAAGTCACATTAGCAGCAGTGTTCAGCCTAAAAAATACACAAGTTAAAAGTCATGCATTTGAGTCATGCATCCATATTATTTGTTTATTTATTACATTATTTTTGAGACACTGTTAGTTGTTAGAAGCCAGTGTTTTAATGATAAGACATATATGACAGTAATGAGACAACCTAAGATATCCAAGATTACCACAAAAACACAGAAAAAAAATCATAGAATCACAGAAAGCTTGTTTTTCTCCCGTTAGTCTTTAGGCCCAGTTACCTTTTACTTTTCTGTGGTCAGCAGCCCTTCGTGTCATATTCTGTACAATATAGCATTACTACTACAATAACCTGTAAGTAAATGAACTTCATTGTGTAATTGATGGCAGTTCTCAAAGTACTAGTCACTTAAAGGTTAAATTTCACATCTAAATTCTCATCTTTGAGTAACTAGAACTCTGAGCTATGAAATAAATGTAGTGAGGTTAAAGTATCAAATCAAAGTATCAAATTCTCTGTTATACTTTACATTTATTGTCTAAAAAACACTTTGCTTTGCTGCCAAAATAATTTTCTCCTATAAAGGAACAAAGTGAGGGTTAAGTGTCGTTAGCTGTGGTACTTTATCTCTTCTATGATGTTGCTGCAGTGTCTGGTGGAGGCCCAACCAGCCTCACGGTTTCTGATGAGACTGCCGTCAGCATGGTGATCAGTTGGGTACCTCCCAATGCTCATGTCCTCCAGTATCGCGTGTCCTACACAGCATTGACTGGAGCTGATAGCCAGGATCACACTGTGAGTGGGTCGTAGTCATTACATCTTCACTTCTTCTGGGCTTCAGCCGGCTGTCATGTGTCAGAATTCCATAAGTCCCAAAACTTTAAATGAGTTCTGACTGTGTTGGGATGATAGTGTTGTTTGTTCTCTGCAGGTGCTGGTCCCTGGTGGAGAGAAGCAGGTGATGCTGGAGTCACTGCAGCCAGATACGCGCTACAGCATCTTGGTCACTGCTGAGTACCACAACAGAGAAGGAGGCAGCGGTTCAGCTCAGGGCAAAACTGGTGAGTCAAACAAGGGAAAGATGTCAAGACAGCTCAAGTGCAACTTCCAGTGAAGAGCGACAGGTTTACATGCAAAAAGTGCAAATGCCCCATTACTTTACCCTTACAGGAGGATATGCATATGTTTTTGGGCAGTATTGTTTCTACAGCACTACACGTACAGTCATTTTGGTCCAGAGACACAGATTCCTTTCTCTGCATAATGATGGGCTCTCTGAACAATGAGACAGCAGCCAGTACCAGTACAATACCAGTACTGCTCTTGATACTTGGTTGTAAGTTCAAAAATTACTGGGTGCACTGTGTCTACGTTTATTGTCCATGCTAGTGTGCAGATGACATTCTTTGGCTTTGTTTTTTTTTTTTTTTTTTGCTTGTTTTCTTCCTTTTTTTCTGTCTCTCTAGCCACTTTGCGGGTAAGCAGTGCGAGTGTGGTCAGGTCAGACCACTCCAGTATCTGTGTGTCATGGAGACCAGTATCTGCCGTTGATGGATATCGTATTGTAATCCAGGATGTAAAAGGTATTCTGTAATCATGTCTACAGTGATGTGAAAAGGTGTTTGCCCCCTTCCTGATTTCCTAGTGTTTTGCATCATCAAACAAATTTTAATATTAGAAGAAAGATAAGACAAGTAAATACAAAATGCAGTTTTTAAATGATGATTTCATAGATTAGGGAAACCTCCCTGGTCCTGTGGAGAAAAAAAAAGAAAGATTGCCCCTCTTGTTAAATCATGAATTAACTGTAACTAACTACATTTTTTGGAAAGCTGAGTTGATTTTCACTAAACACACTCAGGCCTGATTAATTGCAGACTTGGGATGCAGACAGAATGATTTCCTGTGTCGTTCAGTGGTGCTTTTTGATATGGCATGGTGGTGGTAATGTATTATCTGGAGCTGTTTTTCTGCTTCAGGACCTAGAAGACTTGCTGCGGTAAATAGAACCATCAATTGCTGCTGTCTACCTGCTTTGGAGGGTTTTTTCCCTTAATTATTAACCCCTTCATTTAGCAACTGCATTTTGTGTTTACTTGTGTTATCTTTGTCAAATTTAAATGTTTTTCATCATCTGAAATATTTAAGTGTGACAAACATCCAAAAAATCTGAAATTATTTTCACACCACTATATATACATTATATGTGAGTTATTAGTTGTAACAGAACATACAGTGATTGCTGGCAATTTACTCTGTCGTGCATGTGTGCATAGACAAGCAATCAAAGCAAGAAGTTGTGAGTAAGTCCAGCAGAAGCCACTGTTTCACTGGTCTGGAACCTGAGACTCTGTATCGCATCAGTGTGCACTCTCTTCTCGGCTCAGCAGAAGGCCCGGCAGTCTCCATCCTCCATCCCACAGGTCTGACATGTTCTCAGAAACACAGATGATCATTGGCCAGCAAACACAAAAACTAATTTAATTCAGAGTTTATGTATGAACAGTAATATATTATTCTATATAAATAATTTCAATGCAATTTTGTTATAGCTGCAGCTCCAGCCCGAATTGCCATCCATCCCCGGATGTACCCGATCCACAATGAAGGTAAATCTTTAGATCCACGTATACTTTATCTTCAACTTCTTCTGAGTAGCCTATGAAATATTTTGGGCTGAATTTAACACACGAGTTCAACAGATTCCCCAGTCAGAGTGTGTGTGTGTGTGTGTGTGTGTGTGTGTGTGTGTGTGTGTGTGTGTGTGTGTGTGTGTGCGTGTGTTTCTGTCTTTGCATGAATCAAACTCCAGCTGAAAGGCAATAGCCCACCAATAATATGTTCCAGTCCTGTGCAGCAATCAGTTTTCACCAACACTATCATTTACCTGTATGCGCACAAAAATCAGAGGGGTGCCGTCAAAGTTACCACCGGATTCACGGACCATGTGCACTAGACACTGTTATTGTTACTACTGCATGTTAGTGACTGAATCACTGTAAATAGACATGTGCACACCAGCTATTCACAGCTAGCGTGTTTCCATATTTTTAGATATAAATGCGGTATCGAGGTAGATTGTGGTGAAATTACAAAAACACAAAGAAAAAAATTTAATAATAATAATATTAGACAATAATAATAATAATAATAATAATAATAATAATAATAATAATAATAATAATAATAATAATAAACGTTTAACCTAGAATATGTTTAAAGGTGAAGAATGACAAACCAGAATAAAAGAAGGAAGGAGGTGCCCATTTGATAATCGGGCAGTTAAGTAAGTAAGTAACATTTTATTTATATAGCACATTTCTAGATAAAAGATCACAAAGTGCTTTACAAGGTATAGGAACAGATTAAAAATACAAAGTACAGTCAAAAGTTAACAAAATGCAATTTTAAAAAGATGTGTTTTTAGCTGTTTTTTAAAAGTAATCAGTGAATCAGCAGATCTTAAGTTCTGAGGAAGAGAATTCCACAGTCTGGCGGCCACAGTAGCAAAAGCTCGATCACCCCTAGTTTTCAGTCTCGTATACTGAATAACAAGTAGGCCCTGACCACAAGACTTCAGAGACCTACTAGGGGCATAGGGCTGTAAGAGTTCAATGATGTATGGAACTTTTGTTTAGACATGTGAACAGTGAATTACAGTAGTCCAGTCGTGATGAAATGAATGCATGAATAACAATCTCCAGTTCAGTATGAGATATTATGGGGCTCAATTTAGAAATATTTCTTAAATGATAGAAGCATGACCGAACCAGAGATTTGACGTGAATATCCAATGTAAGAGCAGGATCGAAGGTTAT
>NW_005187548.1:1037828-1060744 GCF_000239375.1 Pundamilia nyererei | reverse complement strand
AAGGTCCAGCATGTGTTCTTTGTTATGTGTGGGGCCTGACACATGCTGGGTAAAATGAAAAGAATCCATAATTTTGATAAAACCTCTGGCAAAGAGGTCGGACTCATCATCAACATGTATATTAAAATCCCCCACTAAAAGCAATTTGGACAACCTCATAGTAGAGGACAAGAAGTTGCTAAACTCCGCTAAAAACAAGCTGTTAGGGCCGGGTGGACGATACACCACAGCACAGTAAAAAGGATCCTTACTACCGATTTTAATGAGCTGCAATTCAAAAGAAAGAAAGTGTCCAACTTTCACTGAACGGCAGTTGAAACGGCCCTGAAACGCCACCGCGAGACCTCCTCCACGACCAGATCCCCGAGGCTGGCTGATGACAGAATAGCCATTTGGGCACATTTCAATAAGAGACGAATAGTCCAAGTCCCGCTGCCAGGTCTCGGTCAGAAACAGGAAGTCCAGATTTTTAGAAGCAATAAAGTCGTTAAGCACAAACGATTTATTAGTCAAAGATCGGGCATTAAAGAGTGCCATAGTCAGCGGGGTGAGAGCATCATTATTGGGAGAAGCTCGAGTTAAAGGACGTAAATACTCGAGATTAGAGCCTTCACGCTCATAGATTCCACTCACCGAGGGGATGAAAAGCCAGTCAGCAGGAGAGTCTGGATGAACCCTTCTGAGGTAGCACGGTCTCGGAGAGCCAGGCCCTGCATATCCAAGCAGGGCCATGGAAAACAATTTCCTCTCTATGGAGCTGTTTTGAGCGTAAGTAACAGAGCACGCACGACATCGCTTTCCAATCAGCCCCCGCCGCCAGAAAAGCCTAAGCTTCACCTGGATACCTGATCTCCTTCCTCTTCTTCTCCGTGATCTACGGGGAACGCTGAGAACGCTGGCCGAGGATCCAGCCACTGGCGGTAGATGGAAAGTGCCAAAGGAGGAGGAAGATGAAACATCTTGAGCCATCATTGAAGATCGGATTGATAACAGCGTCAAACGATCATAAACCAAGGCAGCCAGAACATCATTGATACAAATAAAAAACAGCAGAGCAGAGAAAAACAGCACGACGATAGAACGTGACAAACTGCACCCGGCAGCGGCAAAGCCAAACACAGGCGCCATCATATCGGAAGCAAGTTGTGGAATAAACAATAACTTCAAGATTAATATAAAAAGAAATTAAGTGAAAGTGTTGACCTCTGGTAAGAATGGGCATAGTTTTTTAATGACTGTGGTGCTGATATGCAAAGCTTTTTAATACGATGGAGATCACGTTTGTTTTTAAATTGTAAACAATAAGTTTTCTAAGAAATATTTCTAAGGAAGTTGGTGTGTGCACACACTGTGTCTGTGAAGGTTCTCCGTCATCCAGGTCATCGTAGTCAAAGGAGCTTGCAAAGAAAAGCGTCTGGACTTCTTTAAGTTACTTGAACTATACGAAGTATACAATTCAATTCATTTGAATCGTATACTTCAAGTAACTTAAAGAAGTCCAGACGCTTTTCTTTGCAAGCTCCTTTGACTGTGTGCACACACTGTTTTTGAATAAAACCCGAGCATACAGCAGTACTTTTGCCTACTTTTACACTCTTGTGTTGCAGTGTGCCCTGAAGTCACCATCAGAAACAGCATTGTTAAAGGTGAGACACGCTGTCCTCCCTTTAAACTGAAACTTAAAAAACCAAAAAACCAAACAACAACAACAACTACGAAGGAAGCACCACACTGTGTTTCTGTTACGTTTGTGCTGGTTTAGGGTTCAACATGATGGAAGCCTTTGGTCTGACTCAGAGAGCTCACTCATCGGTGGAGGGAGTGGCAGCCGAGCCTTTTGTCTTCAACACGCTCCCCACCTACACTCTGTACAAAGACGTCCAACTGACACAGAGCACCAAGTGAGAATTTCTTTCAGTCCTCCACCTTTTCTTTGTCATTGTATTTTAATTTGAGTAAACACCAGTTCACTGACATAGACACTAATGCAATGCTTTTCAAACTTTTTGTAGCATGTCTCATAAGCCAACCCTAACATCACATGGTCCTTTTTTGTGCTGTGCTTGTGAGACTCAGGCATGGAAAGGAAAATTATGTAAACTTTCACAGAAATGTGTTTAGTCAGTGATAGAAAAAAGTGAATCTTGCGGTCTGTCTTGCCATCCTTCCAGGTTTATCCACCCCGCAGGTTTCTCCCCAGAGCACACCATCAGCATTGCCTTCCGAATGCTGCAGGATACACCCAGGGAGCCTTTTGCTCTCTGGCAGCTCACAGACAATGACTTCCAGCCAAAGATGGGAGTGGTGATTGACCGTGAGTAACACTGCCTGCACCTTCCCACCTCCTGCACTGGAAGCATGTCTTTGGACTTGTTGCAGTCCCTTAATCGTCTACATTGTTCTTTAACAAAAACAGAGAACAGAAGTGAACACATTTCTGTAAACTCACCTCCCTAAGCTCATTATTGTGGCTTTTACGGGAAATAACAAATGATGACCTTATTATCCTGTGTGTTTGTGTTTTTGCAGCAACCACCAAGCACCTGTTATACTTCAGTCTGGACTACAGAGGTGAAGTGCAGGAGTTGACCTTTGACCAGCCACAGGTCCACAGGCTGTTCTATGGCAGTTTCCACAAGGTGAATGTAAAACTAGGAAAATAGGCTACCCTACGCTGAGAAGCGCCCTATGGTCACTGGGAGAGAGATAACCGTCCACTCTCACATTTGTTTTAATGATGGGCAGTTTAGGATCATCATTTAACTTAACCCCACTGCATTTCATTGAACTGTGAGAGGAAGACTCTCCCAAAGTGTGAGGTAGGGTTAGTGTTAGTAGATATGATGACTTAGACCTCAGACGCCTAAACGGCACATTTTCTTCCATTTGGCAGGTTCACCTTTCTGTTAGCCAGGTGAGTGTATCCTTGTCTGTGGACTGTCAGCACGTGGGTGAGAGGCCAGCCCGTCCTCTAGGCAACCTGCCCACCGATGGATTTGAGATGCTGGGAAAACTGGTGAAGACCCGAGGACCTAACAGTGGCTCAGCCCCGGTATTTAACATTCTTTGATATTAATTCTAGCTCAGCCTATTAATGCACTCTAAACATACCTTTAAAAACTGTGGATGATCACTTCCTCTGTCCTGTATTCAATGTCTGTTCTGTGCTCTTCATCACTTCCAGTTTCAGCTGCAGTCTTTTGAAATCGTCTGTAACACCACGTGGGCTTCAGAGGATACCTGCTGTGACCTGCCTGGAGTGGTCAGTGTGCTAATATTTACATTCACCTTTCTTCAACCCTTATTATTTCACAAAAAAATCATATAGCTGTCATGATTTTTTTTTACCAAGTGGTGGTGCAACATTGAGAGAACCTTTCTAAGAGCAGCGTAAATTTGCTCACTTAATATCTTTATTATTGTGTCTGTGTAAGAGAGATGAGGAGAGCTGCCCTGCCCCTGCGTACACCTGTACCTGTTCCTCTGACGTCCCTGGAGCTCCTGGTCCCCCTGGACCACCTGTATGTCACCTCAAACACACCCAGACTACTTGTTGCATGATTCCTCACTGTTAAACACTCAGTTCTTTGTCTTCTTTCCCAGGGGAAGCCAGGCCCTCGTGGCGAAAAAGGTGAAAAAGGAGAACATGGCCAAAAGGTGAGCTGAAAGCTTTATTCAGACCTTTCAGATGCAGTCATGGCTTTATTTAGAAGTTTGTGTATAACAGTCAGGTTTTTCTCATTTTGCCTGAGAAGTTGAACAGCTTAAACCCTGCTGCTCCTGCCACAAGAGGAGACTTAGCAAACAGGCATTACTTTTTTTTTAACGATTAAATATTCCCTGAAGAAAATATGCAAAGAATCAGCTAAAAAAATACAAATGCAGTTGTTGAACAGCTGTTTCCATGTAGTTTCAGTCACAGTGTAGGTAGGGATTGCTCAGTAGGTAGAGTGTTTGCCCCATGATCTGAAGGTTGGAACGGCTACCCTGAGGTACCCCTGAGCAAGGTACCGTCCCCACACAATGCTCCCCGGGCGCTACATTGGTGGCTGCCCACTGCTTCACTGGGTGAAAGAGTTAAATGCAGAGGAGTAATTTCCCTACAGGGACTAACGCATACACAATACACAATAAATGAGTGTTACATCAATGCGCAACTGACAGTGGAAGGGAACTTAATCAGACTCATGAACATGAGAACATAACATAGAATAATATCTCAGATTGTTTGTTGAAACCAGAACCATCTACCTGTAAGTCTCACTTTTCTTTGAATTAGTCTCTTATTTATTTTTTTATTTTTTTCAGGGAGAAGTAGGTCCTCCAGGAAATCCTGGACTTGAGGGAGGCCTTGGACCTGTGGGCAGCATCGGGCCACGAGGCATTACAATGCAGGGCAAAAAGGTAGATTTAACCCTCTGGGGTCCAGGGTATAATTGGCTATGTTTGACTACTTTGCATTTTACCTTTATATTTCACCTTAGAAACGGTTTACTTTGCCTTGTTTTGTAACATTTCTTTTCAGCACAACCTAATGTGTCCGGCTACACAGTTTTTTGTCGTTTTTTTTTTTTTTGCCTGCAAGGGAAGCACTGTCCTTACAAAGTCCAGTGTTTACTGTTTCTTCCTGCACTAAACATGACAACAGTACTCAGGAAAAAGTATGCTGAAAATTATTTATCATAACCCGAATTTTAGATGGGATATAAACACTATTTAAAAGCTGGTATATAGTTTGAAGTCTGCACTTCAAACCATGTCATTTGGACTCGCCCATCTGTCGAACCCAGAGGGTTAAATCTGTACCAATACAGTAGCTATGGTGAAAGCTTTGCCAAACAAATGTATGTGCATCCATGTGGATAGTTTATTGTGCAAAAACGTACTCGTATTAATTTCTTTAGGGTCCACCAGGAGCAAGGGGAGAGAAGGGAGATCCTGGGCGACCGGGAGTGCAGGTAAGTTTAAAGTGAAGTAATGGAGTCACCAGAACCTAACCATCTGCTTCTAACAGCTCTCTGTCTCAACCTACTCTGTCTCTCTAGGGGGTACCAGGACCTCCAGGTCAAAAAGGGGAGGAGGGAATCGCAGGTGCCAAGGTGAGCTGCTTGATCTCAGTCAGCACAGAATGCATCAAGCTGAGCTCTGTTTCTGTCCTCATCTCTCTGCTACATCCCTCACAGGGCATCAGAGGTGTGGAAGGGAACATGGGCGCACCCGGCGTCACTGGACCCAGGGTAAAGCGTAAATACATCTTCATCTGTTTGTATGCATTTTTGCCTTTGCTGCCAATTTTAAGTTTGGGCAGTGACACTGAGTTTGAGAAAGTGCATCTTATCATCAGGGAACAGTTTAGACTGTGAACGAACCTTTTCCATTTTAGACACTACACAAGCTGTCCTCTAGCACCACTCTCAGGACAAAGTATCTTTGTTCAAGGTTCAAGGTCCTTTATTTGTCACATGCATAGTTATACAGGTATAACACACAGTGAAATGTAACCTGACACGCTCCTCGACTTGTGCAAAAAAGGGGGGGAGGAAGAACATCATATATAATATATACATTAGGTGAATGTGCAGTAGTAGCATGTAAGCAGCAAGCAGGTGAATTCTGTATATTAAGTGAATTAAATAAGAATAGACAATATGAACATATTTAAAGTTAAAGGAATTTGAAATGTACATTGTGCCGGTGGGTTTGTTTAATCAAACTTTGAAATGAACGGTCACTGTAGTTCAACACGGAAAACAACATTCAGCTCAACTGCTGTTCATTTGGTTCTTTTATTTTTTATACAGTGAGGTTGAAGTTGTTACCAATTTAGCAATTCCTATTCAATTATCGGTATCACTTTAATTAAATTCCTTATCAATTCTCTTATTGATACTCATTGGATTCTCATTGGCTCCACTTTGAGAGTCACCACCATTGCTAAGCAACATATCAAAGACATTACATGCACGTTACGTTATATGTTGCAAATGATTTGCATGCTGTGTGGTCAAATGTTTGTGCATGTCAGAGGTATTTCCCCTCTCTGTTGTGATCAGTGTTTGGTCATTACTCAGAAAAAGTAGTTATTACACATATTACACAGTACACTTTTTTTAAAACTAATGTAGTATGTTATTTAATTACGCAAGTGAAAGTGGACTTGGGAAGTGGGATTGATAGACAAACAGACTAACAATTCCAAGGGGAACCACTGGGAACCGGTTCTTCACCTCCTTAGTGAGGTGTAATGAGCTGCTCTTTTATGTGTCCTGACCTTATCAAGTAAAGTCAATCAAACATGTGGTGTGTGTATAATAAAACTGTTTGCTATCAGGACTTTGTGTCTGACTCACTGTAGGTTTATGCATCTAGCATATTCTATCTATCATGTTTAAACAGGGTTTCCAAGGAATGCCAGGATACCCAGGGCCTATAGGAGAAAGGGGCCCCCCAGGTCCTGTGGGACCTACGGTAAGACCTAGGAAATAAATATCACATAAAAGTCTGACCTGTCCTTACAGCTGGTTATTTATCTTTACACTCTACACTACAGGGCTTGCCAGGTAATAAAGGGGAAAGAGGAGAAAAGGTGTGTTATATCATCATTATCTTCTTTTTTTATATAGATCAGCTGTAATGGCATCTGATCTTCTTTTTAAATACCTTCTAAAATGTTTCGGTTTCTTTTCAATTGACTTTATCTGGACAAACAGTTTGTAACTCTGATTGTTTTTTTACAGGGAGAACCTCAGTCCATGGCTATGATCTACCAACTGGTCACACAGGCCTGTGAACAACTAGTACATAGTAAGCACTCTAAAAGCAAGCATGTCAGAAATGCATACTGTCTGCAGTGCTGTTTGCCCTCCTCACTGTGAGGAAGAGTGCAATAAGAGTGCCAAAACATTTTTATTCTTTGCTTTTTCAGAGGAGGTGTTAAAACTCGACATGTTCATTAACGAGATCGGTCGTAAGCCAGTTCCAATTGAAGAGCCAGTGGGGCCTCCAGGGGAACCAGGAATACCAGGGCCCAAGGGCCCACCGGGTGAGAGGGGCTCACAGGGTCGTGTAGGCCCAAGTGGAACACCTGGCAGGCCTGGATATCCAGGAGAGCAAGGTAAGCTTAGTAGATAGTTTGTTGGAAGCAAAACATCACTTACAGTTTGATGTTTAACAAAAGTTATCACGTTGATTTGTCTCTTCCCTCTCTGCAGGAAGGAAAGGTGTGCCTGGGGACAAAGGTGATGCAGGGTCCAATGTCCAGGGTCACCCAGGGGTCAAGGGATTAGCAGGTACCTCTGTATAAGTAACATAATAAAAGCACACACACATTCAAAGTTACCAAACTTGAAATGATGTCAATGGTCAATGGTAACTTTATTGTCCCCAGTGGGAAGTTGATTTGCAGTCTGTCCATACACAGAAAGACAAAAACAAACAAAGACAACACACACACAAAAAAAATAAATAAATGTATATTTTTTAAAAAGCCCAGAGAGAACAGCCCAAATTTTGTCATCAACAAAGTGCAATGTGTAATGGCAACAACGCTTATGTTTAGTGTTATTATCCATGACAATAGCAACAGGTACAAAAGACACTCTGTCTCTTGGTCTTCACTCCAAGCACTTTATATTGACGACCTGAGGGAAGCAGCTGAAAATTATTAAAGAAAGGATGGTCTGAACACAACATGACAGAGGTTGTCTTCCACAGCACTTGCCTGTTATAAAAGTCCACAAGCTGGACCTGAGACTTCCCTGAAATCTGACCAGCCACTTTACCCAGATTACTAAGTCTGGTCTTATTGTTCAAACACACATTACCATACCAAGCAATGATACAGACCATTAAAACAGATTCAATAAAACCTTTATAAAAAAGGGTCATCATTCAGTTAAAACCTCTGTCTCCTTAAAAAGTACACTCGTTGTTGATCCTTTTTCACTGTAGCAGCAAGACGTGACTCAAAGGACAGAGCCTTATAACGAACAACTCCCAAATACTTGTAACTGTCCACCAGTTCAATGGCTGCACCATTTACTACTGTCAGTGCAGAATGGGGGGAATGGTTCCTGAAGTCAATTACCATGTCCTTAGTTTTCAAAGTGTTGATCTTTAAGAATGACTGATCACACCAAGAAGCAAACTCATCCACAACAGGCCAATGGGAATCCTCTTCACCATGAAGAAGGCTTACAATGACTGTAAGCTGCATATTTAATGAAATGCCTGTTAGCCTGTGTACTGCGACAGTCATTAGTGTACAAAAATATAGTAGAGGAGAGAGACAACAACCCTGTGGTGAACCAGTAGAAGAATTCAGCTGTTTGGAAAAGCAGCCGTTGCTATATGTGCTAATAATGAATAATGATAAACTCCTTGTTTTTGACTGTCTCGTAGCATGAGTGTTTTGATAAGCACCTAAAATAAAATGTAGTATTACTGTTTTAAAATGTGTATCCACAGGACCTCCTGGTGAGTCTAAGCTGGGAATCCCAGGTCCCAAAGGAGAAAATGGTATGCTGGGGCCATCTGGGATCCCCGGAACACTAGGTCAGCCGGGCGAGATTGGACCACCGGGTGTTTGTGACAACAGCGGAGGCTGCCACATGCTTCCTCAGCAAACAGGTTAGCAGCTAGAGAAAGGCTACTAATCATGCAACCCTGGGAATGTAATGAGTATGAAGATCCAGGCCTGTTTTTTGTTTTGTTTTAACTAATGAAGTACATGTGTAAGTACATGCATGTTTGTCTGGTGTAAGAGGAGCGCTACAGTTGGCAGGATTTCTATTCTCACATTCTGGTGTGTGGTTTTTTGTTGTTGTTGTTGTGGTGGTGTTTCTTATATAGTAATATGATCATTTTGGCTGAGAGTGCTGAAGTCCCAATCTGCTGTCCACACCTTACGTTTATGAGGTGCAGCCAATCAGAAGACAGATGGTTTAAAGAATGGTTGACTTAAAAGGAGATGAACTAAACCAGCTTGTTTTAGTAGCTGCACGTGACTAAATCACTGTGGACTGTGTTCAGCTGTGAGCCATGCAAAGCTGCAAAGCACTTCTCATTTGACAGAATTGGGTAACTTTGACATCATTTTCACTTATTCGGCATCCTTTTCAAGTTTCTTTCTTCACACAGAAGACTCTTATGATGACTACCAGCCTTGAATGGAGAAAACATGCAGGAGGCAGTGGTAAGGTGACTGACATCTGTAGGAAATGACTGGTTAATTTGGAAGTGAGCAAAAGACTGACACTGGAGCACAGAAGAACTTTGAAGAGGTTTGAAGAGCTTTGCTGCATTGAAAAAGAAAATAGTAAGGGAAGATTGTGTCTCTCTCTTCTCTTATTAAAATCTTCACTCATGTTTCAAATCAGCTAAGAAATTATTCACTTAAGAACAATTAGGGAGCTTTTTCGTACAAAACCTACCAGTTGATGGATAGCTTCATAAGAGATCTTTTCCCAGTGGGATCAGTAAAGTCTTGCCTTAAACAATGTATTCGCACTGAAATCTTTGTTGCCATGTTTCTGTATTCATGCACTGTATCAATGCCAAATAGTTTAGCTGCATATGTTATTTTCTGTGTATTTCATTTGCCATTCTAACCTTAACTGCCTCAAGAAGAATGAAATTGCATAATCCATGGTGGAAAAGCTTCTTTTTCTTCCATGGTATAAGTGATGCTGTGAGAACATTTCTTTCCACGTGTATGATAATTGTTATATTGTTAATTATATTAACTGTATCTGGATATCCATGTTTATTTTAAACTGTATGAATTCTAATTGCTTATTTGTGTTTACATTTAATGATTTTCAAAGCTTTGGTGACAAGAATTTGTGTATAAAAGAAAGAGAAATACAGTGTCAGATAATATTTCTTTTGGTGTATCTTTTTTGTTGCTTTTTCTATGTTTTTTTTTAATCTTGTTAATAAAATGTATAAAAATGTGTGTAATTAATCACAACGTGTTAGTGTGTAATCACCCTGAGACATGCATGCCTGTCTGCCAGCATCAAATCTAAAGCTAGTTCTGATTTGCAGATGCAGCCTGCGTAATTTGTCCAGATTATCTGAGCTCTGTTCACTACACATCCAGTCTTCACTTATCAAATCTGTAAGATTCAAGGCTGGTCCTTAAAAGCTCCCAACAACGCAAAACTGCAGTTTTGTGTTGTGTCACTGGAACAAAAAGTCATAATGTAATGAAATTCTGTTAGGAGGGTGGAAAAAAATAACATGATAGTGTCATAATTCTTCATTCAACCATCTTGAGGAGATCATTGTTTCCAGTGGCCTCTATTTTGCAGAGCACAGCCAACCTGTAAGTGACAAGCAAAATGTTGTCAAATTGCCTGCAGTAGTAGTCTCGGGCTGGGGGGGGCTGCAGTAATCCTAGCATATTTGTCAAAATAAAGGGAGATCATTTGGACCAAAGTGGGGAAATTCTTTTTCCCTTCAAATACTTTGCACAACACTGCAGAAAATAAACTCTCGGTTACTGGTTGTAACAGGGCGGCCCTTAGCGGCTGGAAACACAGTGAGATGGACCAAGGCAAGTGTAGTGGAACCAAAAAACGCATTTATTTGCTATACAGCTCTCCTTACAACAATTAATTTGTTACGCTTCTTCACAGCACAAAAATCCATCCTCTAATGACAACTGGCAGCCTTAAATATGTTCAGCTGTCACAGACTTAACCATTATTCCACTCTCAGGTAAATTCTTAAATCCCAACCTTCCATCACAGTATACAATATATCAATACGAATAAATAAATACATAAATACATTTTCACATTTACATATTAATAAATATTTCACACTTAATGTTACACCAAACCCAATATTATAAAAACCCAAGCACAAAAAGATTCACCACACTCTCTTTACCAATGGTCTCTCCCGGAACCTTTAAATGGTGTCTGGACCCCCAGGGAAACATTTGCCCAAACACCTTGAAGAGAACACAGGCAAGAAAGGTGAGTAATCATTATCTTACACTTATTTTCACCACTTTTATCCCTAGATTTCACACACACATTTGCATTAGTTTTCCTTACTGGTAAACCTTAATCACAATCTCGATCACCATTCTTCTCTCCTGACAGACAACCACCACATTCCTTGATGAGGAGCAGCTGTGCAGGATCTGAAATAAGGCTACCAACTGATTTTAAAATTCCCAATAAATAGTCAATAAATATTTAAACTTCTTGTGTGCAAATCCATGCTTAAAGTGAAATGCTAAATAAAGTGCTTGATAAGGTGCTTTTAATAAAGTGAAAGGTGTGCTCTAAAGTGCTATACAGATAATATAATATAAATAAATGCAGTAAGGGAGTCCTCTTCCTTAAACTGGTCTTACTTTTAAATAGTGAAAGTGCTGAAATATATATATTTAGAAATGTTCCTTTTGACTTTGTCATGTTATTTGATCATTATTGTTATTGCATTCATGTACAAGCAGGATATTGAAGCTGTAGTTCGGTTTTATTGTGGAATATTCTGCTTGCCTTGAATATTTAAATATTCAGCAGACTCGGCAACAATGCAGAAGAGCTGAAGGCCACTATCAGAGCAATCTGGGCTCTCATCACACCTGAGCAGTGCCACAGACTGATTCCATGCCACGCCTTATTGCTGTAGTAATTCAGGCAACAGGAGCCCCAACTAAGTATTGAGTGCTGTACATGCTCATACTTTTCGTGTTCATACTTTTCAGTTGGCCAAGAGTTCAAAAAATCCTTTCGTTGTATTGGTCTTACGTAATGTTCTAATTTTCTGAGATACTGGATTTGGCATTTTCATTAGTTGTCCGTTATAATCATCAAAATTTTAAAAAGTAAACACTTGAAATATATCAGTCTGTGTGGAATGAATGTATTCATTTTACAACTTTAACTTTTTGAATGGAATTGGTGAAAAACAGGAACTTTTTGATGAAATTCTAATTATATGACCAGCACCTGTATTTTGTTAATGGCATGCACTGTGTTCTTTTGTCCGGAGAGGTAGCCAAGCAGACGCACAACACACACAGCTCACAGTTGTGTATTTCTATATGTTGCAGGTGTGGAGATATTTCTAGATGTTCTGGAAGTGTAGTTTTTTCATTATTTGCTTTTGTGGTATAGTCCTATATTAGCTGTTAAATGGCATCTATTAATATGATTGGATTTGACTTTAAGGTTTGAATTATGGTATTTCAAAGCAGCAAAACATTGGATCCTGGATAAGTTGCATTTGTTTGTCTGATTGTTGACTTGTTTCTGTATTATTTTGTGTATTTTTCTTATAAGATTCGCAAGGGAAATGGCAGGACCACTGGGTTGCTTCTCAGAAGAAGATAGTCATAATAATACTTGTTTTTGTTGTGGTATAAAACTGTATTGCCTGCTTACAGGGCCATCCCTTTTGTGAAGCAGATCGCTGATTCACATCAAGGTCCAGCGTGCTGCAACTTGTCATTTCAACTGCTACAGCAAATAAAGTCTTTTAAAAGTTAGTCGTTCTCCTGTACTTTCTATAAGAGAAGAAAACGAACACAGCAAGTACAAAAACCTTAACTCACCACTAGGTAAAGATCACCCTGAGTGGCTTTAACTTGCATTATTCAATATTACAATATTGACCAAATAAATTTTATGTTTTATTGCAGCTTGGAAAAACTAATGGCCTTGGCTACAAACCACTGCTGCTTTCTGGGAAGAAGAGCAAAAAAGGAGAAATCAGATGTGAAATATTAACCCCTGGCTGCAGACTTACAGCCTTTGTCAAGGAATCCCTTCAGAAGATGTGCTGATGTTATCAGTACTGTTGTGAAGGTAAGATTCAGATCCTGCATTTTTAAAGTTATAATTTATGTTTTTGGTGTTAAAAAAAAAAAAGTTTCTTATGTTTACCTGTTAGAAGACCATTTTAGTGTAAAACCAGAAATTAAATCATCAATTCTCCCGTTTTCACATAAGCCATCTTTAATGTCCTCTTCTCTGCCACTGTCACCAGAGTATCCAGCTTTATGCCAGCCACCTTGTTGATTAGTTTTTCCAGCCTGGATGAGTCCATCTTTGCTGTGCTGCTCCCCCAGCACACCACAGCATAGAATAGTACTCCAGCAACTGCCAACTGGTAAAACATCCTCAGGAGCTTCCTGCAGATGTTGAAAGACCTCAGTCTCCAGAGGAAGTACAGTCTGCTTTTTTTGCATGACCAGTCCAGTTTGTTGTCCACCCACAGCCCGAGGTATTGTACTAGTTGACCACCTCCATCTCCTCTCCCTCTATCTGAACTGGCAGTGGACCTGGTATGGACCTCCTAAAGTCCACAACCAGTGGTCTTTGAGGTGTTGAGTTGCAGGTGGTTTGTGGGACTCCATGTAACAAAATTCCTCAGAAGCCTCCTGTACTCCTCTACCTGAGCACCCTGTGGTGCTCCTGTGCTGCTGACCACAATGTCAGCCCTGATGTCCTTCAGCCTAATGTACTGTGGTCTGTTGGTGAGATTGTTGGCGATCCAAGCAACCTGGCAGGGGTCCACCTGCATCCTGTTCAGCTTTTCCTGGAGCAGACGGGGCCCTCAAAGGCACTCAAAGTCAAGAAACAGGATCCTGACCGTGCCTTTTCCCTTGTCCAGGTGTGAGCGGGCTGTGCTGCTTTCATCTCCTCTTTCACTTTGCTCCAGAAGGCCTCCTCCTTCATGTTGAGGACAGCTTTGACTTTCTGTGTTACCCACGGTTTTATTAGGATAACACCGTACCACCTTAGCAAGGGCGACCGCATCCACACAAAAGTTGACATAATAAGTATGACAGTGTGTCGCCGCCTCTGTCCTCACCATGTGGGATCAGAAGCACATCCCAGTCTGTGGTGTCATAGCAGTCTCTCAGAGCATCCTCCTTTTCTGGGGTCCATCTCCTAATGGAGCAGGTTGTGACAGGCTGCCTTTGGATGAGGAGTCCAAAGGCAATCTATCTATTGTATTGTCATCATACCCTGCAGAATTAGAGACGGAGCAGCCGGGCTATGTAAAAAGCGTAAGGGGGCGTGTTCGCGGTCATGTCCAGAGACGCTCCACCACGAGTTACAACTGAGCAGACTCTGGCTCCAAAAGTGGAACATGGCAGCGCCCACAAGCGGGATATTTTGGCTTCATTTTCCCCCAATGGGAGGAAGTGCTGTCGCATCATTCATCTTTTTATACAGTAATTGGTTAGGACCAACAGCCAAACAGCAATCTTCTCCTTAAGGAATTTCAAAAATATACAAAACAATATATATAACTTCATAAGTCGACAAAATAAAATCCAGAAAAATCATGTCGCTTTTCAGATTCATGATTCTTTCGGTTGCGTCATGAAGATGTTTTTTTCAAGTTCGAGTTTATACATTTAACCTTAGGTTGAGGTCTTTCATGTTTCTTTAACAAAAAAAATCCGTATTCAGAAATCTCTCTTCTATATGATGGTATGTGTGTGGAAATGTGTATGCGTGTCTGTGTGTGTACAACGGACCACACAGCAAGCATTTGTTTGGCCTGCTAATATGGCGCCTGAAGCAAAAGTCCTGGCCACGCCCCATCCCTTAAGATCCCGCTCCAAAGTCCTGTTAACCTACAGATCTACAAAGAAGACGCTGCACTTTTAACTCTGAGGGAGATGGAGAATGAGCCCATTTCCAAAAAAAGTGGAGTGTGTTCCTTTAAGTACTATATTGTCAAAAACTAAAGTGTACACACGTACACACACATACCATCGAATGGAAGACAGATTTCTGAATGAGGATTTTGTTTTTGTTAAAGAGACATGAAAGTGTACATAAACAGTTGTTGTATCTTGTTTACTGTATCACTGACAGATAATTAATTTCAAAGTAAAGTTAATGCTACATTATAGTGAGATATTTTGTAATGTGAAATACTGTAAGCAAATGAATAAACAACCTCATTCTTGCTAGACCTTTGACTCAGATGTACATAAAACATTGTTACTTTTATTATTATTGTTATCATTATTATTATTTCACTAAATATATTTTAAATGATACTTTGATATACATTCTACTGTAAGGTTGTAAATGTATTTTCTTCGCCCTAAAATATCTTTTGAAATGTATTTTGGTCTGAAACTAATAAAGATCACACTAAAGTGATGGTTCATCATAGAAAGGAAGGCCTTCTCTGAATGAGACAAACTCAGAATCTGTGTCTTTCTTTTCTGGTTTAGAGACTTCAGGAACTTATTTTTTTCCATATATGATGATGATCATGATGAATGAATGCAGTACTGTAAGTGAAAGGCACTCTTGAGTTAAGAACACAGTATGGTATTTATTCCTCCCTCAGCTCCTTCCTCTCAGCTTGGCACCTATTCAGACACTCTTTGCACAGGAAGCTTTCTTTGACTAGGTAAAAGCTCTCTGAAATACTGACTGGTTTCTCAGTGGGTATCTTCTCAGCAATATTCCTGTCCATCTTGATACTCTCCAGCTACAAGTGGCAGCCGGGGACGTGGCTGAATCTGTTATCAGAAAGGCCAATGTGGCAGAGCTCCTTAATATATCTTAAGTCTATATACTGCAGAAATATACTAACCCTAAAGCTATAAAAACTATTGTTGTATGTGAAAAAAAAATGAAGATCCTTCAATCACTTTACTCTCTGGCTTAATTAGATAAACTCCCCCCCTCTAGCATATGTGTATTGTATGTTCTGGCTAATGCTTGTTTGTTTCTCGTACACAATTTCTGGAAGTACAAAACCTTTAATGCAATACTGTTTAATTTTACTTTGTATTGTATTTAAAGATTAAATAAAGATCTTTAAAAAAAACTGCACGAGATTAACGTTGCGTTTTTTGACATTTAGGTTCACACTCCACACCAGTTGGTGGCGGTAATGCACCAGTTTTGCTGTTTGCTAACCACCTATAAATAATATAAGGAAGAAGGAGCAGAAGCTCAACGTCGCCATGGCAAGCAGGAAAACTTCCCGGCCAAACCGAGACAGCGGGGACAAATACTCAGTACTATTACCCACCTACAACGAAAGAGAAAACCTGCCTTTAATAGTGTGGCTGCTTGTCAAGTATTTCGGGGAAAGGTGAGTTACTGGGAACTAGCAAAGGCTTTCCGCTTGTGCTAGCTAACGGTGGAAGTCAATGATGAGCTGTCACTAAAGTAGTGTCAGCTGCTCGGCTTCAGTGGGTCAGTGTAAGATTTCAAGAATATAAGAGCTGTAAGGGTAATGTTAAGCTTACTTATTGCTGCCGTATTCTTATATTTCATTTGCCTTTTGTTTTTGTTTTTTTGTTTTTTTGCAGTGGGTTTAACTACGAGATAATTGTTATTGACGACGGAAGCCCAGATGGGACACTGGAGGTGGCAGAACAGCTTCAGAAAGTCTATGGGGAGGACAAGATCGTAAGTATTAAAGGCGTAAAGATAGATATGTTACTTTAAGAAGTACCAACAGTACATCACGAAAGTTAGATACATTTATGAAATAAGAGCGCATTTTATATGTCATAACGTTGTTTTGCTTGGGAACTATTTGCCATAGTATTTACTGTCCATGCCAAAGGATTTACTTAAACTATTTTGTGTTTCAGCTGCTACGACCAAGAGCAAAAAAATTAGGCCTAGGTAAGTATTAAACTATGTCAAAATGAGTGTGTAAGCTTTAGTACATTTTGTTATCTGCTCATGTTTGTCTTGCTTTCAAAGGCACTGCCTACATTCACGGCATGAAGCATGCTTCTGGGAACTTCATCATCATAATGGATGCAGATCTTTCCCATCATGTGAGTGGAGCATGTTTCAGTCATACTGTCTGTGTTCGTCTTTTAATTGCTTGACGACAGTAAGTGGTAAAATTCTACATGTCTAACTTACAGTCTCAACATCAACTCTTAAGGTTATCTTTCTGATTAAGAGGTTAATCGTATATCAGCAGTTACTTCTTTTAGATCGGCTGACAATTCGTTACCATTCCCTAAAGCAGGAGTCTCAAACTCGCAGCCCGGGAGCCACTTGCGTCCAGAGATGGGCAGTAACGCATTACTTGTAACGTGTTACTGGTACTTCTTACTTGTAACGGGTTACAGTAATCCGATTACTTTTTTCAAGTAACGAGTAAAGGGATTACTATTGCAAAAACGGTCATTAGATTACCGTTACTTTCCCGTAGGAACGCTTCATTACTGCGTTATTAAAACGGTGATTGTTTTGCGAGAATGTCTCATGACAGTGACGTAAGCGAGTGCGACGTTCGTGACAACAGCTGTGTGCAGATCAACAATGGATAATATATCGAGTGCGGGAGAGAGTATGAGCATGCAGCGTTTAAAGCGTGGAAGTACTGACCTTACTTTAAGTTTGATTCCATAAAAAGTGACAAAAACATTAGTGTCCGTTGTGCATGGGAAGAAAACTTCTTTTTACAGCGAAAAAGCCCTTAAACTTCCAAGCAAGCACTGAATGCGCTACCATGTAATGGGAAACTCACAGTGGAGATTCTTCCACTGAACGCTGTGGCACACCTGCACCAAGGCAAACCTCCGCCCAACCTACTCCTGCTTTACAGGTGAAAATGGAGCAAAAGGACCGCCAGTCTTTGACTTTATTTATTTTCTGCTGTGTTTTACTTGCATCTATTTGAAAGAATGAGTGTTAACACACAAAAAAATTTATTTTATGTGCTGGAATGTGCAGAAAATAGGTTTAAATATTAAACAAATTTCTTCCAGTCGGTAAATGTTGCATATAATTAAATTTTTGCTTGATGCATAAAGTTAAAAGATTAAAACTAATAAAACAAGTTTTAAAAAGAGACTTTTCCATTTGTTTACATTTTGTATGATGGATTATGTAGAAAAAGTTGAATTGGGCTGAAAGATCTATCGCTTTATCACCTATTCAGGTTCGTGTTTTTAAAAAGTAACTAAGTAATTAATTACTTTTGAAGATAAGTAATCAGTAAAGTAACGGGATTACCTTTTTGGGGGAAGTAATCAGTAGTTAGTTACTGAGTACTTTTTTCAAGTAACTTGACCAACACTGCTTGCGTCCCACGTCACCCCTATTTGCGGCCCCGTATATTGACGTGAAGAAATATAATGCAGTTTGGCTCTTGAAGTTACTGTTTGTTGTTGAGTGTTAATATAATAAGTTTCTTTAAAAAGCAAAAAACTATTGGGGCAATCGTGACTCCAGAGTTGGGAGTTCGCCTTGTAAGGTTGGCGGTTCGAGTCCCGGCTTGGACAGTCTTGGTTGTTGTGTCCTTGGGCAAGACACTTCACCCGTTGCTTACTGGTGGTGGTCAGAGGGCCCGGTGGCGCCAGTGTCCGGCAGCCTCGCCTCTGTCAGTGCGCCCCAGGTTGGCTGTGGCTACAATGTAGCTTGCCATCACCAGTGTGTGACTGTGTGTGTGAATGGGTGGATGACTGGTTGTGTAAAGCGCTTTGGGGTCCTTAGGGACTAGTAAAGCGCTATACAAATACAGGCCATTTACCATTTAATATGCAGACAACAAGAGCGAGTATAAACATGTTCAGGGATTGATTGACTGTGTTAGTTCAGTGAGAGAGTTATTTGTAAAGAAAACAATTTTCACCAGCACTGAAGAACTAATGTGTGAACTTATGTCTGCTTATTTGGTAGGTCAATGAAGGGCTAAAAAAATGTGTATTCACATTTGCAGTTTTGTCTTGTTACACAATATTTGACATTTAAAAAACAAACAAACGAAACACTACATTTTCAGAAATATTTGTGGGTGTTTTCAGGTTTGTTTGTTATTGTACTACTTGAACACTAAAGTGGCCCTCCAATGAAATGACCGTACCAGCAGTGGCCCACAGCTCATTTAAGTTTGAGAGCTGTCCTGAAGCCTAAAACGTCAATTGTTCTTACCTACAACCAGCAAGATACCAGGTTACTGGTATACATTCTGCCATTTCTAATGTGCCTAAAATGTTATGTACAACATGTTCTCTGTCTGCTATTTCTTGTCAGCAATAATCTTAATGTTTTTCTTTTCCATTTCAGCCCAAGTTTATCCCAGAGTTTATTCAGTAAGTGTCTCTGAATTCCCATTTCCTATATTTTTATTTCTGTAGAGCCAGACTTACCTGGCTGGATTTTAGGGACCAATGCCAGTGGTGATTTACAGGGAATAAAGAAAGAATCTACAGTTGTGAAACGGGGGGGGGGGGGGGGGGGATATGGTGGACTGAAAATCAGTGGCGACAGAACTGCAAACACTGTGATGAAATATGAGGAAACTTGGATTTTTTTTTTTTTTTTAAATTCTAATCATCATCAACATATGAGAAGTCAAGGTAGCGCTTGAGTGTCTACAGACACCAGTGAATCTGTGCATGGCTGCATGTTGTTGTTTTTTTGTTTGTTTTTTTAAGAATGCCATTGATTTTTAGGCTACATTTAAGGTGGTTACACCCAAATATTCACTTCTAAACTTCTCAGAATTGTACAAATTATGTTTTGGCACAACTCCAATAGGCACCAACAACACAAGCATGATGGAGAGGTTCAGCTGAATAACTGAAATCCATGTAGGTGTGATGTAGCAGTGAGCTGTGTGATGTAGCAGTGAGCTGTGTGATGTAGCTGTGTGCTGCAGCAGCTACAGCATTTTGAATTTCATCACAAATGCTGCTTTAGAGTAATGTGCGCGCTGCCTTTATGTGAAGCCAATGCTCATCTACATTCTTTCTAATGGCCAGCAGGGGGCAGTTCTTTTGGATGCAAAAAGACTTGCTTTTGTACTGGGTCATAGGAAACCAAGCCTCACTGTCTGCATGTTGTGTATGAAAAGAGTAAAGTGTTGGTTCAGGTAACATATGTTGATACATACAGTACAGTCACAGAATAGCAAACAAGTGTTAATGTTAGACATAACCTGAGTAAATGAAAAAATTAATTGTTTGTTGATCTGACGGATGTAGAGAGAAAAACTTTGCACAGCACTGTTTGTCTGTCATAGCTCAGTATCAGCCAAATATTTCAGCTAACAAATACTAAATCAGCTCCAAGAGATTAATATTTGTACCTCTGCCTCGGATGACAGTTTTTAGTGTCTTTCCTTTATTTCAAATACCTTTTTGTTTCTGTTATGTCAGGAAGCAGAAGGAAGGCAATTACGACCTGGTTTCTGGTACTCGATACCGAGGGAACGGAGGGGTTTACGGCTGGGACCTTCGCAGGAAACTCATCAGGTCACTACGGGTTAACACTTTGTAATCAGTTTCCACTCACCTAATAGGCAAGAGGCTGACGTTTTATATTTCTTCTTTTTTTTTTTTTTTTCTCCTCCCCTTTCTCCTCTTGTTCACAGTCGGGGGGCCAACTTTTTGGCTCAGGTGTTGTTGAGACCTGGTGCTTCAGATCTCACAGGCAGCTTCAGGTAATTGGTGTTACTGTTGTGATGCTGTGAATTAAGTGCTACTGACTCTTACATTAGAGCTGTATTTTCTTTCACTACTGCTGTGTTTATTTTTATTTTTTTGTTATTGTTTATTTATTTTATTTATTTTCCTCCACTGACTGACTTCAGACTATACAAGAAAAAGGTGCTGGAGAGTCTTGTTGAGCAGTGTGTGTCCAAAGGCTACGTCTTTCAGATGGAAATGATCGTCCGAGCCAGACAACTCAACTACACAATCGGAGAGGTGAGGTTCTCTCTCTATCTCTCTCTCTCTTTTTACTTTTTTTTAAAAAAATTTTTATTAATGTGTTTAATTTTCAGGTAGTTCAGTGTGAGAGAAATCATTTGTGTGTCATTCGTTCTCTTGTTTGTTTGTTTCTTTAAGTTGAGGATTAAAAATTGGGGATTAAAGAAAATGTGGGTTTTTTTGTTATTCATGTCTTTTGAGTGCTTTTTTCCTCTTGATTTTATGCTAATAGAAAAATGAAAGCCAAGAAAACGATTTGATTCTCATATTTAATCAGTCTGATTTGTGTGAGCAGGAAGCTGCTGACTTGTTTAAAGGAGTAATAAGTATCTCTTCTTTTTTTTTTTTTTTTCTTTTAATGATTTACAGTTTTTGGCTTGCTATTAGGAGCTTTAAAACTGCATTCTGCTTCATTACTCACTTTTAGAAGTGCTGTAATAAATTTTAAAACCAGTTTTTAGGGCAATTTCACAGCTTTGTCTGTGTCCAGACCACATAGCTTCAAAACCAATATGCGTATATGGGTCATATACACACAGAAATAGACTTCATAGCATGTTTGAGACGTGTGGTTTTTTTTTTTTTTTTTTGGTTTTTTTTTTTTTAAAAATATAGGATAGAGGAGCAATTTAAAAAAAATAAATAAATAAAATAAAATCTGCATTAAATATCCTATTAGAGCAGGTGTAGCTTAAAAGCCACTACTCTTGCTAGAAGGTATACAGTGACATTTACGGGTTAGTCAGATGACAGTCGCTCTTTTTCTCTGGCTCGATGACTGTGGTACTCATGCTGAAAACACTGTGTCCTCACTGATTTGTTTTACTTATAATATGCTTTAATTGTGATAGAAAGTCTCTTTATTTTATTTATTTTTAGTCTGTGCTTTTGTTGTTATGTACTTTTGGCTATTTATTATTTCCCTAGGGATTTTCACAGTGGATAGAAGTGCATGAGTTCTACAGCAGAGGGGTATACTATGAAACAAGTTCAACACAGCCAGCTTTCATTGTGTTAACTAGTGTGAAAAAAATCTAAAACTGCTTTCAACATGCTCACATAAAATGAGGTGTTTGACACGTCATGTGACTCTTCTGCTTACAAAGATCCCTTTGAATAACATTATTAGACGATGATGATGATGATAAATTGGTCATTTAAAATCTATAAAAACATAAGAGTGGAATGCAGCACTGTTGCAGATAATTTATTGCTGTAGAAGTTATTAATCTTGGGATTTAGTGCACAGAGCAGTAAAATAAACATTTTAATTTAAGGGAATTATTTTAATGATGAGCGCGCCTTCGGTGCTGCTGTTTACTTCTGTTTTCTAGTAGCTGCAATTACAGGAGTGTAAAATAGTTAGCAGTAGATCAGAATCAAATATAAAAACATTTAACTCCAAATTAATACATGCATTAATTCATTCCCATAACATGCACATAGGAAATGTGTTCTATATCCATAATAACTACTCTCAGCTCCTCCAATGTCACAAAGAGTCACTGCAGCTTGTAGCTCCACAATATGTGATTCTGCAGTTTTCTTTCCTAACACAACGAGAGAGGGATTTGAGTCTTTTGTTCAGCCTTTTTCCTGTTGAACAAGTGTGTTAACTGCTACACTGTGAAATCACCCAAGCAGAGGATCCATATTGCACTTAAAACATGACGTGAATAATAGAATCTGTGAAAATTTTAAACCGAAACCCTGAACACAACTCGCTCCCAAGCAGGTTGTGTGTTCAGCATAAGTTACCATGGTGATTTAGCCAGGTAAAAAGAGATCCACTTTCACCCACAGAAACCTCAGACTTTAAGCTCCAGATAGCTCGCTAAGAACTTGATTTTCCCTCTTATTACACCCCTCAAGAGTGCAGTAACTTGTACACTCCTTGAGGCTGACTTTGTGCCTCCTTCTGGTATCAAACCCATGATGTCCACACTATGGAGTCACTTCCTGTAGTTTAGGTAAAGTTAAATATTATCTCAGTGTTCATGTACCGTAAATCCCAGACTACAGAGCGCAAATGATTAAAAGTCGCATGCTCTAATTTTAGAAAGAGAATTTTGTACTTGTACAGGCCGCACCGGTTTTTAAGCCGTATGCGTTTCACTTGCAATATGGGATATTTACACAGAAATATTACACGTGAGAATTTTTTACATTTAATTTAATCTGTAAGGTAACATAAACATGGTAACATAAACTTTATGGTAACATA